>NC_134373.1:30879166-31182196 GCF_035582795.1 Mycteria americana
TTTATCACTATTGGATTAAAGTTGCAGAAGTAAGCCCAAAATGCTATGTTTTACTTACATGCTACGTCATATACCTGTATTTTGTCACTATGTGCAAAATAGAACCTGTAATACCATTTTTGAGCCTTGATGAAATTTGTAAGAGCTTCTTTCTCACTTTTAATACCACATGCACAGCTATGAAATTACTACATAAACAAAGAGGGCCTGGAGATCAACCATATTTCAAGTCTGAGATGATAAACGAGTCTTTAATACAACAAGTAATGTATTTGGTTGAATATATGATATGGTATTTGATCAGAAACATTAACTATCCTCCTGTTTTCAGCATTGTGCAGAAAAACTTCTGCATGTGGTAAGTATAATGAGATTTTCTATTTGTACTGTACACTTAAGCTGCACATTAATGATGCTCCTTTAAAACCTCAGCCTTTCCATGATTTTAGGCTACTTGAAAAAGTTTCCTACAAAATGGCATGTGCAACTTGTTAATTGATGATAGACAATGTTGTGTAAAACTTCTACAAAAAGGAGCTTCTATCTCTATTGGAGGATTTAGTATAGAAATGATATACTGTTACTGTCCCTAGCTGTAAGAAAATCAGATCATGAATAATTAGAGTCATTCAACAGCAGGCGACGATGCTACCGACTACTTCACTGTGACCTAGAAAATACAGGCTTGCTCTCCCGTAGATTTCCATCAGTGCTGTAAAGTGAAGCACAGCAGCCCCATACAAGCTGATTTAATGAAACTAAAAACTACAAAAGTTCAAACTAAACTATTTTCCTGCTAACAGTGAAATGCTGAGAACCAGAATTGAAGCATGCAGAAGAAAACAGAAGGGAAACAGGGCTGGAAACAGGGATTGTGTCAGGAATCCAACAGAGGAGAGGAAACGAGCTCATTCCACCTGGCAGCATCTTGAAAGGGCAATCAGAACAAGGGAAAAAGGAAAAAAATATTGACCCTTAAAGCTCCAATGCCTACATGTACTCACCAAGTGGAGGAAAGCCCCGAGCAGGGCTTGTATCTCGACTGCTCTCACGGCTGGTATCACGGCTGCACCCCTGACTCATGCTGGGTCGGGGGATACGACTGCTCCGTGCTAGCATGCAGCATGGAGAGTTTCAGAGAAGGTGAACAAGTTTAATGAGGACAGAAAGCTCAAAGTCAAGTCACATTTCTGTTAGTTACGGTAATTATTACATTAGTAATTATAATTTGCAGCAGCCTGCTCAGGCTCTTTACAAACCAACTACCTTACACACTGAGCTGTGTTTGTGATGTGAAATTTCAGCAGCATTAAATGTCTGGTTAACAGTCTGCTTTTTTCTTAAGCAATCCAAGTTTTGTTATTCAAGTAGAGCAGAAATCTTCAATCATTTAGGGGAGCTCTACTGTTACAAAACATGCAAAACAGATGAGGCTGAAAGAAACCCTTCTGGAATATTTTTTCCTTAATTATAAGACAAACACCCTTCTGGAACAAAACAGCAGATCAAAATTTTTATAAGTAGTCACAATACCAATATGCTATTTTTACATAGATTTGCCTTTCACAAGGATAGTTTTGCCATGAACAAATATCCTAAGGAAAAAAGGTGTATTGTACAGACTTGCAAAGATATTTTTCTCCAATGAAAGATACTGGGAAAAAGCATTTAGAATCTGTATACATGAAAGACGAGTTAAAAAGTGGTTTGAGTTTTAAGACAGCAGCAACTTCAAATCTTTAACGGAAGCTATCTAACTTCTGCTCCTCAAACATTTCTAAAACCTTGTATTTGTGGTTTTATATGCACACAGATTGACTTATATGCGCACTTAAAGGGAGCTTTAAACTATATTCTTTACTTTGACAAAACCCTGCATCAACAAAACTCTCATCTTTGGTCTCGCAGCTATGAAGTGTTCCATTTCCCACAGCCTAAAAAGGCTCCTGCCTATCAGCTGTGTCATGGGAACTCATCAAACTTTGTTTGGCCAAATGCAAAGTAGAAGATAAAAGATTAAGCTGCTTTCATAGTAAAAAGCAATCCTACTGACTTTAGCTGAAGTTTTGTCCAAGTAGGAAAAACAGAGCTAGGCCCTTAGAGGGTTGCTTAACATCAAGGATTTCAATTTTATGACTTTATAAAATGAGCATTTTAGGTATTTAAAACTGGATTATTCCTCTGCAAATTCTGTGCCTCTTTGATATGACAGATGTTTGCAGAAAGTTATTTAATATGCTTTATGCCCAGTAGAGAATACAATGTTTTCTTAGGTAAAAGAATAGCAGTCTATTGTCATGAGTTTACCTTGAAGAATTTAATGACTAAAAGAGGGATTTCCTTTGCTGTTTTGAAAAGGCAGTAGCATATTTTAAATGTTCAGGAAAAGTCGTTAGGGAATTTTCTCATGCACAGAGTAAAATCTAACCTACCAGCTTTGATGACAATGGAACAGAGGCACATACACAATACATGAACCTGCTTTATACTAATACTTTAACAGTAACCTCGTATTTATAAAGATAGTGCCATTGGCGTGCTTCAGAATATATATATTCTTAAAAAGCTCTACTGGTTTGTATACAGAACTTAACTGCCTAGACTCAAGCTAATAAAGTTCCCCTACAGTGCTTCTGTGGGCTCATATACACTGGATCTATTAGTATCTTTTCCAGCAAAACAGTACAGAACAAAATAGAAACCTTCATATTTAGGCTTTAAAATTCAAATATAGACTATTGCCAGATTCTTGGTTTGCCAAATCCTTCCCAGTTTTGCAAAACCTCGCTCATATCTTTCAGATGAATTAATGGTTCTGATGGTTGAATTTTGATGTCAGACAATACAAGATGAGCTATTGACCACGTTGATTAGATCACCATAATGTCTAAAACTTGAGTGAGTTAGATGGTCTTATAATAATTAAGACAGACTAAATAATATGAACTAGATGAGATTAGGGTCCATGAGTACAATAATTCCACCTCAGATGTACAAGATATAAAGCTGACAGGTGAACTACTGGTGAAAGTAACACTCTAAAGTCTTCCACACAAATACTTTCTTGAAATTGAGGACTCTCTAGAAGCAAACTTCTCATTCTTGGGTCTCATGCTTATATGTAAATAATGGCAGCCTTCACATCAGGTTTGCCCAAGCAGTCATTTCTCTTAAGTAGAGAAGATCTGTCAATCTTTTCTATAATACAACCCTACTAAAACTAGCAAAGGCTCTTTAGAGAGGGAGAGATGTGAACAATTAAAAAAAAAAAAAATTAATGGATGCACACAATATATTCTCCTTCCATAACAGCTAACAGCAGCAGCATTAAGTATGAAGAAAATGCATTTTAACTGCATGAGAACAGACTAGTAGGACAATGCCACAGATGAAGCACAATATTGACTGCACAAACAGAGCAGCCAAAAACAAACAGTGGGTACTTCATGAGTAATGTTCAAACAAAAGATTTACATGTTTCTGGATACAAATACAAAAGCAAGGAAAAAAAGAATGGATTGAAAAGAACTGAATGATGAGTCTGTTGTGGACTCCCAGGCACCTGCCCCACATTTTTACTGCTGTGTTGTGTAGGGAAGATTGGATATCAGCTGTTCAGGGTATTTTCTTTGGGCACCACCAGCAGTAAGGGCCAGCAGTGTTGTCATTTAGACAAGTCTCTTGTACTGTTACAGCCTGTCTTGGCATTACAGCCTGTCTTGGCAGTGCAGGCCACAAAGGCAGAGAAGACAGACATAAGACTCAATTTCAGAATTCCCAACCCCCAGAAGCTGGACAGAAATTAAGTAGCAAAATTGATTACAAGGAGTAGGCAGGATGAAAGCAGACACTGTGCCCACAGCCAGCTCTGGACTGAGAGCCTAGGACAGGACAAG
The DNA here is from genome assembly GCF_035582795.1 of Mycteria americana. Classification (NCBI taxonomy): domain Eukaryota; kingdom Metazoa; phylum Chordata; class Aves; order Ciconiiformes; family Ciconiidae; genus Mycteria; species Mycteria americana. The sequence goes on from NC_134373.1 coordinate 30,883,063, forward strand.
GGTGGGTTGTTTTCCATAAAGTCCCAACTTTCTAGATATCTGGAAAGGCAGAGCAGTTGGACACAGTTCACACCATTATTAAAACACACTATTAGGCTGTCTTACACCAGTGGAACGCAACAGATGCAAATACCACCAGCAGAACTTGATAGTGCACCTGTTTACCAATCTACCACTTGGAAGAAACCTGTATTTCATTAGAGTATGATTTTTAATGATTCTTAAGTGGAGCCTAAATATCAGCAGACATTTCTTTTACATCAATATAAGCATTTTAAAGAGCCTGTAAATGCTACCAAAACAGACAAAAGGAAACCTCTGCAGTCAGGTACACCCAGTAGCGGCAAGTCAAGAACTGCCTTCAGCTTTCCAATAAACACACGCAGCATAACCCTGACAGAAAAAGTGCTGCTGCATGAAATTGATAACCAGCTGTGCCTGCTCCACTCTTTGGAGAATGGCAACCGCGAATCTGTCACTCCTTTCAGATTCAACTGTGCCACACGATCTGTTGAGCATCCAACAGAATTAACTTCAAGGAGATAAACTTTCAATCCATGGGAAACGGACATCACCTTTTTTGAGGAGATTTCCTTCAAGGGGCCCACAGAAAAGCTCGAGATTAATTGGACTATACTCTTCCTTCCCCAACAGGGTATCACTGCTAGTACATCGCCACTGAGCAGACAGCAAAGGCAAGCTTAAAACTGAAAAGCACCGCAGAGCAGGGCCATACAGGTGGCCACGCAGGACCTCAGCATGTCAAATGTACCTCGTTGTGCTGCCTCCTGGAAAACAACGTACTTCAAGGTTTCCAGCATACAGAAGGAACATACTTCATGGATACCTGTGGTCATCATGGAAATCTAAGCTAGAAGCAACGTACCGATGCTAACGGGCACCCACGCGTAGAGGCTCTATTAGCTTGCCACTGGGGCCTGAAAGAGTCCAAGAAGGGCCTGAAAGAGTCCAGTGGATGGTTTCTGTATAAAGCCCAGCTGCACGCAGGGACCCACACTCTTGCCTACTCTTGCGCACACAGCATTGGTCTGGCTGCAGCTCCCAGTCACCCCTGCAAAAACTACACAAGTCAATGGATAAGTTATGAACAGGATCCAGGAATTACCCGTTTCTAAGAGCCTGATCTGCATGATGGTTCAACACCCGCTGCACTGCCACGTGAGCACAGACTTAAGAAATGTTTCAGCCCATAGGATAAGCATGTGTATCAAGTACATAAATAATCCCACAAAGCCTAAAGTATTGCATGTACATTTGATGTTGTATGTGTGCTCAAGCACCTTCTTGAATCAGACCTTTTCAAAGTCTATGGATATATTTAGGACCAAGGTGAGTGGGAGTCTATTTAATGAAATGAACAAATGAAAAAAGTATCAAGGAAAGATAGGGACTGAAGCAACACAATAAGAAACCATAAAATACTGTTAGCTACTGTGTTATAAAGTAATAAATACAATGGAATAATGGTATAAAGATGACAGCTCGAAAGCTATCTCCATCCAAGCCAGTATTACCATTTTCAAGATCCAATGAAGACACAATTTCTGCAACTGAGTGCTAAAGGCACCACAAGTGTCACTCTCCTGCTCCCATGACAGCCCGAAAGAACAGGCTTTGGTCATCAACCTGGGGGGGACAGGTGGAAACCACACATCTGATAGATCTGCCAGAGCTCTCTCCCACTCCCAAAGAACAAGCACTGACTGTGTTCACAGGGAGGACATCAGAACAACAAGGTAACAAATTACACTTTCAAAAGAATTCAAGGCTCCCATAATATACCTGAAAGCAGGCAACCCAAGAGTGAGGATTTTGCGCACAGCAATTTCCCTTCAGATGCTCAAGACTGTTTCAAATCAGACCACATAATGTGATGATCAGCTTAAGAATATGTGATGGTACTATCCATCATTCTTTGTTTCCTCCTAAAAACAATGCTCTTCTGCAGTGATAGCAGAACAGTTACCTCTAATATTTGGCAGGCACTTTACATTTTAAAAGCAATGAACAGAAAAGCACAATGTATTCATACAGAGGCCATAAAATAGATCAGACATGAGAACAACACTGAATTTGGAAAAATAATCACAATAAACATGCAATATTTTTATGAACCATAACAGCATATGCACTCAGGTGCTTTAAATCAATTTCAAGAATACTTGAAGAATGAGTAAGATACTTCTCTATTAACAACATATCTAAATAGAAAGGTAGCTTAAATTTAAAATACAATTGCTAAGGCAATAGTTAAAAATTTAATTGACAACAGTAAGGATATATTTTCAATCAATTTCAACCTACTAGTAAATTCTTTGGAGATATAAAATAATTTAGTAACTGTATTATTTAAAGTGTTCTTCCTCTACATAAGCTTCAAACTTCTGAAAACATTTCCATTAAAAAAAAAAAAAAAAAACAAAAACCAAAAAACAAAAACAAAACCAGTATTTACTTGTTCAGACAGCACACTGAATACCTTTTCACCTCAATTCAGACATACAAAAGTTTATATATAATTATGCTTACTCACCTGACTTAAAATAAATGAGTCTGCTGATAAATTTGAAAATAAAAACTATTATACAATATTTACACAACAGTCACTGAGACAAGAATATTGGAAGCAGAATAATTAAAGCATAAGTGTAAAAAATGCCATCTAAGAAAGTAGCTCCAAGATATTGAGGATGAGAGAAGCAAACCATTTAAGCTGCAAAATTTCTAAAATAACCCAAGAAGGTGCTCTTTGCCCTTGATTCCAACTGACTGTAAAGATTGCTCAACTCATTTTAGGACTAAGCCGTTGATGCCAAATAAGGTATTTTTGCTGTGACAGTTATTCACGACAACTGTTTTTGCTGCCTGATCTAATAACATCGCTCATGTTGAATTTCAAACAGAAGGCATCTCATGACATCTTTAGGCTTACTTTGAAACTATAGCTCAACCTGGAAAATTAAAATTACTTTCCTACAAACCACAAACACATTAACTTGCGCCAGCTGAAAAACTTAGAAGAATAACAGTAACACGTAAACAGTTTCCTAGTCAACAGGAAAAGTCCCTCCTTCAAGCACACCGGTCAGCATGTCACTGCAGTGACTATTCTTACCTAGTCCTATTCTGTTGGGACTTGTCTCTCGACTGCATCCCTGGCTCCGAGGGATCTTGCTGCGCTTCTCTGAAGATGATGGCACTGGCTGGACTCTGGACGTTCCACCACTCAGGCCACCATAGGCGCTTCCTAACAGCTTACCCGGAGAACTAGACCGGCTACCAGCTAGAAGAGAACCAGAAATAAGGAAAAAAAAACAATTTAAAACCCCCAAGTTTTTAAATACTCTGACAACAAAACTGGAACACAATCAGCTCTATCTAAGAATTTGCTCCAAATCACTCAGAAAACTAACGGGAGTGTTCCCCATGGGCTTTCAAGGAAGACTGAGGAAAGCCCATGGACAATAAACACTGATGTCAGCAGCCCTGCCTATATGAACCACGCTGCCCAGTTGGGATCAAGACCAAAGTGGACACGGCAGTCTACGAATACCCCAGCTGGCTTCACGCGAGCTTGTGGAGGTGCCAGGAGCAGCCCTGCTGCAGCAGCATGGAATTCACAGGCTGCTTCACCTCCTCGCGAAGCAACACCAATTAGGCTGTGTGGAGTGCTGTGCTGCAGCAAGCCAGCCTCTGGCACAGGTAACCTGCTGCAAGGTAGCTCAGGCATCTTCATGCTACACTGTAGTGGTGGCGTTACTTTCCTGCAATAATTCAGTGAAGGAAAAATTAAAAAAAATACCATCTCAACAGCAGCAGATCAACACAATAAAGGGTCAACCAAGTGAGCCTGTCACATTTGTAGAGATGCTGGCTTACTTGGGTCTGACTGGTTAAAGCTAAACTATTTAGTTATTTTTCAGCTAGAGAAAATTTTTAGCAAGTTGAGTAGTTGGCCTGTTTTATTTTTCCTTGTCTGTTTGAACAGTCTGTGGCAAGTTTACATTTATTCTAAGCCATGTTGTCTGCAAGACAGTCTACTAACCAATATTTATTTACATATTTACATTCCATTTGCAGTAGATATTTTTGTCTGAAATAGTCTTGCTAACTCAATGAGTTGAATAATACTTTTCTCCTTTTTTCTGTGGATCTTCATTTGCTAAGTTGTTTGAAAATTAAGTAATGCTAGCTTAAAGGTAACCACAAATAACTGTGAGAGTAATAGATTCAAGACTCTTTTTTGCTTCTTCAGGTATATAAAAGTAACTGAAAATTTGCTGCTGATATTACCATTCCTGGCATTCTATTTGTTTGCTAAAGCAGCCAGGAAAACTATATTTGAAAAGGTTACAAGAACATACTTGGGCAAGCTTGCACTCTGAATCAATATTCATGTCGGTTTCTTTCTGAAAAGTATCTACACATCTCACAAAAATTTCAGTTCCAGATACTATTACAACTAGCAGGAGTTAAAGACTGGTCTTCAGTCTTAATTTAAGAAGATATGCAATTCTATTAATCTGATGGACAACACCATGACACATGTATTATTTTAACTTACTTGGCCCCTGCAATGTCTTGGCCAAAATTATTCTAAAGCAATCAAATCATATACTCCAATACTGTATGTAGTGCTGGCTCCCCCCTCCCTGAAAAGTGAGAATACTTGTGACAGATGCCAGTCTCTCACAGAGCATCCACACCCCGAAAGCCACTACTCCTCTCAGTTACACTGCTGCAATCTCACTGATGTCAGCAGGGTTGCACTGAAGTAACTGGAAGAAGAATTCAGCACCCAGGGTTTAAGCTGCAGCAATTAGCCAGCTTCAATACACAGAATGTACGCTTACCATGTTTGATTACCATGAGGAAGCAAAATCACTTGCTGTACACGTTTGGATTTATGACTTTAAGAAAATGCTTTTTAAGTCTCATAGTTAGGAGAGAGTGAGGGAAGCTAAAAGCTTAGCAGTTAAATGTGAAGGAAATAATGTAAGAAAGCAAGAAAGGGAAAACGTTTCTTACCACCAGCAGGATTAGCTGATCTGGATCCTTGATTATGAAGGCAGACCAAAGGACAGGCAAAAAGTGGATTAAAAGACAGCAAGACAATACAGCATTCAGCATGCAGTTTATGCTATACACAATACAGACAGATTTATTCACAAACATGTCACTCCTAAAGCCTCTGCAGAATGCAGTGGGTTAATGCGCAGGTGCGACTAACAGTTTCCCAAGGTTGATCAGCTTCTTAGCTAAATGTCAACCAACACTCTGAGACCCAAATTGCACTCTAAATTACACCCCAGCCTGGTCTGCAAAATTGCAACAGGGTTATCCACTGTGTGGGTGTGGAGAATTTGGTCCTGTAACCGTATTATATTTGAATTAATTAAGTTATTTCATGCAATGTTTGGCTTAAGGATAAATATCGCATCTGGTTGGGCTAGGCTGGAATCAGGATTCAGCAAACTGGACCAAGGGAGCAGATTCAGATGTGACCATCCTAAAGCTTCATAAGACATTCTATAAAAAATTAAGCCCATAATCTCTGAAACCTTCGGATACTCAATTATTCTTTAAATACTTCTGAGACTTGTCTCATCTGGTCTGATCATTTTTCACCAAACTAAGTTTAGGAAAAAAGGTCATTTCTGGCTTTGGATCGGTTTTAGGTTCAAAACTGAAGAAATCAATTTATATCAGCATACCAAAGCCCAAGCTCCTTCATGACCTCAATGTAAAGATTTCCATTTGGCCCCATCCTGGATATAATACTTCTCTCTTCAGCTCTCCCAGCCTAACACAATGCTATAAACTGCTTCCCCATCCGTCCAGCATGACAGAGCAAAGCAATGAGAACATGAACAGAGAAGGGCTTTTAAATAGGGGTACAAAGCAAGACAAGTCCTCAGAACAAACAGGTCTTTCAGCAAACCCCGTCTCCTCTTACCCACAAGCTTGAAGGTCCTCAGAACATGAGTGGCTTTCTCCCTCCCCCCAGTTCCTTTTAAAGTTTGAGTGACACAATTCTCCTTAGATACCCATGACAAATATGCAGCAGCACCGTGCGTATGGCTGCTAGGGGAAAACCACGCCTTGCCAGAGAGCACAGATGTGTCGTGTGAATCAGAGAGCAGAACCATCTCCCCCATACCTACAAGCAATAGGTAATGTCCTATTTTTAATTAATGCCAAATCCCATTACCTTTAGGCAGCTCACGTGTTACACATACAGAAGTACAGTCACATAAGCAGGAGAAGCTTGGCAGGGCGAGAACCCAAGACAGCAGTCAGCTACAGACACAGAGGGTATCTCAGTGGGACCCAGTGCAAGTTATTTAGCCCTACACATCACAGCGATATGAAATGCTGCTGCACAACTGGTTAAAAAGAGGCAGCAACTAAGCACTCAGATTTGGGGCCCTATTCGTCAGCAAGAGTACATGCTGGCTGAGCAAGGATTCGTTTTGTTACATGTCCGAACTTTATTAGCAGAACTGAGCCCAATCCTCAACTGATACTACTACAATTCAAGAGAAATGTATTAATAACTATTTGTTCTGCTCCCCCAGAAATAAAACACTTCTTACGCTGGGACTGGGAAACTACTTTAGCCCGGCTGCGGCCTCGTGTATCAGCAGGCGTTGAGGTGATGCTTGTGGCACTGCCAGAGCTCTGTCTCCTTGTACGAATCCGACCTGGAGGAATGCAAAGACAATCAGAATGTCAACAGGTTTCTTCTAAATGCAGCAGCAGTGTCTAACATGCTGTTCTATGCTTGCAGGGCTGCTATACACACAATTAACCAAAGTACAAAAGAAAAATTTTACAGGGACAGGCAACATCTTTCATTAGACTGGCTGAGATGCAGGGCAGGGAGTGGAAACAGTCATGGTCCATGAGTCCGAAAACTTCTTTGCTTTCTCTAATGCAATCAGCCAGTTTAATTAAAAAATATTACCTCTCTACTGTTCAATAGTAGCTTCTTTACAAAGGATCAACAACGAAAATTTCAGTCTGCAAAATGCTGCTTCAAATATCAAATTATTACTTTCTGACAAGGCGATCACTCTTTCAGAGACAGGTGTGGCAGATGCCCCTGCAAATTCCATCACTGGGATTTCCAATTAGCAGTTTGGTGCTTTATATCCTGCTCTACATGCACAGGCTGGCATGCACTCCTGCGAGAGTCTGTCAACGCAGGCTGATTATGCTTTTATTTCAGGCTCATTGAGTTTTCCCTGCTGTTTACAGATCCCTCATATTTATCCCAAGATCAGTGTAACTTTACTTGTAATGGAGAGTCCCATTTAACACAATCAATGTTGTGGAAAAATGATTCTGTGTCTGCTCTTTATTTAAGCGGAGAATGGATATAAAGTCTCAAAGTGTTCTTGGTCCTTTTTCTGTTCTTTCCTCATGAAAAAGCCACAGACATTTGAGCTAGAAAAGCTTACAGGGTCATCAGTTCATCCCCATCCTGGGGCAGGGCTGTTTCCTACAGAATGTTCTTTCCAGTGCTAAGCTTCAATTATCTGTCTCTAGTTAATGGGAAAGAAATGATAATTAAGAGCAACACAAAGAAAGCCTCCATTAGCACTTTTCAACAACTCAGTTCTCAGTCAAATCTGAAGCCGTTTCTCAGGACTAATGCCAGTGCTATCCTGCATTCAGAGGACATGACTTCAAGTTTCAGGCACAATAATAAAAGGAAAAAAAAACCACAACAGGTAAGAGAAGAGTCTAGACAACTGCACCCACGGGTTATAGATATTGATCTCCTGCCCTTTGTCTCCACCATAAGCATACAGAGAAACATGAACAAGGAGATACAGACTTTGCCACCCAAAAAAAAAAAAAAAAAAAAAAATCACTTCACATAAGGTACACATGCAGGACAAGACAATGGCAAGCAGCCCAGGCTGAACGGATTGAGAGCTCTGTTCTTCTCTGAGCTCACAAAATATTCATAACAGGGTCTCCAAGTTTCTGATAGACACAAAGTGACAAGGAGATGTTTAACTTTGAGAAGAAAGCCTAGACTTCTTTGCAGGGGAAAAAGCCTAGAAGACAGCTGTATGTCAGACCTCTCCACCAGCATCTAGTTTTAAAATAGCTCAGTAGGCAAGATACAGAGATCTACATTCAAACAATTGTTTGTAGACAAGACCTAGAAGAAATCATTAGCATGAAACCAGGAAAATATAAACAAACCACTTTTTAACTAACCGGCTCAACTAAACAAGCTCTGAGCACATCCACATGGGTCCAGTCATGAAACTGGCTGCTAAGGTCTTCTTACCACCAGCAAGGCTGCAGATCTCCTCTGCTCTAGGACATTATCTGTCCCTTACAAATGGTCAGCCTGATACACAACCCAGAGACATCTCTGTAGCTCTTTGCTGGCCCATTCCCATCCCTCGCAAGTTTGGCACATGTGCAGTGGCACACCGATGAGCAGAGCCACTGTGTGACTTGCCACAAGGTGCGTACCCCAAACCCCACCACAGGCTTCAAAGCAGGCGTGCGCGGCGAAGGAGGCAGAAGGACCGCAAGCTCCTGTCAGAAGCCTCAGGGCTTCCCTTCATTTCTCACATCAGGAGGGCAACACTGGTGGCAACAGGAGTACAAAACAGTAAGACAAGAAGTTAAACCTGACCAGTCTTAGGAACCAGTAATGGAGTTAACTTACATCCTTCCAGAACGCCAACAAAAAGTCTTGGCATTGCAGAATGTCCTGGGGGGTAACTCAAGCTGAAATTCAACACCGCACGCAGTAACAGACAGTATTGGAAAACACATTGAGTGATGTGTATGGGCCAAGAACGAGCAAGAAGGGACTGATGTCTTCTCCTCTTATGCACAGGCCACTCAAGATCCTCAAAATCTTCTGTTCTTCCTGCACCTACAAAATCTTTTTTTTTCTTCTTCTTCATCATCAGCAGGTGACTAAGAACAAGGCAAAAACTGGGACAATACGTAATAAGTGACTATCCCACCTTAGGAAATACAAAGCCTAAAATAATACATAAAGAGAAACCAAGATTAGCTTCTGACACTAATTTTTGGGGCTTTAAGAAAGAAAAATTAACCAAAGGGTCAAACTTAATTAACATGTGATTACCAGCAGGATTAGAAATAGAGAGTTCAGTCCTATTTTGAAACCCCTGAGAGTCAGTGGACAGGCTCCTACCAACTTTAGCAGTTTCTGAATGAATGCCCAGGAACAAATTTCTGCTTCCTTTTGGATGGTAGATTTGCACACTGATTTTGGCCTAACGGGGGGTCAGAGAGAGCAATGTGGGATGAAGAGTTGCTCTTGCAGAGGAGGAACAGTCCCAACACTGATACTGGTTTCTCATCCTTCTAAAAAGGCTAACAAGCATTTGAACTAATACTGCACTGGACTTGCATTGTGCAAATGATTAACAGGAATAGCAGAAGCCAGAAATTCACGACACAAAAAATGATGTAACGGTAGGAATACTGCGATAGCACAGTAACAGCTCACCCTAGGAGTACTTTATTTTTTAAAGTCCATGTGCTAAAGTAAAACATGAAAGGAAAAAAATGCCTCTAAAATTCAAGGTCAAATTCTTCACACAGTTGCAAGGAAAAAGTGCCATCTGGTATCAGTTATATGTATTCTTTGAAGCATGAATTGTTAATGTACTTTCCAAAGTTTTATTTTCTGAACTTTAAAAACTATGTATTTTTTTCATACATTAATCTTACTTGCAGCATACAAATGGTTCAAAATAAGCGACTTAAAGCTACCTTTCAAGAAAAAAAAGTTAAGATTCTAAGTTTCCTATCCAAGTACAGTTTTTAGCTGTAAAAAAAAAAAAAAAAAAAAAAAAAGAGACCCGTTGGAACTCAAAATTGCTTTAGGCAAATCTGTAAGACAGAAAACCGGGAGAGGGATCTGGGATGTTTCATATGTTAACTGATATTCACATACATGCACAACTTTCAACTTAGTCTTATGATATCCAGAACCTATTTGCTTTATATTAATGTAAGATGAATCAGTATTTGTCTGGCTTGAAAATCTCAATGTTTTAAATATATATTATACCAAGTACAGCATGCATGTATTCAAGTTCATCTATACAATACAAACATCTCTACTACATTCCCTTAAGGATTTCATCTGCAAACAAGAGTCTGCATTCTCATCCAAGAGCTACTTGCATACAGGACTTGTGTGGCTTTATACCTACGATTCTACCCCAGACAGAAAAAATAATTTCAAGCAAGACTGTAAATAAGGCATCAAATAAGCTATTCAGACATTTTGTTGTTGTTGTTAAACTCAAGCAAACACCTCCCCTCCCAAAACTTCTTTGCTTTCAAGTGGGTTTGTTTCCATATCTAGCTCAAACTGCAAATGTAGCAATTCGTATTTCATAACCATTATTTTTCTGCTCCTCTTAAAAGAATTACTGCATCCTGACAACAGCAGCACAGCAAAGGACCAGATAAAGACCGCCCCAACTAGTTTCCAAAAACCATAAAAGTATTTCCATAAAACAGCCCTTGATCTAAATTTGACATGTGACACTACTGTTGGTACAGAAAGTATTTTGAAAGACTCCATATAAATGCTTTGTGTTAAGAAACCGGGGGGGGGGGGGGGGGGGGGAAGGGAAGGGGTTTTGGTTTTATGTTTTAAAGTTACTGTCAGTTTTTACAACAATCAATGGATCAGAATCAACCTTGAAATGTCTAACATATGTCTAAACGCTAGGAAAGTTGTTTTGTTTTCTTTTTTTTAAAAAAGGAACAAGAAAAAGAAGATTCTATGATAATGTTTTTGCATTACAAGAGGCTTTATCCGGCAGCATCATTCTGAGCTCCTCTGGGAGGATACTGCAGCGTCTCCATCCCCAGTGCTCAGAACAGACATAGGCTTTGTGAGAGCCAGCCTGTATATTACACTGAAGAAAATGGCTTTCAAATAGTCTAGAAATGGTCTATAACAGTTCAACAAGTGACTTTAATCAGTTCCATGCTGCGAATAATGATACCTACAGCCACACAAGTTATATATGGAAGCACTGGGATGGTAACGGTCTCTCCATGGATCAGGTCAATGCATTTAGGTTACTCAGCACTGGGTTTTTCCCCCGTTTGGAGAAAAACATTCCTGAAAGAGCCCCTAAGACCCCCCTAGCTGTGTCACTGCTAAACGACATGTGGACATCGGAGACATGCACACATCAATTAAAAACATGCTTTACATATAAATCTGTAAACAACTTTTTACATTGAGCATGGTATGATTTCCATGCATATTTAGCACATGCCCAACATTATACTAGTATAAAGACCTGATTCTGCACCATAATTTCCCCTGAGAATTGCTCGACCCTTACTGGAAACCATCCGCATATGATACTTCTGGGTTTTGCACAAGAACTCCCTCGAAAGCAGAGGGCTGAGGGAACAATAGTGGCACCACTTTGCCTTACACCAACAAGCATAGGCAAATCAAGTCAGCACTCACAAACAGATGGACCAAGAGAACAAAGAAACCTACTACCTGAGCACTTCCATTTAAGATACCCTGTTCAGTCAAACTTTTCAATCATTCCTTGTCCTTGAGGTCAAGAAAGAGCTTTAAGGCAGAGAAGAAAACAGCAATAACGATTTCATAAACCTTGTGTTACTCCCAAAGCCTTTGGTAAGGCTCAAGATATCCAGCTGAACTTAGGCTCAAAAAGAATGGTCTGCTATCTGAAAACTGAAAACACAGATGTTATTTCCTTTCTGGTGAACAACAACTATTAAAAATTGTGCCACTGACTCTGGAAAACCGCTGATTTTGTTTTCAACTTGCCAGTTTCGGGTCAGGCCAGCATTTATGCTTCCCCCTTTTGGGAAAGACTTGTCGGAAGGGCTTGTCTTTACGCTCACTTTGGAAAAAGGCAGCCAGATAACAGAAACACCCTGAACTGTTATTCTATACTGAAAGTCATCATTATGCACCTTTTTAAAATACTCCTTGAAAAGCCGTTTCGTGATAAGACAAGCAGAAACTTTTCTGAGGTCTCCTTTTAATCAGGTATAACAGATATGGATTTAGGGCACAACTGCTACTTGCACAGCACTAGCTGTGAAGTCCTGATCAATACTATAAAGGTTTAGATCTTACAAGCTTTCTACCTGCAAAGCTCCTAGTGAAGTTCAAGAGATACCCATACATGCAGGGTCTGGGCAATCAAGGCATAACTGGGCACTGCATGAAGACACAGCCTCACAGCACAGAGACAGCAGAAGACCTGCACAGATTTAAGTGGTACACAGACTCACACTACCTTTCCATAAGGAAGTGCATTTCAACAGAATTTGTCAATTGGGATGACACTATTTAAAACCAAAGGACTGATACTTGGCTCTTAACTTGTATTCTTGCCACTGGCATAACCCACCCTATCTTGCTCCTCTTTTGAGATGTCTGGCTCAAAAACAAAACACTGAGGAGAACTGAAGGCAAAGCAGATGGGAACTGCCAAGTTCACACAATGCTGGCTCCCGGCTGAGGGGAAGGTGCAGAACTTTTGCACTGTAGCTACAGAAAGCCATGATGGGAACCAGACTGCAGATTTACTGTCAAGCTGAACCACACAAAAAACCCACAGGGATTTGCTCTTAAATTACTTACTGGTGACCTGCAAAAAAAAAAAAAATCCCAAACAAAAAAAAAAAAACCCAAACCACCACACACACACAAAAAACCCTCAAAACAGAGGCACAGGTGTGGATGGAATTTCTGCTTTATGTTCAAAGAGTGTCTCTTGCACATACGGATATTTCCAGAGCAAGGGGATGTTTTTCTCTTCCCCTGCCTCCTTAATTTTTACATTTATGTCGAGAATATAAAGTTTTGCCTTCCCTGTAGTTCCTGGCAAACTCTGCAAGATCAGAGAGTTGGCAGAAGACCTCTCTCAGCCCTCATCTGTAGGACAGACCAAATCCTGAACTAAGGCTGGTTTTCCCTTAACTGTCTCAACAAGGGAAAATAAAGATGAAGAGTTTCAAAGAGTGATTAAACTGATCCTTCAAGTGCTCTGGCTGTAGTGTGCGCTGTTGTTGTAATCCTCCCTGATCCTCACTCACCCAAAAAAAAGAGAATCCTACAGCAAAAGGAAGAGATAAGATCTGGTAGTTAACACGAGGGGGATGGCAAACTCCATTTCTGAAAGTTCAATCCCACAATCCTTCCCCAAGTGACTTGCTGGTTTCTAGTACAGATTTTTACCAAATCCAATCTGCTCCCAATGTAGCTGCATTGAAAAAAAAAAAAAAAAACACCAAAAAAAAAACCCCACCAAAAAACCCCAAATAACTAATCAAACAAAAAACCCCTCCCTTTTGCATGATGAGAATAAAGCATTTAAACTAAAAATAAAGGTATTCCAGAGGACAGCTGTTGGAACAGGCCTCCACAAATATTATTACAGTCTAGGAGAGGACTGAGACCTGCATAGGGTATCTGATAAATTAACATTAAACTTTCAATGTTTCAAAGTTAGGCCAAAAATAGAAAAGTTTGAGAACTGGGGGAAAAGGAAGAAGAGAAAAAGAAGGGTCAGCAATGAATCCAGCAGCTCAGGATTACAACCATCTGGAACCTTCATGTAATTTGCCATTGATTTAGAAATACAGGTGTTCAGGCCAACTTCATATTCCTTATCACTAACAGATCACAAAGTACAAACACTTGCCCATGATGCAGAGCCAGTTAATCTTACAACACTAAGATTAAGTGCCAGTTCCGAAAACAGTAGGGACCTTTCCCTCTAAATAATAAATCAAGGCATCAATAATAGTAAGGAAAAAAACCACACGTCACAAGGGCACAGTAGCACTTCTGAGAACACCACATCCAAATACAAGCAGCCATCAAGGATACAAGCACAGTCCCACAAGACAGTAATAGATCCCTCGAAAAGAGACTTGCATCAGGAAAAAAATGGGTTTGATGGGGGTGTGGTGTCTTCATTATGTGTAGGAGGCATTCTTGTTTTCAACTCCTGTCTAACCTCAGGAAAACGTGTTTTCCCAGTGATCTTTTTTGCTTGAGAGAAATAAAGAACAAGCTTTGACAATGAGCCAGAGAACCTGACTGGGAGCCCTCCCAAACTAGCAGGCTCAGTGTTCTTGAAAAAAAGCCTTTCCTCCAACTGTCTTAGATGTAAGCCATCTCACTCAGACAGTTAACAACAAAAATAGAGGGCTCAGGTTTAAAGAGGTTGACTAAATATTCCTTCCCTAGAGATCATTGTTTACTGTCCTCATTTTTCTGCCATGTGATCATCCCATTCAATTCTCTCGCTGCCCAGTCTCTTCCCGAAAGCATTTGGCAGTTGCGACCTGAGCTTTGGATGGAAAAACACAGCAGACCTTTACACATCGTGGAGCAAGAAAACACAAGCCCTGTGTTGGTTTGTTGGGGGGTTTTTTGGTTTTGTTTTTTTAACTGTGCACAGGTCATCTTCAACCAAAAGCAGTGCTTTAAATACAGAGACCCACACACAGCTCTGCGATAGGAAGTCAAGTCATAAAAGCAGACTAGTGCCTATTAGTGGGGAGGAGCTTGAAGAGAAAGTGAAGAATACCCCATGGCATCAAAATGAGCAGGACAACCATGCAACACTTCATGCAGGTCACCAGTGAACATGGATGAGAACCAGATAACACTTTGAGAACAGAGACCAGGTAGGGTGGTACGACTGTGGACACACCTCAGTTACACAGAGAGACTGCTTACCCTCAGTTTTAGTGGTAGTACCATCTTTAGGCAAATTAAAAAAAATAAGGAAAGGGTTAATAGGGAAAATTAGTAACATTAATAGGAGCGGGCGCTATATATTAGCTACAGAAATATGCAAAAAATTAACACAATTAAAGAAATGAAAAAAGTTTGACTGAGCAGCAAATCAAAGTTTGATGTATCCGAAGAACACGCTTGCAGGTTTTCCCTCCTGCAATAACCAACCTTTGCCAAACTCCATTTTCTTTGTTTGCCTCACCATTTCTCTCATAGGAATGCGCAGGTGACAAACATCCCTACTAGCTCAAAAGGAAGCAGGCTCCTCTAGGAGCAGCCATGTTTGCATCACGTAGAGAGTATTTGCTGCTTTTCTCCTACAGTCTGTTTTAAGAGCAAGACTAACACCTCATTCAGTCTCCCAGCTTCAAGGACAGAGCCAACTTTAGTACATACTTCCCCCTCCCCTTCTGTTCTTCCTCATGACATAGATTGTTCGAAAGTAGTTTTGCCACTGAAGCCAGTATGCAGCACGACTGAAAAATGGTTGCATCTGTAAGCTCGAAAGCACGCTATTATGCGATCAGCTTCACGTTCTGTGTTACGTTTTCTCTGCGATGTATCTAAATCTTGAACCAAGTATGAACAATTTAAATCAGAATAAGAATTCAACTTCTGAACGAAATGCAACCAATACATTTAAGCCAAGGTAAAATATTTCAGATGTGAAAGAAACCTGTTTACAAAAGGAATCTATAGAAACCACCCCTATATAATTCACCACGCCTATTTTATCAGACTAAAGACCAGTTCCCTTACAGTAAAGAGAAGCAAATTTTCAACTGACTCAGTGAAGACAATCTACACAGCTTAAATCAAGATCACCGATTTCTGATTTTTCTTCCTCTTGTAAAGGTAAATCGACGAAAAGTCTGGAATTAGATTAGCACGAAACCAGCAGAATGAGAAACTAGCTCAGATGATCAGCTCTGCTCATAACTGAGTTGAAGCTCTGCAAATATGGTGTCAATCACCACCTTGCATTTCCTCCTCCATGTCTCCTTCAACGGCATCTCCAGGAGAGAAAGATCAAATGCAAACTTTGTTGTAAGAAACCCTGGGGCACCTGCAAGTGATATACGATGCTGTGAGAGAAAAATGTGATGTGGCTATAATCCAAAAAGAGTCAGCATAAGGAACAGAAACTTATATCCTGTGTGGTGAAATGGGAAAGCTGACTTCTCCTCTTTGCTTCTACATCTTTCCCTTTTGTAAAACAGAAAGCGATCAAACTCAGCTAAGATGCACTATTCAAAGCATAAAACAATTAATGGAAAACCAGTTTCAGGAAAGGAGGGAAGGAAGAGAAGGGAAAGAGACAGGGGGAAGTGTCAGAAGCAGTTAAGTATTTTCCTCAACAACGTCCCAGAATTGGAATAAGATCTGCTTTTCCCCAGAAAGAAGAGTGATATGCAGACTATTAAACAATGAAAAACCTAAGAAGTTGCTTCAAGTCAGTTCTGTCGAAAATTTTTTCCTTAATCCCAAAGGGCAAGAGATCACACACTGATCCTGGAGAGCTGGTAACTATCTCAGTGATACGTTCTTCTACTTAGAGTTTAATATTCAAATAAAACTGCGAGGCACTTTCTGCTAGTAAAGAAAGCTAACTGCAAGAGTAGAAGAACATGTAGATTTACCTAGTGATGCGTATGAGCCTGGGGGCAAGGCTGCAGCAGAACTGAAGGGGGTGGATGCTCCAGAAGACGTCACTTTTGACTTGGCACTAGCTGCTGCATTCACATCGACGTCACTGCGGGATCGCTGCAGAGATCCTGGTGTTGACACAGATTTTGTACTTACTGTAGATGCTGCAGATGGGAGTGGGAGATCCAGAATAAAGAAGATTAATTTTTTGAGCTGTGTGCTTCAAAGAGCCTGACAAGCAGTTTAATGTACTATTTTTAACACTTGTGCTGGCACTGAAATACCTCAACTAAGAATGCTTTATCAGGACAATGTGGGCTTCCCCACACTGCCTGCAAAGATACTTCAATGCTGACCTGATGCTACCTCTAAGAACTTTTATCAGACACTAACCTAAATGCTGCGATCAAAAAGGCTGCCAGGCCAGTAATAAAGAAATTTCTAACAGAACCTAGATGGGAATGTTCAACCACAGTACCCATCACCAGCCTGTGAGTTGCTGGCCAAAACAGACCTGCAGGTCCTTCAGTCCAGGTTCTACTAACTTTCTTTCCAACACCTCATCTTCTCATGAGGACCGCTGTTCCCATCACTTGTTGACGCTTACCCTCTTAAGCATGAAGCTTGTCTATTCAGCTGCAAGCAAACATGCATTTGTGTGCACAATCAAGTAGGTTCCACACCAATATCTCCTTGAATCAAAGGTCTCAGTAGGGTGTAGTGTATATACAAACCAGCCAGAACCCGATCTTGGTCAGGTGTAGAAGGCAGCTTCTTCTACCAACAAAGTTTTGTCTGTTATATTCTGTTTTAAAATTTACTATTTAGATTATTGTGTGCATTTACTTCGGACAGGAAAGCTGCACTTAAATATTCCATCTAATAGTAAAAACAGATTAGCAATGAGATGGAATTTAACACTCTAGAACTTGTGTGCAGACAATGCCTCCAGTAAGTGACAGAAAATGTAAATGACAGAAAATTGTAAAGCTGAATGTACCATTAGACTATGTAGCTGTATGTCTTAGCATCAGCAGTAGTTTATTCCAGCTATTGCACAGCTAAACATACCTTGGCTACAATGTTCAAGGCTTTTTAGCCTCCCCTTCAGGTGCAAGCAATGACAGATTTACTAACTTTCAAAAGCATAATTATATCAGCAGTTGATGCACAGAATGTGGTGTACAACCCAAAACTAATTAAAAATTTTTACACAATAAGTTGCTATTTTAAGGAGCAGTAAACAGTGATCAGAGTTGTTCTTTGCATATTAGTGTCTGAAATTCTCACTCTAACTCATCACACTTCCTCAGCAACACCTGAGTGCATTTTTCAGCTCCTGTTCTCACCTCTGGATGTAGTACTTCCAGTAGGACTTCTTTTGGCAGACAATGGACGGCTAGAAGTTAATATAAATATTTATTAAAACAAAACTGGTATTTCATAGTCATCAGTAACAGTGCTACTCTGTTCCTTCAGTACACAATTGAGTTAATAGGAAGTTATTTATATACAGGAATACACTAACAAAGCTTATTGTTTAAGAATAAATACAGGATCAGCATGAAATTCTTTACAAAAGCACGAAGAAAAAAATTAGTATGCACATTATTTGAGCTAGAACAGATTAAGAACACTTTTTGTAGATTTAAAAAGTTACACCAATAAGTTATGGATATTTTTCATAGGTCTAACACTTAAATTGCAGACATTTGGAGCCTAAGTTGACTGCATCTCTAAGAGAAGCTAAAATACATACATTCAACAGAAGAGTTACATATTGATTTTGCAGTTACAACTCAAATTTAGTTTAGTCATTTTTTTTTCTCTTGTATGGAAAGAGGCAGACTTACACCTCTAGGATTAATGCTCAACACAGAATTTCAATCCAAGCATTGTTTAAAGCACACCTGGAAGGAATGACTAACAGTGTCTGCTGAGCACAAAAAGCTTCCTAGAAAATTATTTAGAGTCAAGATAATGATTTTTTAAGCCAGTAATAGGTTTTGCTGGCTTTTTATTTTAACAGAACATTAGCTAAAACAAAAAAAAATTTTTGGAGTAATCCAGTGTTGAGGCCAAACGATGACCAGATGAGACAAAGCAATGTGATGGCTCCCTCCAATTCAATGGAGCTATCTGCAGCTGTTTAAATTGAGAGGTAGTGACATTGAAGGACTTACTTGAGACTCTCCTGGGAGCTGGAGGAGGAGCGATCTGACTGTGGCAAGGACACGATGCTGTCAGAGTTCTTCAAATGTGACTGCAGGGCCTTCTGGTAGGAAGACTCCAAAGTGTGGTACAAATGCTCTGCCTCTCTGCTGAAGTGACTGTGGAAACCCCAGTAACACCTGGAAGCAAGACACAATACTGTGAACATTTTCTTGTCATGTTTTAGGGAGCAGCGGAGCACAGGTACAGCCAGAGTACTTTTTCGCCACTGGCATTAGTAGGCTCATTAGCCCCGTCATTTCAACCATCTACTGTCCCTATGACACACTTAAGACATATCACTTTCTTCAATCCATTGTATTGCTCAAACAGCCACACAGAAGACAAATCAAACGAAAAGAAGAAGAGAGGAACGCACCATTTGGTGCGCTGTAAAAACACAAGTAGTCAAAAAAACCTTTATTACAGAAGAAACCCTCATCCCTCCAGCTGTCCCACCACAGATGAGAGATGGCAGACCCACTAGACTGATACTAGTTTCAGACTGGGTGCGCAATAGCTACTTCAAAAATATGCCTAAAGCAGAACACACACACATGGGCCTGATTCAGGAAAGCACCAGCTGGTGTTGCTTTCTTCCTTAAGTTTAACAAACAGCTCTTCTACAATGCTGCAGAGACAAATCTGTACTGAGTTGAGGCTGCTGACTGTCTTTTTGGGAAAAAATAACAAGGAAAAGGAAAGAGATGCTCCTATAGCCTTCCAGTCAGTGCCATGCTGAAAATGAAAGAGCATTTTAAGATGAGGGAAGAATTCCTCTCTGGTCCAAATCTCCTGGCTGACGTCTACACACCATTCACTCTCGTCACAAAGGAGATGAAGACTCTCAGCACTTTTCAGGGGGCAACTAATGGGCAGTTTAAGAGTAAGATTGTTAGCTCAAATGAATCAAGGATTGTTTCTGTGTGACAGCCAGTCCTCAGAGAAGTCACATGGATTCTCACACCACTAGAAGGAAACAAATTTCTGCCTTACAGTCAGCCACACTGTTAATTAAGAAACACGGGAAGAGAGAATTAAGCATGCTCTCTGAAGTCGCAGCCATTCTCCTTGCTGTCTATTCAGCTTAACTAGTCACCTGCTGTGAAGTCTCAGTGCCTACTGTATTTTTCAGTGATGGACACGTTCCCTTTCAAAAGGATGTAAACAGTCCTACTGTGAAACACCTCTGCTTGTAACATAGCATTTAGATTAATAGAATTTATTGTTCATTGATTTCATGTTTTACAGCATCCTCTTTCTGAAGAAAAATGTTCCTGTAGTGTTCTGTTCAGAAGAACATGGTCCTAGTATATCAGCATACTACCATAAGTACAAACACATTAATGGAAACCAAGAGATCTTCAACAGAAGAAAAATAATTGCAAATATTAAAGTTCCCTATAGATAAACACTAAGCTATTATTTCAGTGTCATAAAATATTTCCTTAACTTAGGATACCATTTAGCAGTGTGCTAGCACAAGAACTTTTGTTTCAAGAGTAGCAAATAACCCAGTCTTGCATACGGGCCAGAAAGAAAAGATAAAAATATATTAGAAATAACAGTATTTTTGTACTAAACAGAAGAAATATCAGTTAACTGCAAGCAACTCAAACATCAAAAAGAAAGGCAAGGTTACTACTTCTCGACTCTTGAGCAACTCAGGTAAGCATTTTACTTGCTCAGACAGACAAAAAGACAGTAAAATATTACAACAACAAAGCGAAACAAGCACCATTACAAGATGTGATACATATGTAATTCAGCCCTATAGGATCATCTCGTTTGACATCTCCTGCTGAAGTACACACTCTCGTTGAAGCCAAGGGAAAGTTGGCATCAACTGCCAGGAGAATGTAATTTGTCTGGACTTCAGTCTCCAGCATGCAATACCACTGACTCACAACACAACAGGGGCAAAGAAGGGGAGGAATAAAAGACGCCAACAACAGCTTCCACTTACTTTCTTGCCTCTATCCTGGCTTCAGAGTCTGCATCATGAATTCCCTTCTTTATCGTTTCAGCTAACACTGATATGTGTCTGAAATAAGAAGGAAAACATTATCCAGCAGTCCAGAAAGATGCACCACACTTATAAAAAAAAAATGACTAATTTGATTTTGCCTTGGTCTCCAAGATCAAAGAGTTCATCACATCCTCCCATTATCATGTAAGATCCTTTGGAGCCTTTATTTATTTACTCTTACAAGTCAGTTTCACTGACGTTGCTGACCAGGAAAAGGCAAGCAGCATTCTTCACAGGTCAGTCTTTAGTTAGCTCTTTAGAATCTATTGAGTTCATGGATTCACTCAGCCAGGTTTTCCAGGGCTGGCATAGGAGACAGACTCACCAAACTCTGCCAGAACTACAGGCATGAATGGTGTGTGTGCACATACGTACATGCTTTTTTTGTGGCAAAAATATCTCCAGAATTAACCTCCCCAGACATAAGTAGGAGACAACTAACCCACTTATTTTCAGAGCTTACCTTTCTAGGGAGTGTGTTTGCCACTCCTGCAACAGCAAGTCTAAAAATTCAAAACAGCGCCTGAGAGAAGAAAGAGAAGAAAGAAAAGAAATGCTGAGTTCTCTAAGTTAACAGAGGGACACTGACTTTGCCACACCTGCCTCTGAACAACAGCCACCTTCTGTTATGAAGCTTTCTGGGACATTAGAATTCAGTAACAAGCCTGATTTTAAGTGCAGAGAGGACCATTAGCACATCAGTCCAACTTCCAGATCACACTATCACAGAACACTACTTCTGCTGACTGGCTCAAAGAAAATCTGTCACTATAATGGCTAGCAGTGGGGAATAGGAATATGTCTGTAAAGAATCCAAAATAATATGATGTTATTATAATGACATTTAAGCACAAAGATTAGTTTAAAGAACGTTTTTCTTTGAGGAAAAGTGCCTTTTTTTCTCTGCAGTGCTGTGGCTTACATAAGATAGCTGACTTTGAATTTGATCCCAACTCATTCATGGGAGGGAGTGAGATACGTTCTTTAATAAGTGTGTGTATCAACCCTTTTCACGACTAAAAACAGATACATTAATGTTATAAAGTACATAAGTACATGTGAACCTATTTACTATTAAAAAAGAATAAATTCAAACTAGATGCTCACCTTCTAACTGCAACAGACTTGGAGGTACAATTACTGGTTATGATAGGTATTAATCGAGGGATGTGCGTATGCTAGAAGAAAACAAACAACAAAACCAGGAAGAAGTCTTTACACCACAGTTCCACAGAATGAAAGGCCATCTCCTTCAGCCACCTGAGCCCTGTACGTAGATATTTATTTTTCTTCAATTCTTAAAAATAGAACTGCTAAATAAAGGAACACTAATAGATATGGACAGATATCTTTATTATTAAAAATTTTATATTTTTCTATTAAAATATCTTTAACAGGTATTTTATTTTCTTCTATAATGACAGACTCCAGCGAGTCAAGGAGCTGAAGTCACTGCAAGAGGACCTAAACTGTCAGTGGCGACAACTTGAGAGATATCAGGCTATCTACAGCTTCCCCAATGAATCACTAGGCAGAAGCCACCTCCATGACCTAATGGTTTTAGGAAACGTGCACTGGCTGTGAGTTTTAGAGCATAATTAAGAGGATGAGTCTGTCCTGCAAGGCAGGTTTAAAGGGTGCTCAGCTCTTAGAGGGATGGAAATATATTACTCTGCAAAGAAACATTTTTCTTACTATTTTAGCAGGGCTTAACTATCATCATCTACACAAGGCTGCATGACATCTGAGACAGCCAAGCCCAGCACAACCAGAAAAACAGATTAGGCACTTAATATGAACATTACTACAATGAAAATAAGATTTTTTTCAGAAATACCACAGTATTTGGAAGTGATAACATTTTGTTCTCTTTTGATCTATACTTACTCGAATGATTAATCTAACTGCTACGACACCAGACGTGGCCATGACTTTGGCACTATTTGGAATTAGATTAAAAATTGTTGGCATGATGGCTTCTGCCCCGTGGTCAAATTTGTTTCCCAGAACTGATGACAAATGTCTGAAAAACAGAATGAAGTCATGCTGGTAAGTGTGCTGAGGATTAAGCCAGACTTCTACAGAAGATCCACATCTGACATCTCACCCTTCCCAACTGTCACCTCCTCTCCAACTCCAAAGGAGAGAGAACACCATGTTTCAAAAAATAGTTCATTTACTTTCATTTCAAACTTACGTTTTACGTTCTTCTGAACTCTAAGAAACAGTAAATTCAGCATAAAGTAAATAAAGTAACTAGCACAGCTAAAAATTTATCATCAAACAAATGGGACAATGCTGAAAGAATATATTTTCCTGAACTTGTTAGTTTACATTGCAGTTTCTCTGAACCTGACTATTTTGCCTTAATACACACAAATTTCAAAAAAGCTGTTAGAAACACTGCAGTGCCCTTCTTGAAGCATTTCACAAAGGATAAACCATCAAAAATAAAAACCAGCTCAATCCGAACCAGAACAAAACATATGCCTTTTAAGCTTTGTTGTTCAGTCTTTCCCTACTCGGTGCATGAATGCATGGCTTGCTCACTCATTCAGCGTATCTCAAATCAGCATCATCTAAAACTCAAGAACGCAGTTTGGCACGACTAAAATTAGTGGCCTCCATGAAAGTGGTTTTAAACAGCTGTCACGAAATCACGTTCTGTCTATAACTATGTAGTACTAGCAGCACGAGTTACATCCTAAATGTGTTTTAACCAGTATCTGTTCCTTTTTCCTACATTACATTTCAAGCACATTTAGAAAGTAAACTTACCCCAACGTGATACAAGCCTCTCGTACTACTTGAGACCTCAGGTCTTTAGCAGATAATTTAAATGCTCCATCCAAAAGTCTTAAGTGTTGAAAGAAGTTATCATATTCTGCAGCTCCAGCCAAAAGTAAGGACCGGATCTTTTTCAACTGTTAGCACCATAAAAGAAAGCAGTGACTGTTAATGAGCAATAAACACAAGGACAGTTATGTTCAGGGCTGGTACTGTTTCCAGGATGCTCGTACAACTGTTTCTCAACATGCATTGAGGAACTCCATTCTTAAAGTCCAAGCAATTTCATTATTTCAGATGTTATATTCAACTCATAGGTTAACAAACTAAGTACGATAATACAAACACACTAGCTAACTGTTACAGGAATCCAGAAGTGTTGCATACAGATACTCAAACTGTATTGCTAATAACCCAAACGTTACTTTTTAAGCCAAAAGATATCTTGAAGGTTCTCCTCTATTCCCCTTAGAAACAACCTATTTACAACAGCTTCTAAAGCTTAGGTCCTCTCACAGCTAACTATTGTATTAAAAAGATAACTAGACTTGAAGGGCATGGCTCATACTCAGATCTGAGTAATACTGACTTATATCTAGAATATGTCCATTGACATATTAAAAAATGGAATTAAATTCATTCATTAAAATAATTATCTGGCTCTACCAGAAGTGGAACCCTGACCCCACCAAATTGGGAAGTTTTCCATTAATATTACAGGGACCACCATTTCATCCTATGGACATTGTTTTGGACACTTCCACAGGCCCTCATGTATACTGAGGCATCTGTACAGCACCTCAATTTAAGCTCACTATTACTCAGTACAGGAAACAAAAACACCCACTGAAGCAAGCTGAATCAGCACAGTTTGCCACTCAGATCTGTAATACAGGATTTGACAGACATGTCAAAGTTGCTACACCAGTGATGAAAGCCTACAGTGTAGACAAGATCATGCATCTATTTATATCATGAAACACAGCTCACTTCTGTAAATAAAACTCAATCTTGGCATGCATATAACACATCTGATTTTCCACTTCCACATTTCCCACAGTCATATTTACTTATTCAAAACCTAAGTGTGTAAACTCTTCTGAACTGTTTAATACCTCCTTTTGCAAAAGCATAAATAAGTTCTCTATAAGCAAAGTCACCTTCTGCCTCATCAGGAATTTTTAAGATATTCTGAATACCACTTTTGACATTTTGATTTCAGCATCTGCTAGCAAATGTCTAGCTTTACATCTGGATTTGCTGCATGATTTCCAGTTCAATGTGAAGCTGTCTCAATGGATTCTTGTATATCAAATAGAATTTTCCTTCACAGACATGGTTTAAATTCAGACTTATAAGGAAACATTTCTCCCAAGGCCTGGGGGAACATAACAGATGTTCACCACTTAAACCACATTCTAGCCTTACTCTGAGGTTCTCCTAGTACCCTCTTCATGGGATTAAGCTCAGTGCAGGAAAAGCTTACATTAAGTAGAGTTCATATTTAAGTTCACTACTTACCGCGGAAACTCTCTGTTCCCAGTCGTGCTTATCATCTGATAGTATCTCTCTTATTTTGTTTATGGATTCCTCAAGATCCCGGCTAGAATAAATCTGCAAATTTAAATACAAAGTAGCACCACAATGCAATATTTACTCCAAAAAAATCAGATCACTTCCCAACTACATTCTTATGTCCTTTGCTCCGCAATGCTTAAATGTCACATGCTAGCCTTGGACACAGCTGACTTTGCATAATGCAAAGAATTTACACCCATTTCCTGCAATCAAAAATTACTAAATGACCACAAGATGATTAAAAGGATAATCTTTTATTATTTTACTATATTTTCACAATTTTAAGCAGGATTCCTGCAGCTGCTAGCGGCTAATTAGTGAAGACCTACAGAAGATCATGAGTGGACACATGTCCTGTTCAGCTGTCCTAAAAATAAAGTTCTGGTGAAGGAGAGGGGATATGTGACATCTCAGCTATCCAGCTAAATCTATCAGTAGACACGCACTGTCCAGTTGTTGCACTCACAACAGCAGCGATCCCGGTCAAGCGATCAAGTCGCCATTACTGCTTTCAGTTCCCAGATGGTACAGATGAAATGTAGAGAGGCTTCTGCTGACTTAAGTTTTTGTTTGACCAGACTGCACTGAGCAGTATGCTTGTCCAGTTCCAGCTCCATGTCCGCTCTTGTGATACCTCTATCACAACTCTCCCACCCCCATTCCCTCCACTTCCAAGAGTTTCACACAAACTACTGGCAGATACCACCATTTAAAACTTGCCTTCCCCTTAAAGATTTCCCAACATCACAATGAAACACAATTTGCAGTGATTAGGCCTATATCCTACATCCATCTTCTGCTTTTTAGTACTGTGTGTTTTAACATGTAATTCTACTTACCTGAACCGTTGGGACATCTTCAAATGCCTTAATGAAGTCTTCTTCATCCACAGCACCTGCTCCCTCTTTGGCTGCTGACATACAAATGAAAAAGTCTTTTCAATCTTCTTATCAACATGAGAATCAATTAAGAAACCACCAGCTATCAAGGCACCTAATCAGGAAAAAGTTCACTATCCATGCAGCCTCAAAGTGCTGCAGATGTAATGAAATCAGAGACAGGGAAATTCAATGCCAGGCACAGACTAGACATGCACAGCATCCTTCAACTCCTAGGCACAGAGGGCACATTAGGGAAGTCATTACAGTAGTCACTCAACAGTTAGGGGACACAGTCTGAAAGATGAAAGGGAATATTTACTTTAATTATATGGGAGATTTTATTTTAAAGGATTTAATCCTATCTATAATAGATGAAGGTGCAGATCTGACAGGCACACAAACAGACAAATGATAAGGAAGATAAATAGTCTCTGGAATACTAATCAGGTTAGAGACTGACTGATATAGGGAACTTCCTCCATTTCTCTAGGTCACATGTAGTTACAATCACATGCAGAATTATTGCTCACATTCAGAATTACTGTTCAGTTTTCTTTCTGCACCTTCGTTACCAGCAATGCCCAAAGGTCTTAGAAGAAAGCCAACGTGTCAGTTTTAGATTGCATGGGCTGAAATTTAGCATGTAGCTGTAAGCAGCCTGCCTCAGCTCAGCTAGAGTTGCAGCTGTGAAGGCAAAAATCTACACACTGCAACATTGACATGATTTACTCATAGCCCTCAGTGCACAACCGCACAGGTCCAACCTTTCAAAAATGCAAGATGCATTTATAGGGATGTGGGGACTGCTTAGAGATTCATCCTACCAAAGTTTGGGCGTGGCATGCAGACAACGTACACATAATGATTTCATAGGGGAAAATATGTTACTAGCTCCTGGGGGCCAGTCTGGAAGTCCTTGCAATAAGCTCAAACATGAATACCATAAATACTTTCCGTAAAGGTCAATTAATATATGCTATTGGCTTACTTGAAGACTTGGAACCCAGAGCTGCAGACCCAAGTCTGCGGGTAGTCCCCATCCCAACTCTACGCGAGTTTGCAGGGGCCTTTGAAGATGTCGAGGAGCTAGCTGAGGAAGGTCTGTTCCCATCCACGGAGTCTTCATCATCAAAAATTTTATCTGCCAAAAAAAGCACACTCAGCTGTAAGTCCAATGAAGCAAAGGGATGTCCCAAGGAACGTGCCCATGTGATGGCAAACATGCTGCACGTTCAGGACTGCTCTGCCAGCTCTCATCTCAGCAGCATCTTCATGCCAGAAATCCAGTTATTGACGAATGATCACCAGGCCACTGAACCCCATCCTTTGCTATTGTGGCTACTATGTTATAAACCCTTTCAATGAATACATTCAGATAAAAAGAATAAACTTCAAATCTACAGCAGAAAGATGCAAGCCACAGATAATACTTGGCATGTCTACAGTCTGCATCTCTGATGTTTATGCCTCCAAGAGCTATTTTGCTATGGGCTGTAGTGAAACCAAGATCATGAACAAATCCAAGATTCAAGTGTGGCAGGGATCAGGCAACACAGGCTGTCCTGTCACACCCCACTGACTGGCTGCACCACATCAAGAATAGACATGGTAACCCAGGAAAGACTGCATGGCAACACCCATGCTGTTGATAAACCACAGGCCTTTAATCACAGAGCCATCCAGAGCTACAAACCCATTTTAACTTTTAAATGATCACCAGAGATTCTTTATGAAGAAATAAAAAAAACTTACCTCAAATTCATAAAAAACATAAATATAAGGTGTATTAAAACTTATTGAACCCTCTGTGTTCCTCCAAAGGGAACTGCAGCCTCTATTTCCAAACATGAACATAAATTAACTTAAAATGAATTACAGTCACTTTGATTCTCAGCGAAGGTCACTTCAATTCCAAAGGAGTGCTTATATTGCAGTTTTACACAGATTAGCTAATCCACTTTAAAAACCCGCCTTAGGTTGAAAGGTGACAAAGTGTTTGGACAGCTGATATAGATGGCACACATTATTTATTGAGGCCAGAAAGGCCACCTCAGTCCCCATCACTTAGCTTTTCCACACTAACACTTCATTCAAGATTTGAGACCTGCTTCATGTCCAACACTCTCCAAGAGTCCAAGGTATGCACCCACTCTCCACTATTTCAGGAACATTTCCTTTGCGAAATTTCACTTGGCAAAAACTCAAGCAGGTGCTTTAATCCACCCCTATTCAGGAAAACACCTGGGAATATCTAGTAACAAATACAGGCTCCTAGTTAGACACTAATGAGTGAAATTCAATACAGGTTGAGCTTTCTGAAAGTAAGAAAATAAATTGGTAACAGTAAAGACATATTCTAGGGGATGTAAAAGAACAAAAAGAAAAGCCTGTACTGTCCTTAGCCCAACAGCCTTAAGGAGTTTCCCCTGCCCAAAGTGGTACTGGCTCATTAGCAGCTGGGCACAGGAGAACTGTCCCAAATCATCTAAAAACCTAAAAAATGCAATATGCACCTGTGCACACAATGCCATACTCCAATCACAGCACAACACTGAAATGACAGGTAGACAGCAGCATCCAAGAAGTTAAGAAAGGTGGCCAAGGACATCTCTCCCCTTAATTTTGATGTTCCAGAAGTCTTGCAATATGGGAAAGGGCTAGGAAAAAAAAAGTAACATCTAAGGGAAAGGGGTAAAATAGTAACAGGTACTGGGACTATTGTTCAGGCGAAAGTAAACAAGACATAAGTGAATGTATGAACTTTAACATCAAGAAATTTAAGGTCACACAGCTAAGGAGAAGAACATAAGCCACACTTAGGATGTGGGTGCTCTCTCTAACATAGTGCCCTAAGGCAGCCATGGAGACCGTGCTGCCTCCCTATTGACATGGGTTGTGTTCTGACATACGTAATTCAAAAATAATTTGAAAAGAGCTCAGGGAAGAACCATGAGAATGATTAAAGGACTGGAAACTATGTTTTTAATTAAATTAAATGAAAATTCACTGTAGGGGACTGTTTAGCCTGGCCAGATTCTTAACAAGTTGCTTGATTATATTCTGTATTAACACAGCAACTCAAGATTTATTAATGTAGATTTCCAGTATGATTTATTAATACTTTTTCTCACCAAATAAAAATATACAAGGCCACTGGCTGGAGCTGAAAAACAAATTAAATTCTGAATTGCCTTCCCTCCCCCCCCCCCCCCTTTTTTTTTTTTGCAATAATCACAGGACTGACTCCCTACAAGGTTAGGAGGTGTGTCACCCAGCAAATTCTACCACAGGCAGTTCTTAAAAAGCAAGACTGAATTTTTTTTCCTGAAAGATACAGTCTAGTTCAAACAGGAATTATTTCAAAAACATTATTTGGTGAGAGTTGCACAGAAGGTCATGGCAGATCAAAGTAGACTTTAAAACATGTAATCTCTGAAGCCTCTAGGAAGGGGTTTAAGTGATGCAGAAAGACTTGCACGGACCTTGAAAACAAAAACTTCTGAGCAAAATTTGCCCCAATTGCATTTATTTCAAAAGCTCATCTATAGATATTAAGCAAATTATTATTTGTCATATATATATATGACCACCCAAGAGAAAGTCAGTCATACTCGAAACAAAAGATACTTTACTACTTCAAAACCACTTTCATCTAGTAATAAAATTCTCCATCACCTGCATTTCAGGCTATCTAGATGCAGTCTTAGTTAACTCACTTCTTGTATCCGCATTTTTAAAGCCTCCCCCCTCCAAAAGAAGAGGGTGTGGTTTGCTATTTTATATAATAAATAAAGTCAGAAAAACAGATATTAAAAGGATCAAACTCCTATAGCATTTTAACAATTAAACAAACTATCATTTTCATTTTAAACAGGCTTTTCTGAGCATTAGCTAAAACAACAACACTCCAAAATACCAACCAGCCCACAGTTTTAGGGATGTTTGGATTACTATCACATCTTCCTGTTCATTAAGTCTACAAACTAAGCATTACATATTTATCAAATCAGAATATCCCTTCAATAACCCAACAGCATTTTCTCTTTCGAGTAGTGCAGAACGACAGCACCACATTCAGAACTGCACATCAAGTCTTCCAGCAGCACGTGTGCAGGACAGAAAGAGAAACAAAGAACAGAAAGAAACCTGAACATGGAAGTACAGAAAATAAGAGGAAAAACAAGCTACTATACATTATCATCAAAAAGCCTTTTTTTTTCTTCCCACTCATTGACTCCTGTTCACAATAATCATTTGAACTAGGATCATATTTTTTGCAGCCTATCTGCAAATCATAAGGTGGTAAATTCAGCATGGGTGTAACTCTCATGACTCCAGCAGAGGTGCGCCGAAGCGGAATCGGTGCCATGTTCTAACGTTAAATAACCATCGATGTTCTCCCATCCCAAGACCCCCCTCAGTGCTCATTTATAAGGGCCATATAGCGCTCTCCGTCAGAGACATGCCCTTATAAAAGAGGCCTTTGTCTCCTCACCACTCTGCTGTCTTAGAGAAACAGAGAACACAATTTGCTTTACATTTTTCAATTCCTTTACATTATTTAAGAAGAAAAGAAAATTGCTTACAAGTACATATCCTTCTGCAAATAAGCTTCCTCAACATTCCTTCATATTTTCCATAGCGTGCCCAGATGTAACAGTGCTTCACAGAGCGCCGCGGCTTTCAGACCAGAACATAATCAATCATTGCCCCTCGTATTCATTAAGCTTGCTGTCTTCACACGTGGATTTAAACAGCTATGGCTTCAGTCCTCTCTCTACGACTGCGGCTCTGCGGGATTCTCATCAAGACCCCTTTCAGCCCAGGAAACTTCGGTTCACTTCTAGGAAGGAAATTCCCTGCTAGTGAGGGGAACCCGGGACAAATAACACAGGATGAAGACGAGCCGAGTGTGCCTGGCTGGGCTGGCTTGCACTAGGAACCAGCCTGACTTTATCCCCTGGGAAGCGCTAACAGGAGCATCTCAACAGCTGTCATCGTTTGTCCATGACGAATAAATTTAGTCATTATTCATTTTAAAACGTAACCCCTTCAGGTCTGGGCAAGGTGTAAAATGGGGAGAAGAGACTGTGCTAGCTGTTCAGGAACCACAGTAAAAAAGGGCCAGCGTTTCCCCTGCCTGAACCACCAGCCTGGGACCTTTTAAAGTAAAGTAATTGAGCCTCAAATTTCCTTTCCAATGAAAGGAGATGCTTTCTGGTTTTTAAAGACTTTAAGATGTCAGATTCAAATCTTTCAGTTATTTGTCTGAAAGCTTTAGAGAAGATAGCTACTCTGGAGTAACTACAGACTGGGAAGAAAAAAAGCTTACGATCATGTCTGTTCCTAATGAAGCTGCACTGCTATGGTCTTCAAGCCCAACTCTGCAAGGTACTAAACTTGCTCTGGCCCCGCTGCACCCATTTATCTTATGCCCCATGCCCAAGCATCAGTGCAGCTGAAGTATGCAAGATGGATACAACTTGCAAGTATCACCTGCATCTCTCTCATGAGCATCTCCCTTTCTGGTGCAGATGAAGGTGGATTGCACTGGAGAAACATGCCTTCCAACCCACTACATGGTGTCCTGCACCTGGAGCAGACACACAACTGCTAAAGCTGATGTACATTTCAGCACATCAAAACCCCATGCTCAACCCCTACTAGGCGGGCAAAGCCCAACTACCTGAAGATCCGAGAGCCCCCTGTAAAAGCCAAGAACACGCACAGGCAAACCCACGGATGGCAAAGAACACAGGGTATGCTCCTCCTTAGTCCGTCAGTCAATGTTTTTCAGACAGACACCCCTTGGACACCTCAGCCCAATGCCCTCCCAAGGCCGGCGTCTGGCACCCCCATCTCCAGCTGTGACTCCCGTAGGGCACGAGGCACGGTTCACTCCTCCCTGCAGTGTCCCACCAGCCTCCAAGCAAGACAGCTTCAGCAGAGGGTAAAAGCCTTTTCCCATTAGCACACACCAAACCCATGCACGGCTTAGCTGCAAGCCTGCCCAGCTCCAAAATAGGTATTGTATAAGTTTCTCCAGGAAAATGAGTGTATGAACCCCCTAAAGATAAAGGGATATGTATATACCCCTCAGCAGGATTGTTTAAAAACAAAGGAGTCAAACACAAGCAAAGGACGCAGGCACAGCACATCATTAGGGATTCTCACTTTGCCATCTCCCACAGTTTCCCAGCTGCTCTTTCCTCCTGGCCCCAGCCACAGCCCCTCCTTCCCCATCCTCCATACCAGGCACAGTGTTTTGAGCCTTTAGAATGCTGCCCGCTTGGGCTCAGCGACCCCGGTTAGCCCCCCCAGTGCCACTCGCCACCCCTCTCCCCTCGGGTCCAGTCCTCCCCAGGCTGACCCAGCCGCCAGCTCCAGTCCAGCCCACCCCTGCTGCTGCCTTCTGGCACTATTCAATAAACCACCTCATCGTCCTTCACAACTGGCTTTGAAGTGGATTCCCAAAAACCGACCTCAGCAGGGATCCCTCCAAGGGCTCACCTGCACTGAGCCAGCCACAGCAATGATCATGTCTGCAAGGATATGCATATCACCATTACCTTGGCTTCTTTCTCTTATTTCACATACATTGTCCTTTTTAAACCACAATGTGTATAATTGTGGCTAGGAGTTTGTCTTTTTAATAAGTATTTCTACAGTGTAAACCTAGCAATATATTTATGACCATAATAAATACAATAAGCAACATGGCTGCCATCAGCCCCAGGTCAGGTGGTACTTAAAGAGCCAACCCAGGAGCGTCATGCCAGGTAAGTGGAAAAATGCTTGGTTTTCCTTTTAATAATCCTTCCACCACCCACATGCTTTCCTTTAATCCAAAATGTTTCCGTTTTCCTTTCTTAGCTAGGAAGGGTGATGCTCTCTTCTTGGCTGTTGCCTCATTCTGTCTAATTACAAGCTAATGAAGCTGCT
This sequence comes from Mycteria americana, assembly GCF_035582795.1. Lineage (NCBI taxonomy): Eukaryota > Metazoa > Chordata > Aves > Ciconiiformes > Ciconiidae > Mycteria > Mycteria americana. The sequence goes on from NC_134373.1 coordinate 30,916,001, forward strand.
CATAAACTAACAGGCCTTTAACTGCCAGCACAAAGGGAAAGAAGATTCCTGAAAGAAGTAACACTTGGAATTGTTTTCTGCTCCAAATACATCCTATGTACACAGACAGGCAGTTGTTCTGATACACATCCTGCTCAGTCCCAAGCACACAGCTACGGCAATTTCAGAGTATTGATGTCTGCCATCCCTCCGTAAGCAGAAAAACAATCGGGCAGTAGTAGCAATAATAAACAAAGCACATTTCTGTTCATGAGGAATCCTACATTTATTAAACCAATCCTAGTATGATAAAGTTAAGTGAGGAAATTGATGTACGCCCTGACCTGACCACATCCAACACCAGACAGCTGCATATGGAAAGTAAATACCAGCTTCGACCTGAGAGAATAAGCAATAGCCCTGGCAACATTCAAAATCTGCTCTCAAGGACTGGCCTGGTAAGTCAGACAAAATCTTCCTGCAGAAGACTAATCTGAAATCATGCAACTCATGACTGATTCAAGTTACTTTTCTAAGGGTATTATAATTTTCAACCCTGGAATCAGATAGCTCCAGTTTAAGTTGTATCCATGATGGCTGTGGGGAAGCTTGAGAACAAGCCTTAAAGACTTGAAAAGAAGAGACAAATAAAAAGGATTCAATATTTATGAGCCTGTTTGCTTCAAAACATGATTTTTAAAACCATAAGGTTGACAATATTAATGTCATCATGTTAACAAGCCACAGCATGCACTCTCTAATAGCGTACAAGCATTAACAAGCCACAGCATGCACTCTAATAGCGTACAAGCATTAACACAACTAAGAACACAGCAGAAAGTGCTTTTCGGAAACTTCTGTTCATGAAACTAACACATCTGGAAATGGGAATTTTTAAGAGTTAGTGAAACTGTCATTCAGACAAAGTTTTCAGCAATATGAAACTTTCCATTAGCTTTAAGTAGATTTAGAAAAGAGGCAGTACAAAGGTTTCACATTCCTACAAGCTTTGTAAAATTAAGTAGCAATAGGAGACAATAAAATAGCTATGATACTGAGTGAAGAAGCAACAGCTCAAACAGCCAAAAGAATTCACAAAAGCACCAAAAGCTGAGACAAATCCATAAAAATAGCCAGGATTTATTAGTTTTGCTAGTTACTTTAGTACAGTTCATACAGACACCTAAACAAGAATCACAAACCCATGTGCCAGGAGCTGCCCAGACACAGCCTTCACCCCATACTGATGATTTAAAAAAAAAAAATATATATATATAGAGACACAGACATGCACACAAGGCAAAAAAAATTTAGATGAGAAAAAGATAAGGATCTGTTTTCCTCAAAGTCATCCTTGGAAATATAATATTCCCACAGTGCTCTTTCCAGCCAGCCACACAGCTTTCCCCCCGACCTCAAGAGCATCAGGAAACCCACACCACATACCTTGGAAAAAACACCCCCACCCCAAAAGCCCATATGTTTACATAAAGTTTCAGTTTAAAGAGCAAAACCAGCTTTTCCCTACCCTGTACTTACCCCTCCTGTCACCCAGAGGTTCATCATCTGGCCTTGCACAGTGCCCGCCCGCCGTTCACAGCCAGGCTGTCCGTACAGATACGATCATCTCCCAACACAGCCTTCCACAAACACACTAATTATTTCAGAGTCTATCAAATGGTCCGCAACGGGGTGTTATTTCTGTGTTTTGCTGCCGCAGCTTTGCCTGCTGACTGCACTTGGGGGTGCTGTCCCTTTTCTGTTCTGGACCCTTGAAAACACCCTTTACATTGCACCGGGTGGAAACATGCCAGCAGCAGCCCCGAGCACAGACACAACTCCCTCCCCACAGCACTCTTGTTAGCATAATATTCACAGATAAAATCGCAAAGTGAGTCATATACCCTGAGCCCTAGAGATACCAATCAATGATAACGGCTATTTATACAGGATGGACCAGGGGGATCTTTTAGAGTCAGGAAATATCTTTTTCCAGAACTACAGGAATTAATGGCCTATCGCAGGACTGGTTAGCTGTAGGAAAGTATTCCTTGGTTCCTAAACAGCAGAGAAAGCACGTGATTTTCTATTTTAATATTAATCCTCTGTGCTGCACAGTGCCAACGTTAAGGTTACCCCTCAGCCTTAGTAAAGTTTAATTATTTAGGCAAATAATTATATATGAGAAAGCAAATTCTTCTGCCTTTGTTCACAATACAGCAAAATTCAATTCTGCAGAAGCACAGGAGCTCCCTCAGGCACCATCTCCCTACATAGATGGCAGGGATGCATCAGGTTGAAGAGCAAGCAATGAACCTTTCCCCTCCTCGCCCTCACCTCCAGGTTTTAGCCGGCACTCTGCACTTGCCAGAAAACTTAGGGCAACAGCCTGGACTCCCTGCGCTTGCAGCAAGCCTCTGCTCTGTCGGAAGTTGAGGCAGCAGGCAAAATGGGCTGCGGCATCATCCAGCTACTAGCCATCCCCACTACACCCACTACCCCAGGCAACAGCTTGCTTTGCCAGGGTCTGTGGTTGACCTTGCACAAGTACTTGTTCTAAAGTGATATAAATGTGATTAAAAAGCACAGCCATTCCATAGCCGTGAGAAATATTTGTTATTATTTTAATGTGAGCAAACTGAAACAGAGTTGCTGAGGGACATTCTCAAGGGTGTGAAGGCTTCAGGGCATTGCCAGAATCTGGATTAAGCTCCATTCTGAAACATATGGTTTTTTCCAAATTACTTTTTCTGCCTCCTGTTAAAGGTGAGACTACTGTCCCAAATATTTTCTGATTTTCCCAATATTATCTTCAAAACAGTTTTATTCATATTCAAAAAGGGCATTTGCAAGTGGCTCAGAGAAACAAGAAATCACATCACAAGTTATTAGGAAAAAAAAAAGTTTTAATTTATTTATTCTTGTCAGGTTGCTTGAAGCTTAACCACAGTTCTCTGTTTGACAGGGATGGTACCAGCAATGCTGCAGGAAAACAGCTACCAACACGGTGCTAAACCAAGCTCCCAGGGAGACATCTACTGGCAACGGCTTGGGTTTTGTTTGCCAAAACGCACATGAAAAAGCAGATACCTGGGGAATCCGTAGGTCAAGTTTTGTCTTACCTGGACTGTCTATACCCTATACAAGTAAAGTGAATTAAGAGGTACACCAGGAATCTAAAGCCTTTAAATGGACAGATGCTTTTCACCTGCAACGGACAGGAGCACCACAATCAGGTGCCTCCAGCCCCACAGACTAGGGTCAGGTTTCCAGCTATTGGCACCATCTGTTGCCATATCATAGGAAAAGGCATCTTCTCCAGCCTGCACTCCTCAACTGGCATTCCCTGCACAAATCCCTCTGCCTACTCCACTAATTATCGAGTGTAGCTCACCTAGATGCTGACTGCTCTAACACACATCACTGTCAACAAAAGGAAATTGCATATTATATTGCTATCACTTATTGCTTCCTGAAGGGCTGCTCATTTTCTTTACACGCAGCACAACAAGGTGTAAAGTGTTGACAACTAGCATGCAGAGCTGTATTAGGAAGGAAAGAGCATTCTGACATTTTTAGGACAAAGCACTGTTACAAAAAGGCCAAAAGCATCTTACTGCCTCAAGCTATCCAGAGCATATGGCGGGGGGAAGCCAGAAATGCTGCAGGAGATCCCACTTCCAGCCACCACAGACACAGAACATCCTCCCCGCTGCAAAGCCTGCTACTGCACACAAGTCCTGCAGCAGAAAGCTTTCTAGAAATACCTACAAGAAGATAAAAATGCCAAACTGCAGCCTTGTTTCCTTTTGGGATAGGTCTCAGAAGACAGCGTGGTTGGTGAAGTTAAGCCATTAAAATGTGTTGGAGGGACCTGGGGAAGCTGTAGCACCGGCCCTGTCCAAGACATTCATTTAGGTTTATTTAAAATTAGTAACAGGAGCAACATGCTGCCTGGCACTTCACATTTGCCAGGGGATGACCCTCTATGAGATGGTGGGGCATCCTAAACTTTCCAAGCAGCCCCCTCCGAGCCAAGAAACACAACGTGTGCAGTTATTCCTGAACAACGAAGGAAAAAACAAGGCTGTCAGCCTACGTCTCCCATACAGCCACAGAAGACAGGAGCCACGGCTTCTGTCCCGAGGCATTCATCTGCCTGGTTAAAGGCTAAATACAAGAACATAGGTACTACAGCTGCAAAAACTGTATGGTTTTATGCACATTACACAGCAGTGACTCCCACCCAGAATGCCTGGCCTGATGCATAATTAATATACTTTAATTACACAACCATTTAAAATACTGTAAAATGCTCAGTGGGGCAATGACCATGAGATAAGAATGTCTAAAACTGCAGGTGGTTGAAACAAAAGAACAACCATGAAAGGAAAACTAGGAAGCAACGGGCAGCAAATCCACAGCCCACGTGCATCTTGAGAAAGATTATCAACTACTACAACAGGTATGACAAGCACAATGACCAGGATTTTCTACCATAAATAAATGCTTCATCTTTATAAAGATGCATATTACTACAGCCTGTGAAGGCACCTATGCAAACACCAAAGTGTACAGGCAAATTTTTTTTACTTAAAACTAATTCAAAGTTGGATTTTATGACCAAGGCTATGCTCTGTATCTACAAATGGTTACCAGTGATTTGAGACGCTTCTGCTGACAGAAAACTTGCCTGGCAATGGCTTCAGGAGCTCCTGGGACAATTGCTACTCGGTTAAAGAGTTGGCTGTATGTTCTCCAGAGCATCCACTGCAGCTGTTAGCAAGGGAAAGGGATGGGGAACCTGCCTTGATACTGACTCTTACTCTGGAATATTTAGCAGTAGTGACTGGCTGCATCAGCACTCTCTTGATGCACTAAACAGCAAAAGTTTCTGCCTACTCCTAACTAATAAAGCTAGCACTGAGGAGGATTCTTGCCGCACCACCGCCTCAATTCACCCCTATGTGAGCAAGCAGAGCCTAGCTTTGATAAGCGGCATGCACACAGGATCTTAGAAACCATGCTTCAGCACCATTATGCCAGTGCCAAAGTTTGCAGCCCACACCAGCTTTTGTAATGTCTACGTAAGCATATTCAACTACAACCAGGGCTTAGATCAGCATCCTGTTAGAGCCGGTGAGAAATATCTATGCCCTCCCCACATCACACTCATTTTGGTAGATATTGGCAGAGAAGCAGCAACGGTTTGCTGTTAATCAAACCACTTTTGTTTATTCTCTTTTGAGACACTGGGGATAAAAACCCAGTAACTGAATAATTAGTATTTTACATCTCCCAGGATCATTACAGAAAAAGCAGTGAAACCACACTCAAGAAGATCAGTGACTTCAACGGTAACTTTGAAAATGTTCTTTTTTTAGAAGCAAAAGCAGAAACTAGTAGATAACAGATTACAAAAACCTTTTGGCCTCTGACTGGTTTAAAAAAGCACCCAACCTCAGAGCAGTAAGCCATGTTTTACTTTTAGTGAAAAAATGCCAGTTCGGTAACTTTTAGAATGGATTTTCAATATGGTTACTTCTAATAATACATTGCACAGATTTCTTTGTGTATAATCTAGATAGAATTAGTTCCATTTTTTTTTTTTACACAGTGGAAACAGAGGCAAAAAACGCATGAAGAGGCTGACTCCAGGTCATGCAGAAAAGTCAGTATCAGAGCAAATGCCAGAAGACACAGAGTATAATATTTCCTTTATTTAATCACCATCATGCTAGGCTTTAGCCAGAATTTATTCTGCTTCCAGCTCTATACATTGGGGACAGAGGTGAATGCAAGAGCATGCAGAACTTGACCTGATTATTTTTTAGATGCTAATATCTCAGATTTCCTTCTATGCAATTTCAAATAAGCATAGAGAGGCTTTAGTAAACTAAGTAGTGGCCTATTCAACAGACACTTCAGTACAGTATTTGGTTTCCATGTGGTTGGATAACAGAACCTAAAAGAATCAAATTCATATTTAATATGGCTTCAAATATAAGCACAGTCTGAATTCCTGATCTACAAGTGGAAAGCTCCAATTCCTGAGACACATCAGTTTCTTGGGCCTTCTTCACCAACCCTTCAAAATAGCATTTTAAGCAAACCATTGCCTCAAGGAAAAAAGTCATGGGAAAAAGGCTCCAAAGCCAGAAATGTGTCACAGCTCATAAAATATTAAGTCAGCATGGCTTCTGTTTTCTCAAAGCTTGTTTCCCACCCCCCAACTCCTTTAAAACAGAAGATAGATCTAAGCTCCTTCATCCACATTCCTCCCCCATAAACAAACATCATCATTAGGTACAGCAAATACAGCAGTCATATTCGGGGGGAAAAAAGGAAATGCAAAGGTGGAGTCAAGACACTTGCAGAAACTTCCATTCCTTTTATCATTAATGACTTTAGACTACTAAATATGGTATTCATATTTCAGAGGCAATGTGAAACCCTGAGCAAGCAGGGGAACTCTAATGTGCTACAAAGAAAAAAGCGTCTTTCCCAAAGAGCTGACAATATAAATAATGCAGTCAAAGTAGAGTTAAAAAGAATTACTGTTATTCAGACTCTATATAAGAAAAATAAGCACAACGATCCTCCTTCCTTTCTTTTAAAAGGGTAGTTAAAGAAACGCAAGTATGTGTGTCTTAATCAGTCTGTTTAACATAATCCTGCCTAACCCGTTCTTATTTGGCCTCCATCAGTGGTGCTATTCACTTTCTCCCCATGGCTCAGCACCCTTTTTCAACCACCCTCAGGTCTCTGCACCTAGGTAAAACTTAAGCCTGTCGCCCAGCCATCCAAAATTTTCTGCCATAACTGAAAGCTGGTCCCAAATGAGACTCAATAATCAACTTTGATACCACAGCTGGTCATTTGAGTTCTTTAGTAACCATCCTGTTTTCCTCCCGTATATTGTGTGCACAGTAGAAGACTTTTCCACAGCTATTATATCCATGAAAGAATGGTGAAAGAAATCCGTTTCCCCACATAAAGCTGCTTACTGCATCAAATAAAGAGATCAGTCAGGATCAATTCGGAAATCAGAATTGGAAAACTGTGGTATGACAGACCAGTAAAATCTCGATTCCCCTGACCTGAATTCTACCAGTTTCTCTACCCCCGAGACCACGTTACCCACAAGAAAAACTGAACAAAGCAAGTAAGGGCAGGCTAATTTTGACCTTAGTCACCTGGTTTAAATCAAAGTTCAGAACTTGGTAAGAGGTGGCGGACACTATGAATAAACATAGTTATAGAAACAAGCAGGCAAAAGATCTCCTCTGGTTCAAGGACAAAGTCTGTCAAGTAAAAACAAAGGATGAATTTGCCTCAGGACTCAAGACTCATGATCAAATTATTACTGCTTAACAAGTTATAAGACACCGGCTGAGCCATAGTGCTGCTCTTAAGGTACAGTAAATGCAAGGTAATATAATTTAACTTAGCCCTAAAGAAAGTAAATTAAGCCAAGCAGAATCGTTCACATTTACCACAAAGAATACAAACATTAATAACGACCCAGTTTTATGTCTTGCTCTGAGCCATTACAGACTTCACAAAACAAATACTGACCTAAACGGAATTGGAGACATTAAAACACAAATAGGTTCCCATGCAAAAGCTGGGAACACTGACTGCAGAGCAAGCCTGCGTTAGCCATTTTCACCACTGCTGGGGGGGGGGGGGGGGGGGGGGGGTGTAGATATCACTCATTTTTCCTTAGCAGTGACACCTTTTCGCAGGTGATTCTGCCAACTTAGAGTAGCTGACATAGAACAAGATTCAGACAAGGTGATGAGCACTGCTGGTTTAAGTCCTACCATCCTTCCTCATACAGAAAAGACACTAAAACCATTAAGTGAGGCAACATCAACAGCAAACATTGGCATTTATGAAATTAAACACCCCAGATTTGAACAGTCATAAGGAATCTCAAATCTATGCAGATGCAAATAAAACCTCCATCCCAGTCTCACAGGTTAACTAAACAACTGATTTCCATCTATATAGACATCTTGTTTCACACAGGCAGGCTTGCCTCCATGTAAGACTTGAAAGGAGTCAACAAGCCAAAAAAAAAAAAAGAAAACAACACTTCATTAATATAAGGAACCATTTTCTAAACAGCTTGAAATCTCTCCTCTCCCTAAGGCAAGTCTGGCTGGCACAGCCATTTTGTACATCTGTGACCCTGAAAGATCACTGCATTGATAATTCAAATGGACAAATTAGATAGCAGCTTCTCCCTTGCACTGATTTGTCTACCCTGTAGAGAGCTACTTCCCTTCATGACATTTACATTTTATTCCTAAATTGCAAGCTGTTAAGGTGTAGTCCATATAAAGACTCAGCGCCTAGAAACAAGCTGTCCCCTTCTCAGCAGGCTGCTCATGCTGTAAGCAGAAATCACCAGGAGAACCACAGACTCCGTTACAGCACTCTGTTTCTGCTTTGGTAAATATTGTGTCAAATAGTAAAGAAAAACATGAATAAACATGTTAAGATGAATAGTTCCTACTTTTATTTCAGTTCTAGGATGTACAATTCACCCCAAAGCTTAAACTCATAAACCTTAAAACTTACATGGAGTTTTACTACTTCGCCTGAAACACAGAGATTACCCAACATAATTAAATCTTTCTTTTCAAGTGCCAATTTGTTCCAGCATCACCTACGCAGACCCCACACCCTGGCAACTTCTCCTGCCAACTGTGAGGAATCTACCAGGAAATTAAGCTTATGAGGTTATTCTCTCCATTTGGCTGCCGCCAGGCACCATCCATCCATCCATATTCTAAATTTACTGGCTAATTTGGAGTGGGGTGGGATATTTTTTTGAGAAAGGGGGAAAACAGTGATCAGATAAAGGCAGGACACCCAACTAAGTGATTTTTACTGCCAGCACAGCAGTTATTTTTGGTCTCGCTATGCAATGCTCATAACTAGGTAACCAGCACAGAGCTTAATATGATACTTGATGTACACCGCCTCAGTTAAAGTTTTGGGAGATGGAAATGGGCTCTGGAACGTACCAAGGAGAGGCAAAGATACTAAGTCTCTACAACACACATGGAATCTGGGATAGACAGTAGAGAAGGGAAGACAGAAATCACTGCAAAACACATCTATTGGACTTCATGAAGCAGTGCACTTTGTGAGCCATGCTAGGAACTGGTGGATATGCATCTCCTTATTTGTCACATCAACACATAGCATGCTCAAAAAGGAAGACAGGTATCCCTTTCAGTCCAGCAATTCAATTAAATACTTCCAAGCGACTGAAGTCATGATTCCTTATCCTCTATTGTTATGAAGTCACTTCATACAGTTTGATGTTAAAAGTAAAAAAATGACTAAATGTCCTGGTTTCAGCTGGGATAGAGTTAATTTTTCTTCCTAGTAGCTGGTATAGTGCTGAGTTTTGGATTTTAGTATGAGAATAATGTTGATAACACACTGATGTTTCAGTTGTTGCCAAGTAATGTTTACACTGGTCAAGGACTTTTCAGCTTCCCCTGCTCTGCCAGGTGCAGAAGAAGCTGGGAGGGGGCACAGCCAGGACAGCTGACCCCAACTGGCCAAAGGGCTGTTCCATACCATATGGCGTCATGCCCAGTATAGAAACTGGGGGGAGTTGGCCGGGGGGGGTAGGGACTGCTGCTCAGGGACAGGCTGGGCATCGGGTGGCGAGCAGTTGCATCACTTGTTTGTTTGGGGTTTTTTCCCCCTGGGTTTTGTTCCTCTCTCTCTCTCTCGTTGTTTTCCTTTTCAATACAATCCCCCCCCCCTTTTCCCCAATTATTAAAAACTGTTCTTATCTCAATGCACGAGTTTTCTTACTTCTGCTCTTCCGATTCTCTCCCCCGTTCCACCGGGGGGGTAGGGAGGGTGAGCGAGCAGCTGTGTGGTGCTTCGTTGCCAACTGAAGCTAAACCATGACGCTAAAACAGTATCATACCCAAAAGATAATTCACATGTCTAATAATCCCTCTAAGAATGCCTTCTTGGTTGATATTTTGTAATTTGCTAGACACAGGTTCAAATCCTAGGATGACTATCTAGGATGAATCAAGGATGATGAATTTAAACCTTCCTCCTGTTCAGACACATTATGACATGTACTGTAATGCATGAAGAATTTCTGGACAAGCCTCCAAAACTTTAGGCCCATCTGCTCTCTAGGACTTACAAAGTTGAGACACCTTTGTGTTCAAGGGGGCACGGGAGAACAGGTAGAAAAATCAAGATAAAGCGGATTCATAATATTGTAATATCCTACCAGTTAGGAATAGAAGAGAGCGCATAAGCAACCAACTGCAAAACCAAGTAGCACAACATTTGAGCCTAAGTCCTAATTAGGACCGACAATAGGAACTAATAGATTGCTTTAATCCTAAACAAGCTTCTTTCAAAGTTATTCAGCAAATTAAAATAAATAAGGCTGAAGTCTGACACAATTCTCTCTTGCAAACTCCATAAAAGGTTCCCAGTTTGAGATAATGGTCTTCAATTACTTACTGGGCCTTTTTCAGTGCAGTAGCACTGACGAAATCCAACTGCTGAAATCTTTCCCAGAACCCAGGTTTACCATTAGTGATGACTGGGAAGAAGAGATCTGGTTTTCAAGTTCACTGTGAAGATAATTCCCTCAAGGTAAGTATCTGCAACCATCAGGCCACAGAAAGGAGAGGATGGAAAGCTCTTTCAAGCACCTTTGAAATCAAAGACAGGAGGACACTGCTTCCTCAGGTTTGCATCATTTCGTATAGCCCCATTTTTATTGAGCCTTTATTTTTAGATGATTTTGTCATCATCTTCCCCTCACTTCACATTCTTATACAGGAGAAAAGCCATGACTCAGAGCAGAGGAGGTGCAGAAGAGCATCATCTCTGTTTCACAAGAAGCAAAATGGATTATTTTCTTCAGAAGGGTGAGCTTATCCAGTGAGCTCCCTGCAGGTCCTCGCTCAAATACATGATGCTCTCTAATATACCTGTGTACTGTATGGCAAAAAAAGCCTAAGTTCAAGGTTATTAAAGGCACTTTGCATTCCAGAGCAGGAACAAGAGAATGACACATGTCAAAGAATTAAAATATTTGCTTTTAAACACATTTCATTTCAGATACAGGAGCATGCCTTGGGTCAGAGGTACAAACATTACAAGGATGCACCAAGACTAAAATGGCTTGGGTCTGCTTTTTACCATTAATATTTAAAAGCTCATATGAAAGATCTTTTGGAATATGACTGCTCGTTTTACACATACCAAGGAGTACATGAGTTGGGGAGAATTAAAAAAAAAAATGAGAGTAAGTTGTTCAAAATGAAATCTGTTTTACAGAGTAAAACCTAACAAGGAAAGTAATGATCCTTGTATAGCATTCATTTCACCATAGCCTCTCACTTGGGTGGGAAAAGCTATACACTTGTATTATATACACATGTATATATATTTGGTGGTTTGTATTTATTATGTGTACTACTTGGTATATCAACATCAGGAATCCAGGTGACACCAAGACCTTCCTTCTACGAGCTGGAAGATACACTGAAGCCATCTTCTGATTACAACAACTAGTTACAGACTTTATCCAAGAGTTTCATTTCTGAACCGTCAAGTTCTGGGCTTATTCATCTGAGTTTTCACAGCGACCCACAGCCTTGTGAGTACATCTGTCCCAAAGCACATGCAACTTCAACCAGTTGTAAAAACTGTTTGAGAGCAGACACTCACTGTTTCCATTTACTCATTCACCAAGGAGCTTAACGAGCAAGTAATTTATTTTTAAATTATAATACTGCTTAGGAGCAACAGTCAGATTCCAGACTGTTACGCATTTGCTTAACATTTTCACAAGTCAGAAGCAGAAGGAGTGACCATGTCAGTGTTACGCTACATGTAACTAAGTGTTAATACTCACTTTGACAGGCAGGATCACTATCTGTTGGCACATTAAAAAATGCTCACAGACTCCATGACTCAAACACTATCAGGTATGGAATTGGTAATAGCACAGAGGTGGTGTGAAAGTGGAGGCAGAGAGGAGTACCAAATTAGCAAGTTTTTATTATTAGAAGCCGTTTCCAGGCATTGCTTAGACTAGCTGAAGAATCAGTATGAAGAACTAACATTAAAAAAAATTAGCATGAACAGTTGACTATAGTGTATAAAGATGTGAACTGAAGGAATACAGAAAAGCGTTATCAGTAGTAGCATATCAGAAAATGTCAGCAGACTGAGATGCTGAAGAAAAAGCCACCTAAATCTTTCTCCACCCAATTCGGTAATTTTTAGCATGCAATATAAAATCGCTGGTACCTTGCTGTTGAACCACAAATAACAGGGAGTGCTCATAGGGCACTGCTGTCTCTCAGCAGCTGTTACTGAAAACCGAACATGGGGGGCAAGATAGCAGTTAGCAGCACCCCGTTTCCAGAAGCAGCCAAAACTCAGAAGAAATAGGAATAAAATTTGTGGGAAAATAATGTCTTATCAAATCCCTAAACCCAAATTCTGTGCTCGATGTGTAGATAAACCTTCAGCATTTCTGGAGAAGGCAAATACCAGTTACAGCTTAAGGGGTTTGCTGGACCACTTTGTTCCTTTCGCAAGCATGGGCACTTAAGTCCTATATACTTGCAGGTACCCCAGAAGTAAGAGAGTTCTGTCTAGGGATAATTAGTCTTCATATGTGGCCAACTGCTTTACCAGCTATCAGTCTATTCGGAGAGAAAAGGTTTTGGGGGCTCCCAGAACATGAGAGCAGGATCAACCCGGTTCATCTGAGGCTTACAAGTCAACCACTTAGGTCACTTGAGCCACCTGAATCACTCACCTCCATTACAGAGCACTTACATTTTTCCAAGTAGCAATAATTATTATTTTTGTCCAGACTAGAACTGAATGGCTTGGTTCTACAATGGCTATTTACTATTTGTACTGCTGTGGCAGCCTGAAGCGATCAGTGACCAGCAGCATCCTGGTTCACTGGATATTGTACACAGCCCCCCAGTGCCCTAGATGTTGCCAGATACTGAATCCATGCTCAGGAGCAACAAGCCAGCCAGGGAAGCAAGCTTTGAACCATTAGCTTGCCTATTAACCAGCACCCAGGGGCCTTTCAGTCCAGCTAAGCTAACTCAATTGAGCTAAAAAGATGAAACCAAACTCACGCTCCCCCTCTGGCAAGGATCCCTTCTTGGCATTATTTAGTTTGAAGGAAAGGGTCTGTGAAGGGATGAGAAGACCTTTGCCTCCTGGCACTATGGAGAGAGGAATCCTTAAGTCTCTTATGAAGTAAGGCATGTCCTACATTTTAACTTCTCCATGCACGTCCCATTCTTGTTTAGGCTCCACACCTAACAAGAATGGCTCCTTAACAATAAATGACTGAAAGGTCAACATGCACCTTGCTAGAATGGAAAACCCATAAATGAATCCCACCACAAACTAAGAGGGGACAAAACTGAGGAATTTCAACTTTCTAAATGAAAATTTTGAACTAAAAGCAATGACAACAAAGCAGCCTCAAGCCTGTCCAAGTCTCACTCCTGCAAGCACACCACCATGCTGGCAAATCAGCTGGTTCTCTCTAGCAACCATCTGTGCTTACCTTCACTTAAAGAAGAATTAGCAAACAGAGGAATTGGCACACGTGAAGCACAGCATGTATCTATATTTAGATTCACCTTCAGCTTTGCTCCAGAGATTGAAAGCAAGTTAAGAGCATGTGTTTTAACTGGGAAACATGAATTTCAATGCCACCTTTACATACTGGCATTCATAAGAAGTCAGTGCTCCAATTAGCCTCATTTTGAACTGTTTGCTTTGCCTTCTTTCCCATGCAAAGCTTCATGGGTCCCTACTATTGCACTCCCTCCACTTTACAACCTGGAGACTGAACTCATGAAGGCTTCACTGAAAAGCAGAACAGACGAGAAGGGCCAGAGAACTTCCATTCCCTTTTTGTTTTATAGTACTTTTTTGTGTTTAGTTTTAAACATTAGAACCAGGATCCTACTAATTCCTGCTAGCATCTGGAAACCCCCTCCCACTGACACAAAGAACCACTGACAGTTACTGCCTGGAAAATGGTCAAGTTTGTTGGTGTGGTGGCGTGGTGGTGGTTCTTAGTCACATAGATTACATTTAAACCAGGCCTACTTAGCTTCCTTTTGCAAACATTATGAAGGAAGAGGGTCAAAAACTTTATCACAGAGATGAAAAAAATGCATTCAAACATAGTTAAAAGAAACGTTTAGTTTTTCTACATGGGGAACTGGAACACAGAGCTCAGCCAGCAAAATAAAGCTTACCATTACAAGAAAGGTTCAGAAGACTTCTAAACAGAGTATTTTGAAGAACGGCACGAAGATTAAATGGAACAAAATATAGTCTTCACCTACTAATTTGTAGCAAGCTGCTCCTCCGATAAACAATTAGAATATATCCACATTTAAAAATCAAGCTTTAAGTTCTTAATATTAAAATCAAAGAGTTAATTTGCATCTTAATTCTTCACTAAATATGCCCATGTGCAACTTGACAGTCACCCTGATTACAGACCAATAAAACTAGAATAAAGTATTCTCATCAACTCTAGTATAACACCAAATCAGCAGAGGATGTACATTAAATGATACACGCTGCCATTTATAGAGGTGCCTCTGTTGTGGCTTGCAGGCATTTCATGCTGACATCAGGTTGTGTTGTTAGCTGAGGTCACATTTTCTTCTGCCTTTAGCACTGTTGCCACTCTTGATAAACTGAAGTGTTCAGTAACAGGCAAACACACCATCTCAAATGACACTGGCAATCTTTGTCTTTAGCTTTTAAGATGTGCAGCTATAAAAGTACTGAGTAAAAAAACATTTGATGACTTTAGAGATCTTAGATAACTACTGCCTCCTATTGAAGGAAAAGTAAAATCATAGAATAATTTAGGTTGGAAGGGACCTCTGGAGATCAAGTGATCCAACCTCCTTCCTAAAAAGCAGGGCTGACAAAGTTGTATCAGGTTGCTCAGAGCCTTATCCAGCCAAGCTTTAAAAGTCTCCATGGATGGAGATCCTCTGGGCAACCTGTTCCAGTGTTTCACCCAACATCCTCAAAGTGAAAAAAACCTATCAGCTCATGGAAAAAATGAGCATAGGGCTCTCTCCTCAGTCCCTGTAGTACATGAACTACTGGAACTTACGTAAAACCAACTGAAAATCTCTTGCTGGAAATTTATTTCCAATTCAGATGTTTTCTGGAATTAGTGGTCTATGCATTATAGGTACAGAAAAGTCAAGATTCTAGCTCAAAAATTAAAAGATGAGCTGCTCACAGTCTTTTTTGGCCTTTATACTGTGTGTTGTTTTACAGAAATCAATTCCATGCCGTAAGGAAATGGCTAGTAGGGTCATTACTGGCCAAGGATGAAGAGCACTATCAAACACTGCTTAGGTATATTCTCACCTCAAACTGGCAGCATACAGCATTTTCTAGGGCATGTAAAACATGCTGGTTTAGACAGCTCTGTGATCCAGCCTTCCCGGGAGGAAGCTGGTGGAAAGGGCCGAACCGCTTCCTCGCACACACACTGGAGGCCCAGAAGGGAACATCCCACTGTAGCTGATGGAGCACCCTGCCTGGTTATACAAGAGACATTGCTCCCCATGGCTGTCAAGCAATCGCCTTTCCCCACCAAGAGTTTCACACAAAATACTAAGTTTTTAATCCTATTTTTAATGCTGACTAGCTAGATAAAATAGAGGCTTCATGTTTATTTTAAACTACTACACAGGACCTTGCACAGTCCACCTCTGTCACAAAAACTCCCCAGTATCATACCGCGTCTCGCACACTCTCAGGCAACAGAGTGCACAGAGCTGCTTATACCACACTGCTATAAACAAGAAATAGTTTGGATAAAAATAGGGACAAGACTGCTTTAGAGCCCATGATAATAAATAGGCTTCAGGGAGCAACATGAAGGGGAGCAGCAAGCAAGGAGCACAATGTGCATACACAAGACCCAGTCCAGACTCTGATCCTTGGAGAAAGCCCATAGTAGCGAGACAAGATCCAACACATGACACACCAAAAAAAAAAAAAAAAAAAAAGACATCAGAGGAAAGCACTAGAGACAAGTATGAAGCTTCTTAAGGGGGAGGGACAGAGAATAAATTTCAGTGAGCTGATGCATAAACATTTTGCCTGTGGAAGCTGGGGATCAGATCTTATTTAAGTCTCCAGTGAAAAGGAGCGTGATTGTCTCTCCACATCATAGAAGCTCCATGTGATTAGAAGTCTCTGCAGATTCAGCTCCTGCCCAGCACAGAGGTCAAACAGCAGGAGTGTAAATTGGAACTGAAGTGCACTGGCAGACCTGCAGCAGGAGAGAAGCATGCCCAGCCCTGCCTCTCCAGAGCTGGCTCCAGGACTGTCCCTGCTCCCTCCTGCTCACAAGCAAGAGCTGGGGAGGTCAGGGGGAGAAATATAAATGATCGAGAACAAAATTAGACCCATTCTTCATAAAGCAGACCTAATTAGAAATGTCAGGTCTCATTATGAGCCAGAGCTCCACTAGGTAGGAGTCCCATTACTCAGGAGAGAGGTATGTGGAAGACATGCATCATTTCTTAAAGATATATGCATCTTTCCTCTACCCACACCACACCCAAAGGGAACAGTCTCATTACCTGGGGGTGGAGGCAGCACCAACACTATAAGAGCCAATGCCAATTGCATAAAGAAAACACTGGGAGAAGCAGTGCCAACACTGTTTCATGCATAAAACTTCTATTTCCCCCTTCCCTCTGAAAGACTAGGAGCAATCATGCCTAAAACACCCTTACAAGGCTATTGAAACATAGTCAACCAGCAGTTTACAAAGGGCCTAATTGAAATCATTAGAAAGAGTCCATTAACATGAAAGGGGACAGATTTGGACTAAAAAAACAGTGTAAATTTATCTTTCCTACCTCTGCATATAAGCGTCCAAAACTCTCTAGCAAACCACTATCCATCCTGGTTCTCCAGTGAAGTCCAGATATGTTTCATATTCATTGGCTGTTAGCATCTGCATCTAATCACAGAATCGTATAGGTTGGAAAAGACCTTTAAGATCATCGAGTCCAACCGTAAACCTAACACTACCAAGACCACCACTACACCATGTCCCTAACCACCTCATCCAAACGTCTTTTAAATACTTCCAGGGATGGCGACTCAACCACTTCCCTGGGCAGCCTGTTCCAATGCTTGATAACCCTTTCAGTGAAGTAAAATTTCCTAATATCCAGTCTAAACCTCCCCTAGTGCAACTTGAGGCCATTTCCTCTCGTCCTATCACTTGTTACCTGGGAGAAGAGACCGACCCCCACCTCTTTACAACCCTCCTTTCAGATAATGCCATGAACGTCCATGTCAAGCATCTAAAGGACTTTCATGGTCGAGCTGACGAGCTCGAAGCAAGGTGGGCCAGGTGCACCACAGGAAAAGGAGCAGGTCTGGAAATGTAGTTGCTATAGGTTTTGCCATTCTTCAGAAAAGCAGTTAAGGTGACACTGTACAGTGAATGAAGGTATTTATCTCTTCCTCTATAGTGCATTGTTTGTGCTAAAATTCACCTGGCTTGACTCTGAAGACCAACTGCAAAGAAGCAGCCATTAGCAGTTTTCCTCATGAAGATTTGGCTGCAGTGAGCTCCCTGCAGGCTACATGTAGGGCATAAACCAAGCCAGGATTATTCAGGGCTGTCTGCAGTTCTGGGCTTCAGGGGAATAAACAAGAAAGACTCAAACTGCTTTGCACAATGCACCAAAATGATTCCTTTGACAGAGCAGCAGGGCAGAATTAATTCCTTCAGCAGGCAGAAGAAACCCAGTCATTATACAGTATTTGCTGTCTTAATACTACAAAAATAGGATACTTTTACTTATTATAGCTTGGTTTTGTTCTATTTCACATCACTATATCTGAGCTACAAACAAAATACTTCAGCCAAACATAATGAAGGAGGAGGGCAACATAATGCCAGACCAGGGCCAATTACGGACAATGTATTAACTGTAGTTCCCACTGGCATAACAAATCAGCACTTGTCCACTCCTGCGTTTAGAAAAAAGGTCCTCTTCATGCCCCCGACTCACATGGCTGTAACTGCAGTTACTGTTCTATCAATGTATGTTAAAACTGGATACACCATCTCTATTAGTATGTCTTTCTCAGAAATGGACTTGGTAGTCTAATCTCATCCAGCCTAAGGTCAATGATTTGAATATGAAAAGTGACTAGATATGAGACCTTCAAGCCTACAAGCATTTGCTCTTAGGTTCTTTAGAAGTCAACCAGGTGCTCTTCAGTCTAGACACTTGAATAAAATCTCATGGTTACAGAAGCTGCAGCTACTGTGTTGATGCTATACATACACTGTTCTGCAAGGGGAGGAATGCTCTTTGTCACCAGCAGGAGAAACACACATCTCATGTACTTTTATGGCCCCTAAAAGCCTATCCTGTAGTTCACCGATTACCTTAGGGTGCCTGCTGTCCTCAGAGGCTGCTAATTACAGCAGCTAAACTCAGTTCACTTGTTACATGCTCAACCTGAAAACAAATCTCATCAAATAAATGAGAGCAGCAGCACAGGAATTCATCAAAGTGCTCCACAAGAGGTGCAAGAAATTTCATCTCTCCTCCAAGCAGTCTTCAGCCATTGCTGAGGCTGCTGATTAAGGACAGCAATTTAATTCTAACTGGGACAGTGATTCTATATAAAAACAGCCCAGAGCATTCGCTTATAAGAAGTATCAGGAGACTACTCTCAAGAACCCAGCCAACATACAAAAAGGGGGAAGGCAGACCCCCACCCCTCCACCACTTTTTGCAGAGACTGAACTATTCGTGAGCCTCAGGCAAAGTTTCCTAGTCAAGAACACTTTTGTAATTCTTTCCATAGCAGCAGAAAGCATGTGATACCTTCGCTTGTGCTCACTGAAGTACTTTACTGAGCTTCCCCAACGAGTGTTAAAGCCAGAGTGTGTGAAATACATAAACAAACATGACCCAAATAAAGCTTCACAAATCTGCACAATATACATGTATGTGATACTTCTTACTCACAGCAGGTTGCCCTTAGCATGCCAGCCATCCTTTAGGCTATTTGAGTAATTTGTATTCCCGTCTCTCAGAGAATTGTTGAGAATTAAAAGGCTGACTTAAAATCACTGCTATGTTCACAATGATCAATACGTGCGTGTGCGCACGCATGTGTATGAACCATCCCATTGATAAATTTGCCCCTGGAAGATGCTATGTACAATAAATGACAAAGCTAACAGATGAAAAAACATGAGATTTAGAGTTAGTCCTCTCATGTGAAAATGTCACTGGAGTTAATATTGCTCCAACCTTGACCCCTAAACTCTGACAAAAGATCTACAAAGGCGAGCCAGCTGGGCAAAGCAGCACAGAAGATACCAGGAAACTGGTCCAGAGATTTTAAAGACAATGACCACTGAGGCTTTGTTTTACAGACGAAACCAACCTGACACCGAAAGACGTGAAAGAAATTGGAGGAAAAGACCACAGCAGAGAAAACAGCAACACTACTAAGCCTTACTGAAATGTGATTGCGTCCCACAACTTTACTAGATGTTACTGCAGTTTCCATGGAAAGGGTGTAGGATCTTTTCTAATTCTTGTTATGGACACTGGAGTGTAGATTCATCCTTGCAACGATTTCCAAGTTGCATGTGTCCTCTAAGGCACCCGTTGAGGTCCCTCAGATCCACATGGTACTTTTACCAAACGGGAAGAAGAGAACAGGCCCTGCATAAAGCAGCTCATCTCCAGATGTGCAGGATATTCATGCATTTAACCTCCATCAGTGTTAATGGAATTGTGCATGTTAATCTTTTGCTCATGAGGTCCACACTAAACAGCATCATCTCATAATTTAGCTGCCTATTCCTTTAGCCTACATTTTATGCACATCTGTTGGAAATATCATGCAATGCAGTGGTAGAGTGGTTCTGCTTGGTTACGCCAAAGCTTTGCCAAAAGAGCATTTCTGTGTTCATATAAAACCATCGGGGTTAGGGAAGTGATGACACACACACGATCAAAGTAACTCTGGTCTACTGCTTCTTTGCAAGGGAATCCTAGGGTCAAGGTACTTTGGATTCAATCTAGAAGACACAATAGCCCTAAACACTTACACAGTTATTTTTCTTCTGACATTTGCTACTACCACAGTTCAGACAACCAACAGTGATCTGGAGGTCAGACATTTCCCAACAGATAAGACCAGCTGGACTACGGCCCCAGGCTCTTCATTCCACCAGCTGATCTTTCAAAGCTGAGAAGTTCCCAGCATGATGAAATCATCGTGCTTCATTAACAATAACAAATACACGCTTGTTTTCTTTAATAAGCAGTTAAATACATTAATTATTCAACACAATTCCAACCTTGGGCAAATAATAGATTATTCTCAACTCCTTTTTTGGTCTGGACAGGAGGAGCCAGAGTTAAAAGGTATCTCAGCTGTAGATGGTGACACTGTCCAGTGACAGGTGATGTAGTTCACGACGATGAGGAGAACCAGCCTAGACAGGTTTTGGTGTTTTGTTCCTGGAGCTGGGAGGCATTTACTGACAAGTAACACCACACACATGCATCCCCTGCCTCCTCTGAAAATACATGTAATAATTGCCTTGCAAGAGCATTGTGAAACCATAATATTCCAAAAGGATCCAAGCCCCTAAAATGAAGAACTGCCCATAAAAATGGCAGGTACTGTCACACATAGTATCAATTCCACAGCATTCAGTTTGCCCAGGTGATTTCCACCTTCTAATCCATTACAAAAAGAGCTGCCAATTAACTTGCACCTTGAGACAGTAAATATCAATACAAAACCAAGGTCTATACAACTCGGATACCAACAATCTCAGACTTCCTAAATTTAGTCTACTACATCCACAGCGTAATAACGATTTCAACAGGTACACTGAATGGAGAGAAGAGGGGGAAGAAAAAAGAAAAAAGATGCAGCTTTTGCAAAGATGGCTAACAATCAATCGTTTTCTCTGAAAGCTAAGACAAAAGGCACAGGCTTCTGATGTACCAAAAATAAATGCAATACATGCTTCCATCCTGTAAATTAATTCTTCACAGGTGAATAGATACAGAGCTCCTCTGCCTTTCCATTTCACCTAGTCCCCTCCAGCCTCTCTGACTTCCACAGATACTCGTTCTGTTACAGAAACGCAGTTAAAACACAAAAACGCAGAAAAGCCAGTGATGTCTCCATTTGGCACATTCTTGGAACTGTGATTCAATGTTAATTCAAAAGTACTTATAACCAATTTAAATAATCTTCCCAACTGAGGCTGCAAAAGGAAACAGTTAGGAAGTGAAAGCCTCACTAATCACTCAAAAACACCACAGACCAGGAAGGGTATCTGAAAATACCTGTCCTTCATCTCTCGCAACCTGTTCTGTTCCCTTACTCTCTTCCTCTACCCCATCAAACAGATCATTTATCATATTTTACAGAAGCTTAAACTGAGCTTGATGCCACCAGGCTACAGATGTTTACAGGCTATTTTTTTTAAAGTTCCACTTTTACTGCAAGATTGCTTCAGTCTCTTCACACCATTAAAAAGAAATTTAACAGGCAAATATTCAGACACTAACAAATAAACCCTTCCATCCCTCTGGCACATTCATTAGCACCTACCTTTCCCCGTAGTCATTATCTGCAGTGCTCGTGAGATGCTGGGGAAGAGCACTGGGCTCTGGGAGCAGCCCTACAGTACATGTCTCTCAGCAACTTAACCACCAGCAAACTCTCCACCCTCCTGAACAGCAGACGATTGCCACCTCTCCTCCAAAATAAAAGCCTGCTCAGCATTCAGCTGAGCGCCATGCGTCCTCCCATGCCTGCTTGCTCACATCCCTCCCTTCTAAATTTGAGAGTTTAAAACCCAGGAGGTAGTAATATGCTGATTTACAAAGTTGCGTAATAGAAAGGAAGCAGAGCTCGTCTTGTCCATTTATACCTTCCACAAGGATGTACTACCAGTTAGTAGTACTCATTCAAATACTACTCAAACATTACTGCGCTCTCAGCCCCCGTGCAGGTCCTTGTTTTTTTCATGCCACAGGAATGCTGAGTCAATGAAATGAATTTTCTATTTCAACTTGAAAACAGTATTCATAGAGAACAAGCCATCAAGGAAATTAAATTGCACAAGGGAGTATGAATGAAGAAAAGCACAGCGCAGCATTTGTTGATTGAAAACCTCTCTGTGTTATCACAGTCACCCCTCCTTCCAGTCTGTAATTCTGGTGCTTGGACATGTGTTGACAAACAAACAATATCCCACCCACAGACGCATGGCAATGCTTGGCAAACGTGGGCGATTTTTCCTCCTTACAATAAATACCAAAACAGCATTTCAGTGACTCTGCTTTATTACCAGCAAAACACAGGAATCTAGAATAGCTCCAGTTTCCACCTAATTGCCTCCAAGTTGTCAACTTCATCATAAACAGAATTCATTCAACAAATAGCATATTTACCTTAAGCAATATCTCAAATATAGAAGTAGTTCTACTCAAGAGTAACATTGCTCCTTCTTCATAGACTTTCAGTAACTGGAATTATCACATCTGCTGTTTTAGCATCATTTTAATTAACCTGCTTACTCTTAGAACACTAACTCACGCAGGAAACTACTGAAATTGCATCCTCCCCTCACCTTACTCTGTGCAAGTATCTGTGAGGGAAGAGATCTCAGCTCTAGACTTCTGGCTTTAAGATCTCCTGCTTTGCTTTCCTTGCAGCCAAAGACCACTGCCACCTCCACTATCCCTAAATCTTGGTCTCCCAAGCAAAGTCAAAATTCAGCGTAAATAAGAAAGTTCAATCCCCTTCCTACCCACAGGTACCGTACTGGCACACCACCGCAGCATCCCTGCATGCACCAATGTAGAAGTGTCTCCCAAAAATTGTGTGACGTGAAAAAAGAAGATTATATCAAAGATATAATTCATTTATATCAAAGAATGTCATACGATGATATTGCAATGATGAAGAGCATAAAACACACACCAAAACATTTTGGTTACTAATAGCTTTGGTTTGGGTCATAATTTCCTATCAGCCTGTATCTCTCAGTAGATGACCTATTTCATTCTTAATCTGTCCTGAAACTTGATTATAAAGTCTTCTGGAGTCCAAGTCTGATCCAAAGTCAGTTCAAATCCATGGAAAAACTGTATATTTTATGTTCAGGTCCTTCCAGACATAATACCAAGGAAACCCATGCAGCATGAATTTCTTGGAGTCTATGTTTATGTCCAATAGCCTCCCTCTATCACATCCAACTAAAGTTCATCACACAATGCCACACAAAGACAACAGCTGACTAGCTGGCAATTATTGGCTCTTTCATGCTGAAAATGTATTTGTCCCAGGGGAATAAGGCATCTGCATAATTAGCAAAAGCAGTTACACAAAAAATAATTAGCTTGCTGAAAGCCCAAAGGGGAAAAACTATAATTTTTGCTTCAAGAGGCTGACTAATTATATGCCAAATAACAAAACAGAGATGCACTGAGAATCATCGAGAAATCCAACGTGGATTTTAACTTCATATTCTAGCTATAAGGGCTGCTGGTAGCCTAGCAACAAGCAGCATACTTCAGCATGCCAAAACCTCCCTCTGACTTAATGAAACACCTCAGACTACGATGCAAACCTCCCCCACCCCACTACGCCTTTGATTCTTGTATTACTAAACGATAAAAACAAAGCCTAGCCAAAAAAATAATCAAGCAATTCAAGATAAACTCAAAGAAGCACTAATGTACCACGGTATAGAAAGATAGGTAAATATAAAATACAGGAATTATTTTCATAGACTTAAAATTCACATTCTGATTAGAGTTGATTCATTAGATTTAATCATGGGATCAGAAAACGCCCTATTATTTTAAGCACCTTTTCTAGTAGACCGAGTAAGATTTCTGTTCGTTTGTGTCTTGGGAACCATTAGTTAAGAAACCTTTAACAACTTACAGCATACTCTCTAATCTCCAAATTACTCCTGATACACAAATAATGCTGCTGCAATTGCTTTCTTTTACTTGAATCCTCAGTAAGCTGGTAGAGGAAACTGTTATCCCAAACAGTAGTCTCAGAGCTAAGAGACCGCTTTTAATCATCGTTGTTCTTTGACCAATTCTTTTGCCAGATTTCACCATTTCAGAAGCCACAGTTGCTTCCTCATGTGCCCAGTACTGCTATGTTCTGCGATAAGTCAGGTTTGACAACCACTTCCAAGTTTTCTTGTAATTAGCACAACTCCAGTGCTCCTGGGCCAGGGCTCAGTTACGAGTGACACTTCAGCCAACAGCTTGCTCTCGGTTACCAACCTGAGCTACCCACCAGAGAAGTACAGATTCACCATATTCACCCATAAGACCACATTAAAAAAAAAGTTAGACTTGATCTTTGCTAGTGAGCTGGGAAGTCATGGTATAGCTTCAGTTAACCTTTCCATTTCAGAGGCATGCATTAACCCTGAACAACAGAAAGCCCTTCCAAGAGGCAAAGCGTGTTACTTAGCAGCTGGGTCCATTCTACAGCCGGTACGCACCCAATACAGGGAGCAGCTCAGGGCAGAAAACCCAGCCAAGGGAGCTGATGCTGCTCCTCCCACAGTGCCATTTTACACTGACAGGGGCTTACAGACTGCAGTCTGCACGAACATTTGCCAGTCTGTGTCCCAAAAGCTCTGTGACACTCATGCAGCCTGTGTACATGCTAGCTACACGCTAGCTGCGTAAACAGTACATGCTAGCTACAGAGAGGGACTAATGCATGCTTTTAAGACAAGGTACAACTGCACCATATTGCCTGAAGTCATCTGATCCAGGCCACATAACATGAAGGTTAAAGCATTAGTGGTGTGTTCGCCTGGTGCAGTTACAATCTGGAAGGAGTAGTATTAATAATAACAGATAGACGTCCTCATAATCAATACTGTACTCTGCCAGACTCAAAGGATTGACAAGACTGAGACAAAGGTAAATCTTTTGGATTTGCAATGTTTATCATCATCTTCCCTGGTGCCCCTGACAACCGCTTAAATTGTCACCTTTGTTCAAAAGCTGCAGGAGGCGTCAGGGACACAAGAAACCCGACAAACTTAGCTTGTCTTTAGGCCATAATGAACTTGTGACCATGGGTGAAGATAAGCCTCCTCCATTGGCTTACACAACTTCAAAAAGATAAACTGAAAGTTGCACAGAGCTGTTGACACATTAGATATGGTGAGCACGTATGCTGTATTTGTGCTATGCTTGGAGGGCGACGAAGAAGCAACAAACCAGACTATAGCACTATGGGAAACTGAACCCTCCCCTCACACAGGCACACACACACAAAAAAGGTATTAATAACTAATGTTCTCATTATTAGCTTCACAAATGAGAACTACTTTAAAATTAACTCATGCAACTACAGACTTTTTTTATTGTTAGGGAAGATGAAAAGGTTCTGGCAGAGCAATGGGAAATCCTATCCTTTCCATGCCTTGCTCTCTTTGACCCCTTAACACTCCTCTACGGTCCCCAACTCCCCTTCCCTCAGCCTACTTTTTGGTCTCAGTGCCAGGAGATTCAACAGAGGAGAAATGCTAACACGCACACTCTCCAGATTGCATCCAGCCACAGTGCGAGCCAGGACAGCGAGACATCAGCAGATCAGGTTAAGCAGAGTGAGGAAGACAGGAGTACTTATGTCTGAAGCACAAAAAGCCTGTCGCTGGAGTCAAGGACGTGAGATAGAGTGTGTAAGGTCTCGGGCATTGTATGTGCAAGAAAGTTAAATCTTCAAATTCATCAAAACAGTGACAGAGGAAGGGGTATTAAAAGAAAAAATAATTCTTAATGAAGCCTAAAACTAGTAGA
The DNA here is from genome assembly GCF_035582795.1 of Mycteria americana. Lineage (NCBI taxonomy): Eukaryota > Metazoa > Chordata > Aves > Ciconiiformes > Ciconiidae > Mycteria > Mycteria americana. Next base: position 30,941,962 of record NC_134373.1, read on the forward strand.
TCTAATACACATAGATGCTTTACTTGCACTTATGGGAAAAAAAATGTTCCTATGGAATCCTTCCTTAGCAATTTTAAAACATATGGTTTGCTTTCTTGGAAAGAGATGGCACTAAGAATTGTCTGCCCAGAAGAGGGGCAATTTGTCTGCAAATAAATTAGTTTCTTGCTCTTTGTTGAAGTTTATTCTTACATGTATCTCACCTATTTCACATTAAATACTCTTCTAATCAGTTGTGACATACCTGATTTTCTACTAAGATCACATTTATTTGGATTAGAAAAACCCTCTGTAAACTTAGCTTACATTTGGCTAGGGGCACATTAGCTCCAAAATCTTTCCCCCTCCCCCTAGAGAGTAAACCAAACAGAAATCCCACCCACAGTCATCATCCCACCACAGCATTTGTTTAAAAACACCATGTAGCAATACATCTCATCACAGAGCACAAGTCTGCCTCCTCAAACTCCAGACAACAGCAATCTACATAGTACAGTGATGCATTAAATTAACTTTTTCTTTTTTGAAAGCCCATTCTATTCCACTACTAGCAAAACAAAAATTCTACCTTAGCCTAGCCAAGAGGAAAGCAAAGAAGTTGGATCAGCAGTAAGCTTGTTTCATTTTGAGTTAGGATTTCAGAACACCTGCAGGTTGTAAACCTTAAGATGTTTGCTAAGGGATTAAATATTTACTTCCCCCCTTCTAAAAAAGTACAAGGACATTTGTTTCTCAACTGCACTTTTGCACTTTTTGCCACTGTAAGCCTCATCTATCTATACAGTCAGTATTTTCCCACATTATGCAAAAGCACAATTTTAACCCATTCCATCACAAAGGAACCTGCACTAGGTCTTCATCGTTCCCAATCGTACAAGAAAATATCACATCACATTTCTGAACAATCCAAAATATAACTTCAGAATTTTCAGATAAGTCAATTTTATTCTTTTCCTGCAGGGATGAAGTTTACCATATTTTTAAATGGATATGGCAAGAAGAATGGTGCCTAGAAGTGAGAAAGATATTTTTTCCAATTTAAAAGAGCAGAGACCTCTCTGCTCTCTTGGCTTCTGAGAGCATGGTGGGGAAGATTGGGGATATCACCTCTCCTGCTCTTGGCCTTGCGGAGGGTGTGAGCTTGATAGGAACCCGCAGCACTGAACCCACGTTCTTCATCTCTGCTCTACTCAGCTGTTGGCAGAAAGATAAATTCCCTCGCAAGAATTCTCTCAAAAACCTATTCCTAAAAAAATGAGTGATACTTACTGAAAATCCTTTCTAGCTCATAAGCTTATCTAAGAAAATCAATAATAAACACTTGTCTTTAAAGTAAGCAAAATAGTAGTCTCAGACAAGAAAGACTGAATTCAGGCTCTGATAAGGGTCTTTGACTATGAGTCAAACATATAAAGTACACAAACTTAGGACCTGCAAAATACAATTCCTAAACAATATGAGCTTTAAATGGAACACTACTACATTAATATGTACACTTTCTGTGCTATTTAGGGCATTAAACTGCAAAGGCTTCTTCTCTTAAATTACTATTTAATTTACCTTATGAACAATTTAAACAAAGATGCACATGGACTTGAGAACAGAAGATGTATTTCCCTAATGAAACTCAAAGGGAAAAGGACAGCTCTAACCCCACCTTCTGTTCTTGAAACTTATGCTTCATTCTCCTTCTGATACAACTAGGAAGACAGAGCAGATTGATTAAACATCAATTCTATTGCTGCAAAAGCTATGTGTATATTTCTGAACAATCACCCAAACTTGTTTTCCCTAACAATGCTTGCTCTGTGTCCCTTTGAATGTCTCACCAATTGAAAATTGCTAAAAACACCAAAAAGAGAATACAAGTACTTCTACTCACCACCTGAACTCTGGATCATGTTTCCAGATTTTTGGACCTCATCGAATTTTGTAAAAATTACATTCAACCTGTTTGAAAGTTAAAGAAATACACAATGAACAGTTGAATTAAATTTTTAGGAATCTTGTAATTTAAGATGTTATAGGACAAATTTTCCTTCACATTGGGAGCACTGTCAAAAATGTCAGTGTGGAGGGAAATTATTTTAAAATTAAAAAAAAAATCACAACATGCAACAGCTGATAAGAAAAATGAGAAACAACTGATACTACAGAGGTGTAAGAGAGATAATTGGAAATACCACATTACTGAAGATGTGACATGTCTAATTCTAGATGCACTTCCAGTTCATTACCACTTTGCCTCTTACCTATTTGCAGAAATACCACAAAACACTCCCCTAAAAACCAGCTTCACACACATTTGTCTTTGGCCCTGACACTTCCTTCCCATTCATGTCACAGGCCTGGTGGAGCAGAAGATCCTTATCACATCTCTTTATTCTTTCCCAGAGAGTTTATTACTTTAAGCCACACTGGGGCAGCAGATGCTTTGACTGGAGAACAAGAGACAACAGTACTGCCTCCGCCTGCGTGCACCCCACCTCTGAAACAACCTCTTCACCTCCGAAACAACCTCTTCCCCCCTCCCTTGGTGCGCTCACACACTGCCATCTACTCCATCCCCAGGTCTAACCATGCTCCACTCTGTGCACTGGAGGTTGCAGCAAGATGCAGAGCAGCTTTCTTACTGCACCTGAAGCGGCAGAAACAGAGGGACAGGGCTTTGGTTTTGGTGTGGGGCTTTTTTTTAATAAAGCCTTGGAACTGATGATATTGACTGTGGGGATTTTTTTATTACAGCCTTCTAAGTCGCATAAACACAGGCTACTCAAGTGTCCTCTCTACACATGCAGAACATACAGGAAGAACACCACATTAAATCTTAAATCAGTTAACTACACATCTGTAATAATTGTATTGGTTTTCCAAAGATGCTGTGGCATACTTGGGCAAAGGTACAGGATCCACATTAAGTGAAAGCTGAGTAAGTATTTGTAGGATGAAAAAAACCAAACCCTGATCTCAGGAAAAGGTTCAATTATGCAGCTTCTGAAGCCTTCTAAAGGAAGGAAGGGAATAAAAAGCAGCCCAAAAATAGTGAAGATAAGGACATTCTCAACTTACCGAGATTGGGGTAATCCTTTTTTACTGAGATCAGCCCTTACACGTTCACCAACATGTCTGTAAATTTCCACAAGGCTGTTTATTGCTGCATCTCGAACCTGAATGTGAGATATGAGAGAAACCAATCATCTTTATAATTTAAATAAATAAATCCCTGCCCTACCTTGGAGAAAGAAATTTGCATATTTCTCAGCAACAACAGTTGCCACTATACACCTTACCACAGAGTTCATGAAGGAGCTTCCATCCCTGCATTTCAGATATTAGCAGTATCGGCAGGTCTAATTTAATTGAAAAGGCAGTCAAGACCTAAGATGCAAGGTTTCGTACACAGGGACACACACAGGGAGCTCGGCTGCCCTTGCACACAATGGGTGGAGTTTGGCAACAGGTATATTACCGGATCAAAAAAGCAAGGAGACAGACACGAATAGACCTTATATTGCTAGTACATTATAAAACAAACTGATTTTTAATGCCGTCTTACAAACTTACGTTTCTGTGTTGATAACAAAATATGGAGGGAGGGAGGCAGTAATCAATCACCTGAGTCACCATGAATTTTGCATGTTTTCCGAACTGATTTGCAAGAAATTGCTGAGCACATCCTTCCCTCCATCCAAAAGAAGAGCCACAAATCTGATTAAAGTGTCACCTTTCTGTACTGAATCCCCTTCCTCCATCAGGCAGAGAAGGTAAACTATCTGCTCTGCCTACAGAAACACCTACGGAGCCGTGCACTTCTTCTCAGAAGATGGCCTCGCAGCTACCCAAGCACCCACACACATCAGGACTAGACACAGGGTATTTTGTTGGCCTCGCAGCTACCCAAGCACCCACACACATCAGGACTAGACACAGGGTATTTTGTGGGCACAAGCTAAAATCACCTATAGGTGGGAGTCAAAGGGCAGGCACACGTGCCCTGCCTCCTAGCCAAAAAAATCCCAACACTTGACTCGCACTCATCTTGCCCTGTTCTCCTGCTCCACAGCCTTCCCGTTCAGCAGGTCACTGCCAGTTTCCAAACCGCTGCCTTCACTCATGCCAGCCCTTACTCAGTAGTCTTGCCTCTCTTCTCTGCCCGTCAGCCCCGTATGCCACCAGGCAGGACTTCTGGCACAGCTCAGTAGGGACTCTTTGGTGTCCCCGGTTTCTGGGTACGCAGACCCTAACCCAGCCTCACTCTCTGCCTCCGACAGCCAGGGAGGGGAGGTCGCAGCACCTGTACCCCTGCCCACAGCAATTCCACCTGCCCCGGGGCCCAGGCCCAGGCACCAGCCGCAGGGGCACAGCAGCCAGGACATGCCGACAAGCCCTGCCATACCCCCAGCCTACCACCATGCCCCTTCCAGCCACAGCACGCAGTGCAGCTGACCGTGGAGGTCCTCACGGCGTGATCTGGAAGGATTGCCTGTGTGTGTTACGTTAATCAGAGGCGTGGTTGCAGGACTGAGTAAACCCCATATTGGGCAAGGCAGGGAGCTCCTACTATCATACTTGCTTTGATCCACCACAGCAGTAACAAAGCTTTAATGCTCAATTTTATTTTTGAGAAAACAGTCATAGTTTAAATACAGTTTTCATATCAGATGCTTCCTGGGTTACACAAGCTCTTAAACTGCATTCGTTGAAAACAACAAAACCTACAACACACTCATTCTGAGAAGGGCAGTAACAAAACAGCTTCCACGTCCACAACAAAAGGGATAAACACTGCACTTGATCTGGACCTGTGTTTCTCCATCATCTCTCACCAAGAGAGGGCAGCACTGACAGAGCATCAGGCAGCTCGGGTCTCCCAGAGCTCAGGAGAAGGCACTCGCAGCACCAAAGCAGCCATAGGAGCCCAGGACCAGCCCCTGCCCCAGGACAGGAGCCACTTTGACAGCAATTTGTGTCTGATCAGTTCGGGCATGGGCTTTCTGGGGATGAGACACCAGACCCAGGGTAAGGGGCAAGAGATCAGCCTTATTTCCCACTGCAGCTGGGGACTGGGATAATGTGCTGTGCCAGGCACATGAAAGAGGCAGTGCAGAGGGAAAACACGCCTCAAGTCCCCTCACCAACTTTCCGATTCATTCAACAGCTCACCAATGGTAGGAACAAGGTGTCTGTCTGTGCAATAAGTCAAAGCCCTAAACCCAGTGCCTCCTCAAAGAGTAACAGCTTGCTGTGCCGTGGCTCAGAACTACAAAGGACCCTGAACATTAAACTTCCTTCAGAACTTCTTGGGGTGACAGGTTTATCCTCCTGCATTGGTGCAGCCAGCAAGGGAAGGCTGCTTCACACTCAGTCCTCCTCTTCAGCAAGGGGAGGCCCTGACAGCCATGGGAATATGGCCAACTCCAGAGCCAGTGTAAACCCATTCCCCAGTTGGCTGCCCCACGCTTCCTTCCACCTAAACGCTCCAGACCTGGATCATGTGTATGCGTCACCCACGCTAGGAGAGCAATGAGGATATTCAAAAACTGAGAATACCTGTGTTGTATGACATTAGTTTGAACCCAGCTTCCCCATCCCTCCTTTTCTCACTAACTTCACATACTTGCATCTGATTTCAGATTACATCCTGTCCAGGGCAGGACAAAAAGCACATAGAAGTGGCAGACTTTCTTTTTTAAGATGTATTTTAATTTGGTTTGCATCGCTGATTTAAGGATCCTGTACAGCTTCCACACCTTATTCAGAATCTCCGTGTACAACTTCTAGCAGTGCATGTGGCCAGGCTGTCCGACTGGTCCCATTTGCCCTCCCTGCCCAGACTGGTTCCTCTCTGAAGGTAGAGGGTGCTGCACAGAGCCCAGAGGGATCCCTGCAGCCTCCCCTGCCTTCAGGCTGTCAGGCACAGCAGCCCCCTTCCCACAAAGGTTTCCTGCTCTGTTCACCTCACCTGCAGATTTATGTTGTTCTGTTGAACTCTTGGCGTAACTGATATGCTGGTTTAGGCGTACTTCAAACCATACCTCTTCAAAACCAGCCAAGGGCTCTTCATGAATGGCATTGTTCAGAGTTCACCACCAGCAGCACAATTAGCTAATTTACCAGCCAGAACACAGAGCCTCACTTACCAACAAGGCAATTAGCACAACCTTTAGATGTGACTCACAGAAAAAGCTTACCTGGCTGTTTGGATCTCCAAGTAAGTTACATATATGTGGCACTATCTTACTCAGTGTTAAACTCTGAGCTCCAGATCTGGGAATAAAGAACAAAAGAGCACCAGTGTGAATCACAGAGCAGGCTCGTGCACATAACGTAGGTTTGCAGGAGGTTCTGACTTACGCATTGAGTGTTGCAATAAGGCAGAGACAAATCCCTTCTCTTGTCCGGAAATTCTTGTGTTTGAATCCTCCTAGCATCCTGTCCCACACGTACTGTGGAAGACAGAAAAGGTGGTGAGACAGGAAAAAAGGAGGTGCAGGAAGAGATAGATTCTTTCTTCCAGCAGACATACACCATAACATCTCTGGAGCTTAAATATAAGCTTTATATCCATCCAAGCAGAACAGGACAAGAAATAGAAAGACACTTTTAGATCTGACTAATTTTGCTCTGTGCTGACTTCACAGTAACTCCCCACTAGCTAAAGCAACACTTTTACTTACAGAAAGAAAGCACTTTCCAAAGACCCAGAACAACTACTCTGACATCCACCCCTCCCATCCTTGGGAAACCCACTGACACTCACTCCCCCATGCATATCCTGACATGCAACAACATTCTCAAATGAAGCGGATATCTCATAACAAGGCGTAGGGAGATGAAGCCATTTCAGAGAGGGCCACAAGAGAAAACCTTCTGTCTGACAAAAAAAAGTTCTCCTTTTTAAGCAGCCAGTCACTCTCACATATTGAAAAGAGCTGTCAAGCATACCTGAGGGTTAGCAGCTTGTTCCATGATTTTTAGCAGCAAGGTCTGATCCTGCTCCCTCACTGAGTCCTTAGAGTCTCCCAGCCTATCAAGTAAACTTGGCAGCACTGAGGAAAGAAAACAGGAACATCCAAGTCCCCCAGAAGAAAACTGTCACAGTGGCACAGCCCCTCTGCTCTCCCCCCACCTGATGGAGGGACAAGCCCTCCCGCCCTTCAGCAGAGCCCAAAACCACCAAGAGCCTCCCGAGCACACTCCAGGGGAGAAAGAAGGCTTTGTGCACAAGGTCAGAAAGCTTTGTGTACAGCAGACAAAGTGGACCCCACCAGAGCCATGGTAACATTCCCCCCACTCACACACAGACCCCTTACCTGTGCCAATCTGGGCCTTGAACCGATCTTGCAAGCGGGACACTAGTGCGGAAAGGATGTCAATCCCCAGGAGAACCACCTGCAAGCACAGGACAGACAGCATTTCAGAGCATAGCCCTTCACCCCCGGCCTTGGCCAATGCACCCGAGAGGCGGGAGTGCCGGCACACGCTCCCCTGGGAGAAGGGCCCCTTCCCACCCATGCCGTCGGCACTGCGTCCATCTGCTCCGGGGCTGTGCTCACTCAGGTAACAGGGTTGCACAGATACACACAACTCTTCCTTGCGTAGCTTCCGACAGACAAGCTGAGTGGTTTACAAACAGAAAAGCCCCCAAATTATTGCTCCCTGTGACATTTACAAGCCAAAATTCACTGCCAAGAACTTGACAAAGCCAACAACTGTAATTGCCACTCAATGCTAAAATCATACATATTTGTATGCAATGTATGCATACCATATGCATAGCAATTTCAGTATTTGCTGTAACTAACATTTGTAATTAATTGTAATTATTACACTTATAATTAGAAAATGATGTGCACTAACAGCTGCTTAATTATTCACATACAGAAATTAAACCCAACAGTTCCATGACATAACTGAAACCCGGGGAAAGGCACTGTGTTTGAGAGAAGCTTCAGGACAGGTTGCAGACTGGAAACCCCACTCCCATTAACTCCATTCAATAACAGCACAAAAAAAGACATCATATACCGAACATACTGTGTAGCTTATATGCTAAATACTCGGCAAGACCCTACAGATCATGATAGCTCTGTATGAGACAGCTAAGTTTTTAGTGAGGCGCTGAGGTTAGTAACCCCTGGAAGTGTTACGGACAGCCAGGCTTCTGAGGCGGTGTCACCAGGGCTGTGACAGCGCAGCCCCGCTCCTGCGGACGCTGAGCACGCTGCACATACATACACCCGTGTACCTGCACGGACGCGTGTGCATGGACGCGGCTGCCGGCGGGGCGGCCGTGCCGGGCAGCGCCACGGGCAGGCGGCAGGGGGCGCGCTCCGTCGCCGCCGGGCGCGGCTGGCCAGCCCCCTATGCAAATAACCTCCCGACTGGCGCAGAGCACTCTGGGTAGCGCCGCCATAGTCGAGAAAAAGGCTTAAACCGGGGCCGGAGACGAGCCGCAGACGCCGCTCTCCGTGCCGCGCCCGAGCGGAGCGCGCCCCCGAGCCGGGCGGCGGGGGAGCGGGTCCGGCGGCGCGCCGCCCCTCGCCCGGACCTAGGCCGCGGTTAGCTTTCCCCTAGCGGGGGCGCGCGCAGCAGCGCAGCAACCGTCCTTATCTGGGGGTTGCGCGGCTGCTCGATGAACGCGTGGTGAGGGCAGCACTGCTAACGCCTCGAGCAACACAGCAGCGCCCGCCTCGCGCGCGGCGCAATTTTTGGAACCTCGCACCGCGGCGCGTGCCCGGCGCGATCCCGACACCGGCCGTTTCCCGCGGCTGCCCCGACCCGACTGCGCCCGGTACAGCTCCGCCTGCGGGGCTCTGCGGCGACCGGTGCTGCCGGGGGCCGCCTCCTGCTCCGCACTGCCCACAGCGCCCCACTCCACCACTACCCGCCCGTCTGCCCCCCCCCCCAGTTCCTGTGTTTTTCCCCACCAGCAGTAATACTCGACGCAAACTAGCAGCGTTCCTAGCAAAGATAAAGACGCGACAGTAAGTGTGTTAGCTGACATATGTTGACTCTCAGCATTGCCACAGTGCCTGTTACACTACCGCTTTTACTGAAACCCTCACGTTACACCCCTCAGCCAGCCTGTTTTAACCCTCCTGCTGGACATACCATGGCTGCTGCGCCTGCGTTGCACACCAGCGGTCAAGTCCATAAGCCAAGCTTTCCACCCTCAGCTTGTCGGAGGGATTCACTCCAAATTCAGCTTGAAGGCAGCAGGGGAGCTATGAACAGTGTGCAGAGGAAACGGCCTACTCCACGTCAAGTCTCCTAAAAAGAAACTTCCTAATTACAAGCACCTGGATCCCAATTCGTCCCAACATACCGCTTTACCTTCTCCAAACAGCTCCTGCAGTTTTCTCCCCTCACAGCAACAGACCCCTCAACAGTGTCATTTTTTAATTCAACATCATTTGCAGCCATGCCAACAAGATCTAGAATCTATTCATATGCAAGGGAGAATTTTCTTCATGCTTTTATAAACCGTGTTTCGTTTTCACATTCATCTTGCACATTGGATTTAACCTACCATTGACAAATGCTCAGCCAGCTTCAGAGCCAGCTGCCTTAGGCCCTATCACTGCCCACTTGCCTGCCAGCTCTCAGCTCCTCCTGGCTGAGGTACAGCAGTAGAGCCACGGCAGGAGGATGGGCTTTAGATCCTCATTAGCTGAGAGATGCTTTTAAGAAGAGTCACTAGGACTCTGAATGCCAGTCATCATTCACAGCTGTCTGATCAGAGTCCCATCACAGCAGCATCCTGCACAGAGAAGTAAGTGTGCTGCCTGCAATTACGGAGGTGTGCCCCAGGGATAAATCTGATCCCAGGAGAGGAAGAGATCCATCTCGTCTTCAAACTGCCTGCAAGCCAGAAACAGCGAGGGGAACTCATCACTCAAACATTAAAGGAAACACATGCACAGTGCAAACACAGCCAGTTACCCTGCAGTTCGCCCCCAGGATCAGACAGGGAGGATGAGCTAAGCCTCCCAAGACTTTTTGCTGTTGTGCTTATAGAAATTGAGAGCTAATTAGCACAGTGATTACAGTGGTGGCTTGGACAGCTATTGAGGAAACAACCACTGACAGTGACCAAGTGTTATTCCCTACCATGCTGGATTCATTTATCAACCCTGATGTGCCACCTGCCTCAAACTGCTGAAGGTCAGAGGTAGGAAACTGAAATCGTGTATGGATTGAGACCCAACGGATCCATTAGAGACAGAGATAACAGAAAACCTGGGGCGTGACTGGCAAATGAATGAAGAATGAATTGAATTCCAGCCCTTGTTGCATTGGATTGACTGCACTGAGGAGCCCACCCCAGTTTACCGCTGAAGCAGTTACTCAAGCTCTGCCTGAATTCACACACACCAATGGCCAGGAGGAACCTCGGGAGTGGGGAGACTGTCACACAGGGCCAGAGCAGCGATGGGCCCTGTCACCAGCCACCCCGTTGCTGTGATCTTGCAGCATGCCCCTCCCCGGGGAAGCCAGCCAGCAGGCACTGCTGCACACCGAGGCTTGGGAAGGGCAGCTCTCCATCCGAACTTCCAGATAACGCTGCAGTGCCGATAACTACAGAGCTATTCCAGGCTTTTACATCAGCACAGGTCTTGCTTCGTGCTCCAAGCAAGGTAGGACTCAACTCACCAGTATCTCTAGTAGCACAGAGGCCCCCAGCCCGCAACTGAGAAAATACCAGGTCAGCAGCCACTGCTTTTAGCCCCTACTTTACAAAGGCCCCAAAAAAGAGCGATCTCAGGTCTCCCAAAGCCACTGCAGAAACACACAGTGACACAGCCCTAGGTCTGCGGCTCTGCCGCTTTGCTTATTTGACTCCTGAGGTTCCCCAAGACAGTCAATAAAGCAATTTGTGCCATCCGGTATTGAGCTCAATCAGCATCTGCTGCTGGTTTGTAATGTCTCAGAGTACTTTCCACAGGCACTAAGTGCTGTCAGCAAGCCCTTCTCCCACCTCTCTCCAACTGCCAGGTCTCAATGCCTCAGCATTCCCAGTAAACAACACTCTTGTTAGTTCCCAGGATGCAACACAGACTTTCCCAATACAGAAAAAAAAATTTTTTTTTTAAGAGGTCATCAAAAACTTACTTGAAAGAACTCAAAGCATTTGTCCTTTAATACCTGGGTGGTGTCGAAAGGCCTGCAGGCAGCTCCACGTATCAGAGAGCAGACAGCCTATCCTCATCTGCTCTAACAGTAAACGCTCACCAAGCATGGCAGGCAAATAAATGCATCCAACACAGCTTAAAACAAGACACACCTAAATGCACTCCCATAAAAGGGCAAGAAAGCAAGCCGCACAATCCAACACCAGCTGACCCAGCACAAAGTGACCAGAGTGAATCACAGCCTCGGGCTACCCCAACAACCTGCACTAACATGGCAGCTCCAGACTGTAGCAGGGAAGAGATGAGCCCTTTCCTCCGCTCTCCGCACCATGCCACATGCAGTGAATCAGTGATGGGCTGAGGAGCACATCCCCACAGGCTGGTTTCACTCTGCTGGCTTCCTGCTGGACCTTCCCCACCTAGCAGCTTGGGACCCAAGTGGGAATGCTGGAGATACAGTTTCTATCCCAGCTGTGTCACCAGCTTGCTTCGTGCTCAGTTTCCTCATGTCCAACACTGTGGTGATGCGGCTTGGCTATTTCACTTTGGAGTCTGTCTGTGAGGTCTTTCATGGAGGAGGGAAGGGAGGTGAACGACAGACTTCTGAATCTCAATGTGCAAAAAAAAAATTGTAAGAGAATTCAACCAGGTTTTTTTTGAACACTTGCTTAGATAATCTTTTGGATTTATAAACAAAGACATGGAGAAGCACTTGCATACTTTAAGTAAACTTAATATATTTGTGAAAAAGGAGAACGCTTCAGATTACATATTGAGAAGCTTGAGACAAGCACCAATGCCCCACATCACTGTCTGCCTGACGACTAGTGCTAATCAGTCAGACAAGGAGCAGTTCCAATTCCTCAAGACGTGAAACATCTGCCACAACTGAACTGGACACCCAAGTCCAAGCAAGAGCTAAAGTTAGCTGACATTTGCAAATTTAAGTTTGAAGTCAGGTATGTATTTTGGGTCAGCACAGTAATAATAAAACTTCTGGCAGACAGAGAAACATGAAATTAGCTTATGAAATGCTGACTGCACACAAGTATAACCACATCCACCCTGGAGGAATCCATCTCCTTCTACCATTCCAGCAGGTAACATTTCACGTTCCAAGGCAGGATCACATCTGCACTAGCAACATGGGTGCATCGCCCCAGCCCAATAATTCTAGTACAGACACAGGTCGTATGAGCTATTCTGTACAACACAATTTGCAAAACCAACACCAGCAAACAAGAAGGCAGCAACAGCAGCACAACTGGTTTTACTGGCATGACTACAAGCTGTGGTCAAAGAGCTGAACAGGGGAAAGACTTGAAATGGTTGTTCCTGGGTTCTTTCTCTAGATCCATGAGATACCACCCATTCTGTCACAGACACCACCTTCAAAATCCACAAACAATTTTGTACGCTAGGCCTTTGATTTGCCATTCAATACAGCAATGCCTCAGAAGACCGGCTGCTTGGGTTGGATATAAGTTTCTCCATTGGAACATGGACCACAGTCTCTTGGAATTACTTCCCAGAGAAAAAATGCCCCCCTTTATTTCTCATCACCTGCAGGCAGATTTCTAAATCTGTGAGATTTAGAAAATTTAAATAATTAATGTGGGAATTTGCTCTGTTTGGAAATTTAATCTCACAGTGACTTTTCTTCTGTTTTAAGATACTGATGAGAGTCCAGACATCTGCTTTGGATTTAGAAGAATGGTGGAAAGAGCTACAGAAACGTTTCAGAGTGTTTTTCTGCACTCCTATACAGCTGATCAGAGTTAATTCTGCCCAGAACAAGGAATTACACTAGGCAATACCGGATCAAACACAGACAGTACCTATGGCTGACAACAGTCACAGTGGGTCAGGAACATCCCTGGCACTCTGCCCTTCCCTAGCAGGGAGGCCAGATCCTGTACACCAGAAAATATCAGCACCGAGGGGCTCCTTACAGCACAGCATGCAACTGTTCAACAAATTAGACTTGCAGCACACTTAACAGACCTGGCAGGATTTAAACCACACAACAGCTTTCATCTCTATAACCCTTTTCCCAGTGTGTCCTACCTCATATTTGAAGGCCTTTTCTCCTCTCCCAGCAGTACATCTATAGATGCCTCACTCCTCCTCCTCCTGCCGTGAATCCGTCCCCTGCTGCCCATGAAGATGGCTCATGACAACAGTCCTCTCTAAAGGCAGCAAAGCCCAGGCTGCTTACACTGTCTCTGCCATGCCACTGTCTCAAAAGAAAACCCGGGAGGTATTGACTGCCCTGCGCATCTCCACCCAGATAGGTTCCCAAATCTCCACTACTTGTGGTCTCCTCTCAGTCCTAGGCTCTGTTTCAACATCATCCTGCAAGTTTATCTTCCCTACACCTCCATGCCAACACCACCCTGTGCTCCTGTGACCATACTGACCCTGCAGATCAACTGAGTCTCCTTTCCTCACCATGATGACAGCCAGTACTATCACAGAGTCCCCACACTACAGTCCCAACCATTTGAGCCTCTGCCAAGCACCTCACTTGTACACCTCAAGGAGCAACACAACTTCCCATAGGTCTTCTGGGGCTGGAAGAGCAGGGAGAACTACAATCAGCCCATCTCCTTAATCCCCCCACTGCTCTAACCTAACATAGAGCTCAGAGCACATCTCAGCACTTTTAAACTACTGCTTGTAAAAAGCCATCAAGAAGAAGCATCTATGAAATAAGGATTGCTGCTCACCCCAAAATTCAGGGGACCATCTTATTTGATGCCAACTTGCCCAATCTACAATGGTGCAGCACTGTGGGACAGGGACAAAGGACAGTAAAGCCCATGAGACAAGTGACTGCCTGCCAGGGCTCACTGCTAGACTGATGGAAATGGCTAAACCAAAACACCCAATGAAACCACCAACACTTCTAAAAAGAGCAAAAACCTGGTTACTGGAAGTTCTTCATTTACAGACCTGGGAACAGATGAGCAACTTGGTAAATAATGTATAGTTCTAGAATGAAATAAATCCCAGAAGGACTAAGGTCATTTAAATGTTGGGAGGTATTAAGAAAAAGTTGTCAAAAATTATCACTACAGGGATGTATTTTTACACCTACTGTTAGGCACCTTTCTTATGCAAAAGCAAAAAACCCCAAGAACTATTTTCTGGATCCAGTAAAAAAAGCCAACAAAATAACAGTTGTTTCCTGATATAAGGAGCTAGAGACTTGGTAGAACACATGAGAAATTCAAAGCAATTCAAGGAAATGCACCATAGAGCAAGAAGTTATTGCTACAGAAATTCCACAAAGAAAAATGGGGGGATGCTTAAAAGAACATGATCATTCTGAAATGTGGACATCTGCTTCCAGGACAGCTGACAAGTATGTCCTAGGTGAAGGAGCTGGAGCAAATCAGCCCCCAGCTACACTGCTCCCTGCCCTGCCTCTGCTCAGTGGAATTGAAGGGGTGAATTCCCAAGAATAACAAATTCACCCTCTTTTGCAAAGGTTCTGCATTGGTCCTGGAGTGGTTGCACATAACCATGATGAGAAGGAGCAGTACATAACACTGGGCTCTGTCCAAAGGACGCAGAGGGAATCACAAGTTGCAGAGTCACTGCTGTGGAACACACATAGCTTTTCTAGCCTGAGCAAGGTCAAAGCTCTAGACAGCACAGAGGGCAAATCACTACTGACACAAACTACAGTCCATGCTCAGTCTCCAGGGAAGCAGCACTCATGGTAATACATCAGCAGACTTTGCAGTTGAAGGCAGAGTCCCAATTTAAGTCACGTTTTCCTGTCTCAATTACCCCAAACACTGCTGAAAACCAGCAGCAGCAAACATTGTTTCAGAAAGGTAGTCCTGGTTTTGCAGCACCTTACAGGTATGGATATCTGCATGGCAGTACTCAATGCCTAATGTCTTCACATAGAAGAGCATCAAAACAAAACACCTGCCCTACCAACTGCTATTGCCTTTGGTTCCTCACCACAAAGCAGTTAAATATCTTAGTCACAAACACTGCCACTATTCTGTAACTTTTCCATTGCCCCCAGCTGAGCACTTACACTTACAGCCAGGTCCTCAGCCAGTAAGGAAAAATGGATGTAGCTCTGTGAGCTCCAATGAGATCATGCCTGTGTGCGTCAGCTGGGGATCAGGCCCACCACATCCTTGAATGAGTTTGTAGCTTTGGTGACAAGTTGCATTTAAGGAGCTCAAGGCAAAATGAAGCATCATACAATGACTGCTAGAATCTCTTACAGAAAAGCAACAGGAATATATCAGGGAAAGGAAAAAACCCATTGCAATACTCTGCTTGTTTCATGGGAAAACTGAAAGCCTTTATTATGGCAACTAGTAAATTGCTAGTGTGGCGATGTGCCTTATTAACAGGCCAAGTTAGTTTACTTAATAAAAGTGTTTTCCCCTCCATTAGAGGCAAAAGCCTGCTACAGTGCATGGAGAAAGCAAGAAATCACACTAGTAATCTGCCTTTAGGCAGAACCACATTAGCTGGGGCACCTCAAAGCTCCCAGCACAGAAGCACTGACCCCAACACCATCTCTAACACCTACAGGCATAGAAAGTGCTCAGCACATTTTAAAATTGAAACAGAAGTGCTTCTGAGGGTTTAGACAGCATCTGGAAAAAAACAAGGCAAACACACAACCTAGCAGATAATCACCCACAGTCCTCTCTGCTCCCTTAGGACTCAAGAAGGGTAGTGAGAATCGTGAAGATGCTCAAATATGCAACTACCCTCCTTGACCACTAGTTCCCACACTTCTGAACACCTGCACTTCCAGATTACACCATTCAATATAAGCTTTTATGAGAATCAGCAATCCTGCAAAGCAGTGATGACAAGCCACATGGACAGCCTTATGAGGAGGACACCAAAGAGGTGCAAACATAGCCAAGACCCACTAGCTGCTGGTAACATGAAAAAAGCTGGGGATCTCTCAGGGAGGCTGAGCGGCCACTGTGGTGAGGAGTCAACAGAAGCTGACTTGATTAGGGTAGAGGGTAGTTACCAGATGCTGACATCTCTTGCTAGATCACAGCTAATAAAGCTTTTTTCTTGCCTTGTTTGAGAAGAAAAGAACACATGCAATTAAGAGTGCAATAGGATTTTCATTAGCCACAGCCTTTGCAAAACTCTGGAAACACCCTAAGACCTGAAGCTTCCACAGCAGCTCCCAGCCCCGCACGGTCAGACTGCCTGCTCAGCATCTACCATACAATCCTACATCCTTGACAAGTCTCCAGACGTAATCCACAACAGCCTAATAGTACAAGAACTAAGAACTCCACTGAGAAAAGGAGAAGAAAGGTTCAAGATGCCTTTGTTAGCTGCAGGAAGAAAGACAATAGCCCAAGTAAGTGAAGAGATAGATGCTAGGTAGAGAAAAGGGCCACAGGTGGCAGGAGGGAATGCTTCCTCCATGAAGGGAGGCATCACTTCAGCAGGAATCCTATTCCTGCAAAGCTGCTTCTTTAGCCCACTGAAATCTTTTCACCCAGAGGAGACTGTAAGAGCTGAAGCTCTGACCAACTGGCCACACGGAAAGCCTTTAACAACCTCTTAACACAAGGGCAATAGCTTCTACATCCTGCCTAAATTCCAGCTTCGGTAATTACAAAATCCCTACCTGGAACTCCCCTGCCAGTTTCTGCCTGAAGAGTCCTTTCTTCACTTTCCATTGCTAAGAACTGCTGAAAAGTGCTGCTAGCACTGTGGTGCTCAAACAGCCAAGTAAATAAGCAACTGATTTTATAGCTCCCAAAGAGCCCAAAAGGTTCGACTGTTTAGAAAGAACAGCCCAGAGTACTATGCTGGAAAGTGCAGTTGGAAGAAAAGGTGAAAGTCAGACTACGCTTAGCCACAGAAAGTGAAAGAAAGAGGCTGCTTATGTTCTTCTCACCTGCAACCATAAGACAATATAAATTTGCAGCCAAAGAAAATCACCTCTCAATGCAGACACAACCCATAGGGTGAGGCTAGGACAGAGCTGTCTGACCCACCAGCAAACGCAACAGCTCACAAACAAGAGAATCCAAGCAAAGCTTTCCATTAAAAAACAAAACAAAACAAAAAACTACACACAAAACCAACACACACACAGAGCACAAGAAACAGCCCAACAAGTACTGTGCATAATTCAGGGACAGCTCTTCCAATGCCCAGCATCACAAGAGGAGATTATTTCAAAACCATGTGTGACAAAACTAAAACTCAGGGTTTCCAGAGATTTCAGAACCAACTGGGACCCTGATACATGAAGGGAAGAGCCAAATATGCCGAGAAGCACAAAGAAACCAGCCTCTGGGACTAAGCAGCAGCATTTTCAAGTATAGAGGATCTCTCAACATATGCTGCCTTTCTCTGCTGGACCTACACCTTCTGCTCCCATCCCCTTAGGGCTGGTGAAGCTGCAGTGACCCACGTGGTATTGGCAAGCACTACCCTCAAGGGAAGTCTTCAGCAGTACATCAGTCACAAGGTCTTCCTTCACAAACGAGCCTTGGAGAGGAGACAGTGCATTTCAAATACCTTTTTAACCCATTCAGGAAAGCCCAGAGGATGACCCTTAGAGACGGGTTAAAATACTTCTCAGTGTCCCCTACACCAGGGAGGGGTGCACCTGAACTAGATCTAACCCAGCATTCACAAGATCTAGCACAGCCCACACAGCAAATGTGATGCTTCCCACAGCTTACTATTCAGTACTGTCAAGACAGATCAGCGAAGACTAAGAGCTACCAGTTTACGCTGTTGACTATATCAGTTTCTTCTTTTATCATTCTCTTAGTCTCCCCAAAGTTACAGTTAAAATGCTGTTTCTCAATGCATGTCAAACAACTTAAAGGGAAAGCTTCCAGAGGTTTACTATCACTGCTATACCAGTGACTCCAGCTGAAACCAGGACCCCAGAAAACCAAGTGCCACAGAAACACAGAAAGGGACAGTCCCAGTCCTGTCCTGACCACCTGAGTGTGCCTATTGCAGGTAGAACCAGACCTCACATCAGCAGATAGGCACCAGTGCCCATCTGCAAGCTAGGCAGCTGTCACTGTGCACTTTCTGCTTGAGCCATTGTGTCATCCTGCAAGGGGCCAGGGATGTTTGACTGAGAAGTGACACAACTGGCCCAGGTCCTAGCACCCTGCAGACCTCTCTACACAGCTTCTGGCTCAGCAGCTCCAACCAGCTCAGAGCTCCAACCAGTCTGTAACGCATGCAAGCCTCCTGCAACTATGGCTCTCTTACGCCCAGCTCTTAGTATAGTTCTTGATCAATTCAGGCATCATTTTTAATATCTGTTAACTTCTGGCAAGTAGATCAAAATATTGGAAGTTATCTACCTGGTGTAGGAAACGGCAATCACAATGAAAATAGATTCTGTCTCTGCCCATTTAAAAGCTAATGCTAACTTTGAGGGCAATGCTTTCCACATGCTCCAGAACTAAACCCCACATGCCACTTAACACACAGGAAATAAGCATTCTTCTCCTTCCTAAATATGTTCCTCTCCTCAACTCCTTTTGACTTATGCGTCTGTTCCTTTGCCTTTTTGGCTGTCATCATTGAGATCTGGAGCAACAGCTGAAGCATCACTCTACTGAGCTCTCACAAGAGAATAAAACATCTGTTTTCCTCCCTCAGACTGAAAACAGACTCCTTTTTAATTGTTTCTAACAGATACTCAATTATATGACAGCATGGTGAAACACAATGCATCTAAATTAGGGCACACCCTTGGGCCACATTGGTGCATGGCATGTGGTCAGAAACCCAGAAAGGTTTTGCAATCCGGGGCAAGCTCCCTACTCACAAGTATCTAGGGTCTGAGACACCCCCACACAGGCAAGGGTAGATTTCTTGCTTTAGCACTTAAAGGCTGCAGATGTCTGCAGAACTGCTCTGGAGCAGAACACAGGCAGCAAGCGCTATGCACTTACGCTGCAGTTCAGCTGTGTATTTGTGGCTTTTCTAACAAGCTGTCTAGAAAACCCAATTCCACACATATAAGACTCCACATCATCCTCCTCACCTGATATTCCAGGTCTGAAATGGGTGACAGTCGTCACCAAAGGACAGCTGTTCAACAAAATCTGTCTGGAAAGAGTTATACTGGCTATCGTACTCCTGTTGGAAACCCACTGCTACACAGAACTCATGCAATTGGCACCCAGGGAAGCCCAGCCACAGGCAGACCTAGGCAAGCAGCCTGGCAATAGCTGGTTCAAGATCCAACCTGAGAAAGAAGGGTGGGCTGACACTGGTAAGACTCAGCTCAACCAGTACTCATGCTGTGTCTGTTCCTGTAGCTGAAGCACTCCAGTCTCCAGAGCTGTTAAACTGGTGAGACACTTTACAGAAAACAAAAGAAAAAAAAAAACCACACCAACAAAAAACAACACACAAACACCTCAAGGGAAGAGAAGGGAATTCTTCATCCTGCATTGCTTGAAGGAGCCAGCATTTTCTTAAGGGAAAAGAACAAGCCATCTGAGCAGCTGATAGCACAAGTGGAAAAACAATTGGAAAATTATGGGGACAAACCACATACATTTTGGCTTCTATTTCCAGTTCTAGAAACACATTTAAACAAGTCAGGCAAACAGTTCCTATCAACACTCTAGTACCGCAGCAACACAAACAAGCATCTCTCATGTTAGAGGCTTCCACAAGTTCTTGTGGATTTATACAAGAAAGGCATTAATTAAATGTTCAACTAAATCATTAGCTCTTGGATTAATTATCTTAAATGGAACTCTTAAGAAACTGAAATACATCAGAGGAACAGAAGCTATAAATGTAATACAAGAAGCCACTCAGCTCAGCACAGGCTATACAAACAGCTGACACCCTGGAAAAGCACAGCCAGATGAAGCAGGTACCTCCTGGACAGGCTCTATTCACCTTTCACAATGTTTTTACCATGTTCTTCTCTCCTTCACAACTCCCATCATTATTTTCAACACAACAAAGAGTAAGCTGAATCAAGTGTTGAAATAACCATTTTGATAGCGATTTTAGATGATCAGTTGCCTTGCTACGCAATTCAGTTATTTTCTCAAAGAGGTTTGTTCTCACTGGACACTTGTTAACAAGAACAGCCTAAAATTTCTGCTGAACAGGATATACTATGTATTTATGCAAGCAGTTAATAGCAGAGCATACCTTTATAAAAATGCAAAAACTTAAGAGTTTGAATATAGCTTAGTAAAAGAGGCTGGGCCATGCTTCAGGGGAGGGAAGGTTTTTTTTCACCCCAACACTACAGAAACTTGAAGCAACACTGAAAAGCAACTTTGAAGAACAAATGCAACCTGCTGGATGTGAGTTACATTTCACCTCAGAAGGGAACAACTTTCCAAATTTTTTCAAATTGTTTCTTCTTAAAAAAACTGTTGATTTTTAACTAAAGAAATGTAGAAATATTTGTAATTTGCCAAGGAAGAGGACTCAAGAGACTCAGCTGCCCCCTGTCATCGCAGGCAGGTTCAAAGGTGGATATTTTTTTTTGTCTCTTAAGATTGTAAGGGAGGCTTGGTGGAATTTTCTAAAGGACAAATTAGGTGCCAGCTTAAACTGAAGTCAGCAGCACACAGCAGCACCTATACCTCTAAAAACATGCCCTTCACATCTTTGGAACCTCTTCATTCTATGCCATCTCATCTCTTTTTATTCATACAGGTTGGAAGTTATGCAAGCCTTCCTGCTCACGTAACTTCAGAAGTGGTTTCTTGAATTTGATACAACTATTTCAAACTAGACTGCCCCATTAATATTAAGCAACATCTTTTATGCAGAAGGGAAAGCATGGTAATTCTGACAACTCCCAGAACCAAAACCTGATGTCTTACGAATTCTGAAACAAAGACAGAACGCTGGACAAGATACTGTGCCATCATTAACCTGACGTGAAAAGGATGCTGCATTGTTTCCTCCCATCCAGCCCTACTGCACATTCTGTACAGAGTTAGAAGACTCAATAGCTCTTTAACCTTTAGCATAACAATAGGGCTTACCAATAAAATCAGGTTAGAAGGGATCTCCAAAGGCCAACTAGTTCAACACCATCCCCACCGCACTGCTCAAAATTAGATCAGGTTGGCCACATTTCTACAAAGCATTTTGTTTTACTTGATTCTTAACATACAGGCCTTCAGCTGTCATTGACTTCAAATGTTCATTAAAACTTGAAATAGTTTTATATATTCTAGTTAGAAGCAGCCCTGACAATTCATGAAGTGATTTAACAATCTTCTGTGTCACCACCAATAAGACCTTGCTGGCAGACTGTGAAACAGCAGAAGTGATTTTATTTTTTTAATCCTTCTCTAGGTACAGTAGTATAAGCCAGGCAACAATTTGTAGCCCCCAAAGACTCCAGCTACATGATCTGATCCACAACAATCTTGGACTTCAACAGGGTTTCATGCAGGTATAAAGGGCCTGAGACATAGATCAGGTAGCAAAATCAGCACACACATATGTAAAGTTCAAATATTGCCAGCCATAGCAGGAATCGGTACATTCTTTTCAGCAAAGAAATGGCATTGGGCTTTTGGTTTATTTACCTAGGAGGTTTTGTTTAGCTTGACATCATCTGATAAAAGTAAAACGTTCAAAGTCACACACAGTGATAGGCTCCAATTACTAATCCTCTCTCTATCAGTCTGTATCAACAGCAACTTTGTTCAAGAAGGAGGAGGGATTGCTGCTGGCAAGGCTCAGGCAGTCTACGGCACAGAGACTATTTCAGAAGAATAGGAGATTGAGTTTCACAGATAGTAACCATGTCAGACTAGAAAACATCATTTAGAGAAAGAGGAGTTAAGATATGGCGATGCCCAAGGATAACACCAAGAAACATAACATGCTTTCCTGGTAACACCGCTTGTGGTGCAGGTTAGAGACTGAGTGGCTGCTTTTTCTTCAGTGCAAATGTTGTAAGAAAAGTCAAGCAGATGAGTTGCTAGATCTTCCACAAAATGTCCACCAACTGATTAGGAAGGGGATCCAACTACAGTTACACCTCTTCCTGCCCTTCATCTGTTTCCTCCTGTAGACCAATAGCATTTTCCTGCACCCTAGCAAGACAGGAAATAGAAACTAGTGTTTTTCAAGAGCTTTCATACCCTCATCTGGAACTACAGAGTGTTATTACTATCGTAAACTTGTCACACTGAGGTCTAGCAGCACTGTCTGTATATTGGAAAGAAGTATTATTTGGCTACTTCATATATATCTGCCTGCAGTGTTGGGACTGTGCCAGCATGCAGTCCAGTTACAAAGTTCAGCCTAAGATCTATACATGCAGGAAAAATTTAAAAATCCATGCAGAGCTACTCATACACTCACATCACCATTTAAAGATATTTCTCCTCCCTCCTTCAAAGGACTTGAAATTTTTTGAGAGTGCATGTATACGTTCAGTTCCTTGTCTTCGAATTCATACATCAAAGACGACGCCACAAGCACAAAGCAACACAGAAGCAGAGCACAGATTCTTCAATAACTCTTTAAGGAAAAGAACTACAAGAGATGTGCAGGCCCTGCACTGTTTTTTGATGTATCTTGACTTTTTAATCAACCGAAAGTAAGGAGTTCAGATTTGCTGCTACAGGCTAGATTCTGACCCATCGGACTAGCATAAACTCAGAATCTGAAGCCAGCTGTCTGCACTCACATCACTCTCCCCAGAAACAGAACAGGGGAATTGGCAGTCACTTCACATTTCTTACCTTTTGATGACTTAATACAGACCTTAAAGATCACCTAAAATCTATTAGATAGGGAAAAAACAATTCCAGAAACAGATTTTTAGCTACTAAGCTACTTCAGCCTACTAGGTAGATCTATGCTCTTTAAAGGACTTGCCCAATTATGTGCTGACCTTACATACACCTTGATGGTTTCTTTAAGGACTCATTAAATAATCCAAGACAATGGAAACTATTTTGCAAGACAGATGAATTCAGTTGCATTATTTTTCCATAAAATTCTTCTTGATCACTAGATAATTAGGACTAGAAGTCAGGATATGGCAGCATCAACATCTCCCTTTTATCCCTTGTCCCCAGCAAGAAACACAAGGTCCCAGGCAAAACACCCATGGAAAGCAATCTCACTCCCTGCTCCTCAGAGCTTAGTCTGAAATCCCTTCTTAGGAGGGTTTGAGAAGGGATATAACACTAATCAACACCAGTACTGATTTTATTGTTCCTTTCACCTGTGTAAAAGTGGCATGCAGGAAAATAGCACCCTTCCAGCCTACACTGTCTCTGCAAGGCCACGAATAGATTTTGTTTCCGACTTTAAAGGGACGAAACGGTGCACTCCCAACTGACTCTGGGCACCACAAAACAGACTTGCAGCAGAAACAGGATTAGGCTCCCAAGTCTGCCTCCTAAGCCTTTGGTCAGGTCTTCATCCCCTGCACAGGAGATGCGGGTCTGAACCATCGCTACCCAGCGCTCCTGCAACTTGAGCCGACAGCAGCAAACTGCACTAAGCCTGGGAGGGAGTCAAACGGCAACATCAGAAGAGATATTAATTCAGCCCTCTTGGGTGGGGAACCCATGACCTAGCCACATAAACTGACTGCTAGAAAAAAAACTGTTACAACATAACTAGTAGCTCATTTTTGCTACAAGTTATGTCCTGCCTAAAGAGCCTTGAGTGAGTGATTTTACCACTGTGCCCACCCACTAAAAGCCTGAAGGGTCAGTTCAAGTGGACCCCATACCTGCACCTTCCATCAGGGTCCTATCACAACAGTGCCTCCCACACCTTCAATTTGCTGGGTCTTGGTTAAGTCTAAGGAAAGGCAGGTTTATGTGACAAAGGTCCCACAGAAGAGCCTGGTGATAACAGGGTGACAGACCATGGCTGGAGCATTTTGAACTTCAAACCTCTGCAGCCCCTGCTCCCTGTGGACATGGCTGCCCCCAGAACCACGCTAAGCAAAAAGCAAGCCCAGCACATGCCACCCTCAGGAGGGAGCCGACAGACATACTGCAGCTCTCCTGCCCCACCAAGTTAAAGCAGAAAAGCAGAAGTCAAACCAGTTTTCTGCTCACATAATTGCAGTTCAGGAACTTCTGAGGCAGGCCTAAAAGCCATCGCTCGCTCCTTTCAAGCTCTCACTATATTTGTTTGGCCTCTCTCACTATAGCAGCATGCTGCAGTTCAGCTTCAGTGCACACGCAAGGCATACTCTTCCTCAGGCTGCAAAGCTAACCAGGAATACCAAAAAGGAAGCTCCACCAAGGAATGGATAGGAAAGACTATGACCACTAAATGGACACAGTCACAAACCAAAGCCAAAGTACTGTTAACACCACCAGTCACTTCTGCCATGTATCTCAGATAAGTGTAAGACACTTTATAAGCACAATGAAAACCAAGGGAAAACACAGCCCAGCTGACTTGTCCAGGACAATTCTACTGCAGCCAAGAGAACGAGCCTCAAAGCCTTCTCTTCTCCACTGTTGCTTTCCAGGCTGTACATGCAAGAAGTTCACCCAGAGGAGACTGACTTGAGAGCCCCCTGTCCCCAAGGGCAAAATTCTCTGTGCACACAGATCAATCCTACCATCTTCTACTGATCCCCTGCCCAGAAATGTCTTTAATTCATATCATCACATTCTTGATCACAGCAGAAGTTCCTACCCAGGGTGACAAATCAGCATTATGACCCCCTTGTATGCCACAGCATGAAAGCTTCACAACACTGTCTCCTTGGTATGACTGTAGCTGCACTCACCCCATCTGCCAGCGTGGTCTTTTCCCTGCCACATGCTGTGCCTTTCTAGAGATTACAAAAAGTATCTCTGCCCACAACAATGCCTTTAAAGCTTCCTCCCACATTTTCCCCCACCTCCTCTTTGTTAATGACACTGTTACAGAACTGGAGCTGGAAAACAGAGTAGCTAGTGTAAAATGGCTAAAGATTCCTTTAGGAGATCTTCATTAAATAATGAAGATGTTACACCTCCAAGGGCATATGATCCCTCAGTCAAAGGGAGGCATAAGCAAGGCCTCTGCCTTTGAGCAGATCTATCTACAGGCCAGTGAGGTGGTTCTTCTCTACCCTTCAATTACTTATCATCTTTCTGGGATGAAAAGAGTGGTGTGCCCTTATCCCAGAATCACGACAGATCTAGCAATTAGAGGATGCCTTAGCACAGACAAAACTCTGCCAATACACTGCAGAACAAAGCACAAATACTAGCCTCATTTGGCAGACAGGCAAACAGTTGTAGTGGAAACTACATTGAAGAGATTTTGCTAGCATGGACTTGAACAACGGTGGTGATCAACTTTATCCTTCTGGAGGATATGGGAAAAGATAAATCCTCATAGATTAGCTAGAAAGGAAATTAAGCATGAAGAGCAGAGAGGCACTGGAACAGACTAATTCAGGAGGCTGTGAAATCTTCAAAGGATGTATTTTAAACAGGTTGGATAAATGTCTGACAGAATACATCTGGGTACTTTTGGCTGTTTTCTGTGAACAAGAAAGTGGATTTTACTATTTCCTTAAGTCCCTTATATTAAGATACCTACAAAGCCTCAAAATTTCCTCCTTGCCATTAGAAACACAGTATCAGCAAAACAAGTTATGTTACTAGTTGGTAAACATCCTTTGTGAACAATAGAAGGCAAACTGACAATAGACTCTTATTAGCAGTCCACTGTAGACATAAATTACACTGGCAAATAGAAGTTACTCCCCAGGGTAAGGTTGACACCCTGGTTAACAAAACTTTCCAACACTGGCTTATTCAAGATTAATGTAAAACCACAAAGTATATAAAGGCTAAGGAGAACCTTAGAACCTCCCGTGTCTGAAACCAAACCATATCCATCTTTCTTTTCCTGCAGGATCCTTAACTAACTCTACACCAATGACTCTGACTTAAAACACAAACAGAATTTTCTTCTCGACAAAACTTATTTTGGGCCCAGCTTTGAGAAGTATGAAGCATACACGTCATGAGATTTCTTGGAAGAACAAACTAGGGAAGCGCTTGCTCACAGAGAACATGAAAGAGCTTCCTCCTTGCTGCAAGCAAGATGCAAGGAGGCATTTGGATTCTATCACACTGAGCTGCTCCAAGACCCAATAAAACTCCTACTTGTGACATTCATTATTCAACAGCAAACAAGAGGTCTTAATAAACTTTTGGCTATTCAGAACAGCTTTCGAATTACCTACACATCTAACTTCACAGACCACACATGCTGGACACCACATGAAAGGCAATCAAGGTTAGCATATTCAGTGTGCTCTGTCCTGGTTTCCATCTCAGTGTGACTCAGTTGTGCTGCTTTGCCACAGCAAGACCTGCTACTAAAGCCAGAATAACACACAGACCATCCCTCTCCCAATTAAATTGAACCCATTTATGCAACACTAAGTGAGTTAAACCTTGTAAAGGAGTCCCCAGGCCACTCAAATATAAAATTCACTTTATGCTTGTAGTGGTTTAACTCATTAGGGACAAGTTTAATTTAAATTGTATGAAAGTGTGTAAAAAAAGGAATTCGCACAGTTTCCCCAAACCTTACAATAAGGAAAGTGTCCTCCCTCTATGCAGTTAAGATCCACCATTGAATGAAACCAAGGTGAGGTCTATGCTAGGAAGCATTCACACATCATTCTTAGCTGCTGGCTCTGGAGCAAGCACAAAACAAGCTGATCTTAAGTTAGACATATCCTCCCCCAACTACAGAGGTCTTGACATCAGCCCCCAGTTTCAAATCACTACAATGGGCTTACACGACCAGTATCCTCAATTTAATGAGCACAATATTTTCCGAAAAGAACAGAGGAGAGACTCAGGAGGAGGGAAAGATATTATACACTTGGACACTGTATACTGTCAGTCAGTGGCAGAGCTGCCAGCTGAACCTGAGTCTAACAGCCCAGTTCCTGCATGAAGCACAAGCCTTGTATCTCCACTGACTCAAGCTGTGAGGTTCACAACCTGTGTTCCCAGGCCTTGCAAACTCATTGCTCCTCATAGAAGTGAGCATATTAAACAGCTCAAGTTACCTGGAAAAAGAACCTGTATTTTAAAACCTTATCTCAGGAGATTTTTTCTTCTATGGATAGCCTGAATACCATAAAGGCAGAGACCACCAAAACACATTAGTTACCACAGGCTAGTCATACACATTAACATGTAGTACTAGTATCACATTATTGCAATGCCTATTAATCTTAAAACCACAGGGGGGGATACAGTCTAGCTTGTGATTAAGGTTTCCTAAAAAGTCTTATGCAGTCTCTGAACACTCCAACAGATTTTCTCCAGAGCCTTCCCCTGAACACAGATGAATAAAACGGGCAAGAAACTTCCAAGCAGGCCACTCTGCACTGCTGCTAGAACTGTCTCCTCTTGCTTCCTCTAACACAGAGCACAGCCTCCTACAGGCAGCGGTTGCATCTCCTTTTTGTCTGCACACACCACAAGCAGGACAGAAACGATTGAGAAGAGTCTGCTGGTGTCTGCAAAGTATCTAAAACTCATCAGCCACCTTGCAAATACGCTGGACTGCTATTCTGACTACCTACACAGAAAAGCTTGGTTGTGGTGCAGACCTGTGGTTTGCAAACCTGTGGTAACTTGGGCATTACCACCTCTGTTTTACAGCCTCAGCAACCAAAGGAGGGAGAAGAGTTTGCTGCAAGCTAAGAGTCAGTGGCAGGCTCTTCAGTATTAACCACTCTTCACTACCACTCTCCTCTTATTCACATGAAATAAAATCCACACAGCTCCTTCACAGGCCAGCCTGGGAGCAGTACGAGTTGGCTAATGGGGATCTGCAAGAGAAGTTTTCTTCTTTCAAACCTAGACTATTCAGTGTGTTCAGGAAGGGTGAAATGGCAAGGCTCTGCCCTCTAGTCATTTCCCAAGAGCCCAAAATACTGGAGGCATAACTGCAATTAACTGCTGCTAAGGCCACCAGCTCAGCAGCAACTAAGCCCTTCCCATGGCTGTTGATTGAATTCACTGTGGTGGTTTTAGGAACTGTGTGAACAGACCAGACCCAGCAACTGAATCCTGTCAATACACTTCTCCCTTCTTTAAACATCCTCCTTGAGACCTGGGGGAACACGGCATCATTAACCTGGAACAAGAAGCATCTGCATGTGGCATGAGCTAGAGCACCTGCGTATACAAGCACGAGAGAAAACACCTTTTCCCCTGGAGCTAATCCCTGCAAAGGCACCTGCTTTCCCAGCAAACCTTTACACCAGCAGAAACCCAGTTCCCACTCAGTTGCTCACAGTTCAGCAAGCCAGACAGATGGTCTCTAACCTGTAACTGTAATCTTCAGACACACACAAACCCCACCTACAATAGTTTAATCATGTTCTTATATCTAAAGGGGCAAGGCTAGGAAGCAACCCACCCAGCCTCTCTTCCACACAGTAAGGAATCCTTCTCAACAGGAATTTGTAGAGCAGCCTCCATTCTTTTGGGAGCTACTTACAGCTTCATAGAAACATAAGGCAGAAAATGAAGAGTGTGAAAAATAACCAGGGATTTCCTCTCCACTACAGTCACCTTGCCTGCCAGCCTACTTCTGCCACACAGACAGAGGAGGGCTCCCTCTCACCGTATCTGTTTTCCTAACACTGGTTCCGTACCTCCAGACAGAGGTGTCTGGACACCTGCACACCAGGCCACTGCACACCAGGCTCTTGTGCTCAGTCACATCACAGCAGGCCAAGGAAGCTCCAAACCAGCCTGCTAAGTGAAAGCTTTGGCCTCCCAGAGCTGTGGTGGGCAGAGACCGCAGGCAGAACAACAGCAACGCGCCCCAGGAGTCAAGCCACCTAATGCAACTACTGGTGAAGCAAACAGGGGAGAAGAAAGAAGGAAGAGCTTCTCCACATGAAGGAGACAGTGAGAAAGAACCTCGCTACCACTGTTTTGGCAAATACTCTTATATCTTTAGGGCAGTTTCTTTTCCAGAGGGCAGAAGGGAGGTAGGGTACACTGCAAGTACGCCACACTACTTTCTACCCAAGTCCCATAAGGTCTGATTTCTGTAGCTCCAGAAATACCGAGTGGGAAAGAAAACTTATAAAGTCAAGTCAAAGGAAGGAGGAGTGAGGCATAGTCTTAACTCCTGTCTAGCCTTGGTTTTTGGTTTTGGTTTGGTTTGGGGGGGGGGGGGGGTTGGTTTTTTGTTGTTGTTGTTTTGTTTGTTTAAATTAGAGACCTTCTGCTAACACGATTTGGAAAACGTTGTATCCGAGAATCTGAGAACAAAGGACTGTTCCAGCTACCAGCAAGAATCAGAACAAGCTCCTGCTTGTAAAGGGAGGAAGGACATCAGGCAGGAACCTAGCTCCCATGGGCTTGTGGCACCTGCCTGCCACAGGAGCACATGGCCATCAGGACCAGCACGGCTGAAAGAGGGACGCAGCTCAGTAGGGCTCAGCAGGGCGTACGGTGCAGCAGGGCCTACCCTCAGCACAGCCACGAGGTAAGAGCTATCAGGGAGGAAAGCCATTCTCCCACTCGTCTTTTGGAACCTCTGTTCAATGTGCTGCAAGCTGAGCTTCCAGACCTGCTCCACACTTCACTGGCAGCCCAGTGACCACTTCAGAGGCCAAAGAGCACTAAAATTCACTAGCCCATTGCCAAATTTTCCCTGTAGGATTGCCTTGCTACTTATCTGTGAACTAGGAACTAAATACAACCTCTGCCTTAATGCCTGGTGACTAAAGAACATAGCATCAATATTTAAAGCAATCCAATTCCCTTGACAGAAAGCAACACATTTGTGCCAAGCTTATTGTTCAAGCAGGTAAAAAGCAGCATGCTTCAATGATGGATTTAGCCATTTTGTTGGTCTGAAAAGTAATTCCAGATCCTTTTGGATTAAAAGCGTTAAAGAATTTAAAAATTTATATTAATCTCATCCTTCCAAAATCATTTTACTTTTGATATAGCATCAAAGACTTTCAGGATATGTGTATCATTAACTACGCCAATCAGAAGAACAGTGAATCTCCAAACCAACTATTTACAGTATATATAGGGAAAAACAGGCATTAAATATTTCTAAATCAGATCTTGCAAGATCAGGGGAGAAGCAGGGGGTTCCTCCTAACAAGCAGGACTTCCAGGAAGTTTTATATACACATTAGTTCTAGTGAAGGCTTTAGACATTGGGCATCAAATAGCATTATCTGCATTGACGGAGTCCATTAAACACTCCAACCCAAATATTCTAGACAAATATGGCCCCTACTGAAAGAAGACGCTACACAAGGCATGGCCATCACTACAGTTCAAGACCCACCAGGCCTAGAAAACTCCATAAAGATTAACATGTGAGGCTCAACTGTCCATAGTGCAGACAGATCACTTATTGCTCATTACTAACAAAAGAGCATCAAAAAAATAGGAGATCTAGAGCTCCCCTGGAACAGAACATTTATCTCCCCCCAATTCTCCCTTTGCAGACTCCTGGTGCATGTGCACAAACTTGCTTTCAGCAGAAAGTTGGAGCTCACTGCATTAAGGAGAAAATTAGCTGTGCAAGTCAAATGAAGAGCACATGCTTCTTTTCAAGTTTCCTTTTAATCTTTTGATGCCAGATAAAAGGAAAAAATAAAATCCATCTCACAGGTATGCAACTGTTCCCAAAATGAGCACTGAATAGCAGAGATTCAAAACAGACAGGCACAAAGATGAAAACAATATCCATATGCAGCTTAAGTGTGTCATCCACAAACACTGAACCTGTCAGCAAGAAAAAGATGATCTTGTGGCAAAGGACCCCTCTCAGCCTTACCTGGGTTCAATCCCTGTCTCCGTCCCTGCCAAGTCTCAACCCTCAATTCAAAGGAACAGGATGCACCTCAAGTTCTTCCAAGAATCTGGACCCTACTGCAGGTCCTGGGACAACCAAGTATCTGCTGATGGGCTCTTCCAAATAGCTCTTTTATTTGCTACAGAACAGTAACCCTTTCAAATACAATGACACACACCCCCCACAGACTGACCACCCAGCATCCACCCAAGCAAGCAACGTTCTGCACAAGGACACCCCTTTGTGACTGAAGCCTTAATTCCAAATCACAATCCAGCTTGTAATGTTGGTTAGTCAGCTGCTCTCCTCAAAGACATTTATACCTATAATGATTCTTATTCAAGTCAAATGAGATTCTAAATTTCCTCCAAAATAACCAAGAGCAGAATACAGGATGTCAAAACAAGCATTGTCTGGAAGCAGATGAACATCCTTCTCACACCACTGATCTGGGAAGGGCAGAGGAAACAGCAAGGACAAGAAGAAAAAACTGAAAACAGTGTTATCTGTCCATCATCAAGCTACATTATTTTAAAGAACACAGCCAGCAAAAACCATGATCTCTTTACCCTACATTATTTGCACCAATAACAGATTTTCAGAGGCAGAAGGGGCTCATTAGGTCAGTTAATCTGATATCCTATGTAATACAGTTCATGAAATCCCAACCAGTTCCTCCTGCACTGAAACCAATTATTTTCTGTGAATAAAGCGTTTCTTCTGGAACAGTGTTAGGACTTAATCTGATTTCAGATCTTCAAATCAAATAAAGGAAGAACATCAGAACTAAGAATTCTGACAAACAATTTATTTTTTTGTTAGACACAAACATTGCACACATCACAGTAAAATGCAGAAAGACATAGGCTTTTTTTCTCATCTGCCAAAAAAGCACCCTCCCATCCCAAGATTCACATACAATATTTTTCAAGCTTCTGAAACACACAGGCACCTACACACTTTCTAGTAAGGAAGTGAATCTCTAGAGAGCAAATGTAAGCCCATAGGCAACAGCCTCACTTTCTTCAAGTTATCTTTTATAGCTCCCTAAACAATAATCCGAGTTCCACATGGCCCAGAGATCACAGGTGGGAAACTGGTGCACTCCAGCCAGACTGCAAACAGCCAGAGAGGGCTTGGGTTGCTCTCGTATCACTTCCTGTGGCAGTACGAAAAACAGTAATAGCCAAGAATTCTGTTTCATCTTCTATTTTGTAAAAGCTTTATAACAAACAGCATCTTTCAAAGATGCCACATTCACACAATGCCACAGTAACTCGCACGGAAGCCAAGAGGTGATACAAAATTCACATTTAATTGACTATAAAAAACCTACCATGTTAAGAGAACCAAGGTGTTTTTACTTTAAAACCACCAAAACTATCACAAGAAAATACAGATTCAAAAGCTTCAAACAGGGGGAGTGGGAAAATCATAAGTTTCAATCACATACTGACTTCTGCAACAAAAGAGTAAACAAGATTAGCTACGCCCCCAATTAGCTATTATTAAAGGTTAGCCTCAAAGGAATGTCTCCCAGGAAAAAAATTCTGTAAGAAACAAAATTCAAATGTAAATTAATCCTTATTAACATGCACAAAAGTAACACAGGCATATATGTTATTACAAGCTTTACAAGAGTTAAAACTAAAAAAATAAGACAGATCTTTCCCACACTAGCTGTGGTGTTCATCCAAAATTACGTCCCATCCCTGGAGAGCCTGCACATGGGCATGCTTTAAGCAGCACACTGCGTCAGTTTGAGTTTGTCTGACTTTAACAGCAGCAGGATCTGGCTGCTAATTAAGTACCAGATGTCCCAACCCTACCACACCTTTCCTGATTAAAAAAAGGCAGCTTTTAGAACATTTTTGGTTTAGCTGCAGAGTTTGGCTGCAGAGCTGTTTTCTGGCATACATTCACTTATCAGAACTGCTGCCCTCATTTATCACAAGTGCCCTTCTCATCCCCAGAAAGCAACCCCCAATAACACATTTCATTTCCATCCTCTCAGCTTGAAGATGCTAGTCACCTACAATTGCTGATAGCCATGAAGTAAACGTAAGGAAGATAAACAGGCTCAAGTCAAGAGAACTCCCAGAAGAAGGTTTTCCTGGCTCACCTCCCACCCTGATGAACACCATCTCAAAGCCCCGCCCTCAGCCTCTTCTCTTTGCCTGCGCTTGCCTCACCCCAGTTAAAAAAGGCACACCAGAACCTGTCCTGCTCTGTTCCTCTGACTGCCACATGACAGTCACCACTGGACATCTTCCCACAGGGAAAGCAGAGTCTATCCCATCCTCATCCTTCCCCGCAGCCCCATCTTTCCTCAGATCAGCAGCTCCCTTCTCCTCCAAGCTCCTGGCTCATGCACACCTGCTCACATTCCCCACAGGGTTTTATCCAGGCCTTTTGAACTGCCAGCATTACCCTGTCTGCACAACAACTATGTTCTGAGACATGGCCACTTACACAGCTCCCTACACAGCTCCCCACACTTTTTCAGTAAATGTCTCATACATCCAAAGCACAGCCTTTGCCCAGCAGCGTCTGAGGCCTGCAGCTGCACCAAATGAGCCCCTTTGGCTGGGAGCATGAAAACAGCAGGACCACCCCAGCCACCCCTTCATGCCTAGTCCAACAGAATTATATTGATGTTGGACCAACGATCTTGGGATCATCATAAAACGCACTCCTACAAAACAATTGTGATAAATTTGGATTCTAGTTAAAAACAGAAAACACAACACATGGAAGTCTGGAGTACCCACACAGAGTACCTAGTACATGCTCCAGCAATTCATGCTGCCTCTCCTCTCTAATCAACTTTCCCTTCATCTCATTTCCCTCCTTTATATTAGCTGAAAGCACTGGGGAACCCACAAGACCCACATGACCTAGATGACTTCACTACTACGTCATGAGAAACCTGCTTTCCACAGATGAAAAAGTCACCAAGCCACCCTCACACCCCCTTCCACATGACTTAGTTTTGAAACAGAGCTACTACCTAGAAAAGTAACCAACTCTTGTTCTTAAGTGTTTGTCCAGCTACAGCACACTCTTCTGCTACAACTCCCATGCACTACTTCCTCCTGAAAATGGCCACCAGAAAACTCTTTAAAAGATGCCTGTAAGATAGCCATCAATTACCATCAGCCCCAGATACCTCAGTGATAGCACAGTGACGGGTGGACAGCTGAGAAAAGACCATGTTAGTACCCAATACTCAATTAAGTCCTCTCCCTGCCTAGGAACTTGAAGGATACTTTTCAAGTTTAAGTCTCTAACCTTGCAGTATTTCATGCAGACCTAAAATGCAGCCTTTCCCATTTGTCCTGTACAGCTAAAAGTTCTCACATGGTTCTCAGTAGCTCACCTTTCTGCTATTACATATCCTTTCCTTTCCAGCTTTCCCAAATATTCCAGCTCTGCTCCATTTATATCACTACTGCTGTAGAGGGAATTGTCTTACCCTGGTACCTTAGCTAGGATGATCCTTTTCACATCCCCATCCCTTTCCAGCATTTCCACACGTTGATGTTTACACCACCTCTAGGTGCGAGTTTTCCAACAAGAACCACTGCACTTTTCTTGCACATGCCCTCCTGCTTGGGAAAAGCTTCTCATTAATTGTAAGCTAGCTTACTAGAACAGGAAATTCCAGAAGGAAACGGATGAAATTGCATGGAGACAATGGGACCCAAGCAACACAAAGAAAGCAGCAGAGCTCTTTAGAGGCAACAAGAAAGCTCAGATCTTGACTGGGACTGGAGCTGGTGAACTCTTTCACAAGCAGACTTATTCACAGTCCAGCAACATTATACAGGTAACAACTTTCCAAAGATCTAAAGGGACAGAAGGTAGAAGAGGCAGACAGTAGGCTACCAGGAAAGCCACCTAGGCAGGCCTGGAAGAAAAGCTTTAGCCAGACAGACAAAAGAAAAACAAATATTCCAACCTGCAAGAGCAGTTACCTCCTAAAACCTGTGTGCAGTTTCAGCTTTCCATACAACATCCACTCATTGCGAGAGAAGTTCCTTTTGGAGGTCAAGCAGTTCAGCCATGCACGTAGCAGCAGCACATCAGTGGCACCCTTCACTCCTGAGGATACAACACCGCAGTGCTTCTCTGAATGTCTCAGAGTTAAACAAGGTACACAACTATCTTCTCCAGGGTCTTAATTACACTAGATAGATATATACAATAGACAGATACACTGTCTATTGAGGAGTATTGGTATAAGTAAGTTGGTGCAACAGGATGACTCCATCAGCTATGAGCAAACAGGATTCCCTCTAAAACTCAGGCACACTTTTTTTAAT
Organism: Mycteria americana; assembly: GCF_035582795.1. Classification (NCBI taxonomy): domain Eukaryota; kingdom Metazoa; phylum Chordata; class Aves; order Ciconiiformes; family Ciconiidae; genus Mycteria; species Mycteria americana. The sequence continues at coordinate 30,977,273 of NC_134373.1, forward strand.
GCAATGTGAAAGCCAGAGTTGTCTATATTTATAAAGCTATTACAGAAACTGGGTTCTTAACAGGTCTAGCTCCATCAGACAACTTTGGTGATGGGTGTACATCAGTAAAAGCCTGTAACATTCAGCTTTGAACAGCACCGAACAAGTGGCATCCCCTTTACTTAAGCTTCCAACAGCGAGGCATGAAGGCCTCCTAAACTGTTAAAAGCAGACATTTGTTCCACGTCACTGCATAAGCAGTGATGCCTCCATTTGTGGTTAAGATTTCCAATTAGATCCAACATGACTCTGTCATTTGATATTAGGCAAATGGAGAGTCACGACAGTACAAGGCAAAAATACTGTCCTTTAATGGAATATAGTTCTAACAGACACACAAAGAACTAAGACAATTAGCAGAAAGACCTGATTTCTAACATACAATTCACAGTAAATGCAGCTATTACTCAAACAGTGTAACTTCAAAATACACTGAGTAGAAGCAACTTTAGGTTTTCCATTTGCTATTCTCAGGTTCTCAACCACCAGCTGACTGGCACAAACACTCTCACCCTGGCAAGGAGGTAACACCACAGTTAACCTCACAATGCTTCCATGTCCCAAAAGAGATCCTGCCAGCCTTTGCACTTGTGCGCACATCCTGCCTGTATGAGCAGAGCCAGCCACAAGAAGGGTATGGCAGGATGGGGCTCTATACCTCGTTTTTCATTGTTTCCACAGACTCCTCCCCAGAAAGCTACTTGTGGAGATGAAAAAGCATTACTAGGCACAAAAATTCTCTCTCACACTTAATGCAGGGCCCTATCCTACACGTTCTTTCCTCTGGCTAAACTCCCAGCCACGCTATAAAAAATTATCTGGCTTTCCACGCTCTGATAACTGGGACTCTTTGCTCTGATTCTTGAATACTCAAATGTTGCTTTGTTTTAAAGTTTCATATTTGGCACAAAAGCAATACCGAATGAGGAACATAGCAGGTTTTGTCTAGTTAAAAAAAAAAAAAAAAAAAAAGAGATCTGATCTAGGAAGAAAGTAATGAACAATTTGTGGGAGGTAACATTCACTTGGAGAAAATCAGAGACTACATGTCTCCACTGTGTTCCACACCTTCCTTCCTGCATTTAATGATATGGCCACAGAGCAGACGACATATGGGATACAAATACATGAGGTAGCTTTATAGAAACTCACATATAGCACAGTCCAGCCATCAGAAACCTGGAGCTCTGAGCAAGCCAGGCAGCAGGACAAATCCAGCTGCGCTGAGCCTCAACTAGATTGTCACTGGTACTTTGGGTGGCTCATCTTAGAGTCAGCTCACATATCTTTAAGACAAACCCAAACTGCTACGCTGTCATCAATGGCATCCCAAAAGCATTTATATGGGAGCTGATTCACATAGGCACTTCTGACACTGGGACACTTACCACCCATATGCTAATAAATTCTACTAGAAAACAAGTAAGAAAAAGTTTAAAGCCTTAACTGTAAACAATGATATGGTGGATCGAACTAGATGAGCCCAAGGGCCCTTCCGACCTGAATTACCCTGTGATGCTACAAGCTGATCCTACTACCATACAGGAAATCTTACCTTTCAGTCTCAAAATGCACCTGCTGCAAAAGCAGGGCTGCCAGAGCCAGAATCACATATCTGAAACAAAAAATATCCCTGCAGCAGACTGCCTACTCTACTGGACTGGCCCTCCAAAAACTAACATAGGTGCACTTAATGCTAAGAACACACTGGAAGGTTAAAAAAAAAAAATGATGGTGAGAGATGAGTAGAAAAACAAGATACAAAGTAAACGTCTCCCTTGCGTATACTTCTGGCTTGTAGAGAGCTGAGCCCCTGATTTCGATTTCTGACCAAATTTATGTTACATTCCCATAGGATTTTAGTGCTGGGACTGGCTCAAGGCAAGAATGTTGTTTATGCCTTTTTTTTATAGCCATTTTCTCTTGGGTGCTTGGCAGTGTGGCCGCCTTGGCATTGGCAAGGCCAAACAGGCTCTCGGCTAGGACTGAGAGTCTGGTCAACACACAACAGACTGAACCATTGTGGTTACTAAATTGAGAGGATAAAGCTATTCCGTTAATGCCAGTGTAGTGTTTCAGTTGCAGCACTTCAGTGCTTGTCACTAGGGTTTATTCAGAGGTCTAACACAGTTCGCTAGCTCTCGGGAAACCTTGGGTGTATTACTTGGCTGAAGGCTGACGGTCACAGCTGATGCATTGGTGGAAAAGGCAGATTATTGGGGATTTATTTCCGTGGGGATAAGGGCATACTAATGCTATTGTACAGCGCCTTGTTGGGCCCTTCTGTGGCATGTGTTGTACAGTTCTAGTTGCCCGTCTGCAAGGAAGGAATTCAAGCTGGAACAGGTGCAGGGAAAGGCTAGTGTGGTGTTTAGAGGATTGGAGAGCCTGCCTAACCAGAGGAGACTAAAAGTTTGGCTTGTTTAGTTTACAGTATGAAGGCTGAGAGGGAATACGACTGCTGTCTATAAATACATCAGAGGGGTGAACATCAGGGAGGGGAAAGAACTATTAGATCTAAAGGGCAAGGTTAGCACAAGAACAAACGGGTATAAACTGGTTGTGAGTAAATTTAGGCTGGATATGAGATGAGTTGCCTGCAGCAAGAACATTGGAAAACTCTTGGAGAGGAATAGAGAAGGACAAGATACCTATTTGGTTTTAGGATAGATCTTGTGATGATTTTGAATAGTTTATATACAGCATAGAATAACAAGATTATGCACAGTGATAGGGAAAGTTCATTTCAGTCCTTTGTATGGTAGAATACTGTACCTGACACTGCTCTAACACTTTGAATAAACACAAGTATTTTTAAAAGTGTACTGGTTTTGGTTCTCAGAAATCCCAAAGTGTCTTAAAGAGACTGTTCATGCTGTGCTTGAGCGTCATGTGCCTATTACCTCTGGATTAGAGTTAGCAGTTGCTCATATGCATGTGTGATCCAGCTCCCCTTGTGTTTAGTAGGTAGCAGGGTGAGTAGGGGAGAATCCTCATTTTCCCTGACATGGTGACTCCTGCCTGAGGATCGCTGCCTGAACTGGAGGTTAGTTGCAGTGGTGGGTTTACAGGCATCTTGATTTTTTGCTAGTCTCTAAATGGCTCAGTGGGGTTCTGTTGTCCTCTTGATGCCGAAAGAAATATTCGTCAGCCCCCAGGGTCCCCCAAACACCAGCCTGTTAGCTTCTCAGCTGGAAGTATGCACACTCTTCTGTCTTTTCTTTGTGGGATATTCCTTGAAGTCGTCTTGAAAGCTGTTCTTGTCTCACCCTTTGAACTTCAGCATGAAAAATCACCTACTGACAATCCCACTGGCAGTGGGTTCTAGTTGCCTCTGACTTCGTCTACTTTTAATTAAGTAATTTTGTAAGCAGAGAAGTCTTATGAAACATCATTTCCTTTGGCTTTTTCTATGTAGATTTGCTGGTGTCTAATGCTGTGGTTTTCCTCATGATGAAGTCTGTCTTTTAATGGAACCTCTTTTGCTTGGTTACTATATTTGTAAGAGCATAATATCTTTGGGATCTCTATTTTCTCTACCGTGTTAGGTTGAAGTTTGCTGAAATTGGTTAAATAATTCAGAACTTATGGGGAGAGGGAAGAATATATTAATGGTAGACGAACAATTTAACAATCTCTTCCTTAAAAATAAGACTGGAAAATACCTGATATATAGTAATAAAAGTACCAGTGGCTACCTGCCACTGACAGACAGGATACCAAGTTAGACAGACCTTGAGTGTGCCATTATGGACACAGATTCCTGTCCTATTTATTTCAACATTGGGTCTCTGCTCTTCACACTCCCCTGGGATTCTGTAGGTTCTCACTATTCATATTTGATTCCGTAATACCTTGGTAAACAACTGAAAGATACTGTTGTCTGGTACACTCAGGCTCACAAACTTTTTGTTTTGTGCAACCAGTAGCACATCCACATTGTATATAAAACAACCAGAAAGTATTACTACTCCACTACAGTTCTTCCCACCCCAGGTGGAAAAGAAAAACCCTTCCTACTACAACCAGTCATCATTACCTTTTAAGTGTTAAGAAAAAGCCACAGGAAAACTCTAAATGCTGACTTGCTACAGCAGTTAATTTTTTTCCTGTCCTGAATATGAAGGACTGAAGGTAGTATTAAATTTGATCTAGCCCAGCTGCTACAAATCTCCTACTCTGCATTGCACCATCTATGGCACTCCCCATACCACTGATACCAAATAGGTAAGGGCTGCACCATAATCCGATCAAATTACCACACAGAGCAGTAAGGGTCAGAAAGGCAGGCCCAGCTACTACAGCCAGAGAAAAAATGACTAATCAGCCAGACTGGGAATTAGCATCAATGCCTAGAGGAAACTGGATATCCCAGAGCCAAAACTCTGCTCTTTCTTAAGTTTAAGGCAGGAAAACCCACCTATTGGGGGAGCATGCCAGCACAGGAGCCTAAAAATCAAGGACTGGGCACACTCTGCAAATGCAGTTCAAGCCTGATGAGTCTTTAGCCCTTCCTAAAATAGCTCTCCTCCCCACAAGAGGAGTCATCAGAAGCAGTTTTTGCCAAGATACCTTTTGCAATATGGGCATAAGCAAGGAATAGGCTCTACTCACAAGTCCACATCTCAAGATCACTCTTCCTCCATAGTCCATTTCTCATATCTTTTGGACATCAAAACAAATTTAATTTGGTTTTATTAGCAATTACAGCTTCATGGTAAAGATGTTTTCAGGAATGAAACTGCTAAATGAATGTATATATTACTGATCCTCATGTATCCCTCAGCATCCCAAAACTCAACAGCTAACAGCAGCTGCTTGGAAACCCATTACAAGTCTTTCTTCCCCAGATGGTGAACTCTTTTTTTTTTTTTTGCCCCCCCCCCCCCCCCCCCCGTGCATTAAATACTCAAAACACACTTACCAAATTATCATATCAACCCATAACCATGCATGATAATTATTTCTTAAATTGGGATTTCTTCCACCGAATTTCAACCAAAATAAACATGGTATAGAGAACAAATGTATGCTTATAGTGAACAACCATTCATCAGCTTAAGTAACTCTAATGGATGCCACTTTAAACTAAGCCTGCACCATCTGTTCTACCCCTCAATTAGCGAAGCCAAAAAAAATTATTCAATACGCAGTTTAAGAAAGCCAGCTAATTTATGTATGTAAGTTTTATTTCTCTTCAGCTCAGTGAAGCATGCTCTTCTAACACTTGATATTCAGAAACAGAACATAATGGAAGGCTTTCTCTAACACTATTAGGAGTTTTGTCAGGGGAAATAAGATTTCCCTGCAATATTTCACCATACAAAAAAAAATTTCTGTAACATCTCACCATACATTTTATTTTAAAGAGTGTGATGTCTCTAAGTAACGAAATCAACTAGGAGCTAAACAAATCAAATCTGAAGTCCTGCACACATGAACACAAACGAAGCTCAGGACACAGCCCTGCACAGCTCTCACCCTGACAGACTAGGTCTAGCAGCACAGCATTGCTTGTTCAGCCAGGAGGCCTTCGCAAGTGGAAGTGTCCTCAGCCACCGGGGTCTGTTAACCATGTCAGTTCCTAACTCCCCTTTCACAGGCAAAGCCCAGTCCTGTGAGCAGCTGCGCACAGAGCCTCACACAGATCAAGCTGCACTGGGGCAAAGGGATCATCCCATGAAAGGGTGAGATACTCTCCCTGGCAGGCATAGCCTGTGCAGCGAGAGTCATGCAGCACCAAAAAAATCCCTACTTGCCAGCATGCAGGAAAAAAAAAAAAAAACCAAAAAAAGTTTCATCCCGTTCCTTACTGCAAACCCCCACCCAGTTTCACTTCAACCTGGCCTCTCCTACCACTCTGCAATATGAGAAAACATTGAGTAGAACCTCTCTTCAATCTGACAGACCCTGACTTGCTTGAAGGCTCCGTCACCACCAAATCTCTAAGCTGAGTTCACTCTTGGGTATTGCAACAGCAATCCCAGCAGCACTTCCAAACCTCAACTCCAACAGCACAGACCACACATGACAGGGAAGACAAAGGTGCAAGAGACCTCATCCCCATTGCTAGATGGGACAACGGTACAATACTCTCCTGTGGTGGAGAAGCAGGCAAGAGAAGGTCACTGCCAAACACCCTCAGTTCACCTCTAGGAATATCAGGCCAGTAGAAAACTACTTTAAGATCCTGGACACATTCCTTTACACTACACCTCAAAATGAAACATCAATGGCACATCATAGTCTGGGTACTGAGAAAGGCACATTGGCCACAGAGGAGTCAGGAGATCCTGCCTACTTAACACCATTACCAAATACTGCTACAAGCAGCTCAAAGTGAGATTCTTCACTAAGAAATTCACTGATTATTTCAGCTCTCTCCCCTTGCTATAGGGCTGTGAAGCTGAGAGGCCATACTGAAGCCCGACACTGCTGTGTTGTTTTGCTACATGCCTCAAGACAGACAGCTCAGCGCAGGCCTTAGTTATTGTTCAGGGATTCAAAGCTCTGCAAAATAACACTCTCTTTTTTGCTTAGCAGGGGAAGAAACGGAGTCCAGCAGAACCACCATCCTGAAATGGCACACACCAAGCAAACAAAGCACACGAAGAAACAGAGCGGAGGCAGGATCCCTCTTTGGTCTGCAGCATCCAGCAATACCTTCTCCACCTCAACCTCACTAGTATACCCCACAACTCCTAGTGCCCATGCAAACATAGGCTCTAAGTAACTGAACTCCAGAGAAGAGTAGGAGTTCTTAAAGAGGAATTATCTTTTCACTCTGCACCATTCTTCCATCTTCCTACCTACCTATAAGTACTGCCGGGAAAATGCAGGGCAGGCAATGCCTGTTGGGTGCAGTTCAAGCACGCTCCTCGCAAGCACAAACACACAGAGGGCCTTGCACTGGACCTCAGTGCCTTGCTTCATATAACATCCCTCATGTTTCCTTCACTTGAAAAGCATCCTGAACTATCAGAGTGCCTTCTGCACCTAAAGCAGCTGCCTGTTACGAAGCAGGGATCAGTGACCAGCTCACAAGGCTATTTGTTAGAACAGTTTCAGAGTGCTAAGTGCTATCAGAAGTGTGTTAGGTCTCACTTCTGATGAGTCTTCACACATGATGCTTTTACAGACTTGGAGAGCACCAAGGAAAGAGAAGCATCTCTTCCCCCTCCATCATTGCTTTTTTGCTGCATCACTTGAAAGAAAAGATCGCATTGTCTCCAGTCCCAGTGCTGAGGTCAAGGACTTCACAAAATAGTGTCAGGTTAAGATAGAAACAATGTACAGAAAAACCACCAAAGCCTAAAAATTTAAATGATGGTCATGACTTATATAGCTCAAAGTTGTATGCCAATGAGGGAAACAGCTTGAGCCCTCCCTGTAAAGGCATAGTAATTTCATCATCAGTTGAGGTTCCTTTTAATCCAAACTGAACTGGATTTGCCTCAGAGATGTCATTTCTCTTTGGTTCACTCATGTTTCCTCAGTGATAACATATAAGCACAAGTGTTTAGCGAGAAGAGTCCTAGACAGGCAGGAGCCATGAATCAACTGGATGCTCTCCCAAGATAATGGCTCTTTTATCCAAACCCAGTCTGAGACCACACATTTTATCACTGAAGTGTTAGGAAATTTCAGATCATGCAGATGATCTCAACCTTTGTTTTAAGCTGATACTTTCTCAAATGAAGGGAGTGATGTGAGCAGAGAAACAGACTGCAAATATAATGGCTTTTTCGACCGTGACCAAACAACTGCAGTTTAGCTCTCCAGATGGCTATTCTAGGGCAGTGATGCTTGGCCTTTCACTCTCAGGGTTGTTACACTAATCCATGAACTGGATCATATGACACCAGCTACCCTGTTCTCCCTCACACCAGACAGAGCTGAGCTTTCAAACCCCCACCCCACAAGCAGTCAAGAAGAAAGGCGACAATAACACAGATGCAGGTGCTAAAACAAAAGGAAGATATTGGCATACGATGAGGCACTAAGCCTTGCCTGGATATTGAAGCAGACCTCACTACATCACTAACCTCCAGGTAGCCAGCCTGCTCCACTCAAAGGTTTCACATCTTCTATTATACTCATTCACTGAGAAGACACCCTCCAGACATCCGAGACATTTCTCTGTTATGCTTACCAAAACTTATTAAACACAGCAAATGCTATCTATAGAACACGCACATTAACGAACAGCCAGCTCAGCAGCACGAGTTCTGGAACACAGTCACTGCAGTACAGAAGTGCCACCAGTTTGTTACTGGAGAATGAATACCACAGTGAACATTCTAAGTGTGTAGTTCAACGGACAAAAGACTGAAGGGTGGTGGAGGAAAGAGAGAACAAGTTATCCTAAAAGAAATTCTACAAACTAAGTGTGACGCTGGAATTGCAAAGTACTGCATAGCTCTGCAATCTACATCACTTCATAAAATCCACGCAAACAGCACATTTCGTAACAATTTCAAGTTTGCTGTGCTCAGGTTACCTTTCCACTGAGAATCGTGGAAGTCTGTAAGAGAAAGCCAGTTAGCAAGAAAAGGGGGAATAAGAACACGCAATGTTCTCAAAGTTATACGTACACCACTTGTTCCTGATAGCAAACTAAGATTTCTTTATGTGCTCCATCAGTATGGATCCTCTATTGAGACTGTATTGGCTTTGGTGGTTTGTTGGTTGGTTGGGTTTTTTTTCCCCCTACATGCCAAACATCATCTACCACAGCTGCTTGTTGACAAAAATGAAGAGGAAAAAATGCAGCTGTGCAGAACACATTGACCAATACCCTGCAATCCCACAATGACTTCCCAATCAAAATTTCTGTTAAAAATAGTTTAAATTAATCTGAGGATGTTGAGCTCCAGAGCACTTGCCACCTATATGGCTAGTCTCTCCTTCACTTCTACAGGAAAGAACTCCAGTACAACTCTCAGTTAATTATCTTCAGGCTCAGCTCTGTAGGAACTTTAACTCTCATTTTTCTGGACTTACCAGAAAGGAACAAAGTCTCCTATTACACCTCATAGAACAGCTTAAGTACCCTATTAGACCTGTCAGAGTGCCTCATGAAGGGATCAGGACAGTTTTCCAAGCCACAGCTGAGAACCCCTCCCCACTCCCACAGTACATGGGAATGGTAGGACTTCCTCACTAAGACCTGTAGGGAGATGAAGCAACATGACAGGGATAACAGGCAGTGGAGTTCCATGTCCTCCCAACTCATTGCAACAGTCAAATTCAACAGAACATATATACATATACACACACTGCCTCTCCTGAGCTAAGTGCAGTAGATCAACTGTACTTAAGTTGCCCACAGAAAATAGGGGAAAAAAAAAGTCTAGCAAGATTCAATGACAGTGAAAAATACTGCTGTTTATATATGCTTTTTGCAGTTTTATAAACTTTTTTAATATGGCAGGAAATCATCAACATTGCTAGCTACTGGGATGATCAAAGCATGCCACTGACTAACAAGGTACAAAAGAAACCAGGATATGACAAAGTATGAAAACGAAATGTAAATCCATTTATTAAAACCCCATTTATGGAATTCTTACTGCCTTCAGTCCTCAATATTGTATCTGGTATCAACTACCAAGAAATGGGTCAAGAATGGTTGATTCAGCATAATTATCAGCTTACAGAACAATATATTAGAAAGTCTACTATACAACTTTCACTTAGATCAAGTAGCACTTGACATTGAAATTTCTGACTGTAATCGCATTCCACCTGATAAGTCTTACCTTATAATTGCTGGAATTTACCCAAGAAGTGGCCAGTCCATCAACCATTTTATCCAGCATAGTCTGATCATGTTCAAGATCAGCTGACTTCTGCTTATCTGAGAAGTAATCTATCAATTCCTGGCCAACCTGAAGTCTCTTTCCAACATCCTTCTGCAGCACCTGTGCTAAGCAGTACTCCATACTGGGCTCCATAGTGTCTTAGAAATACAGCACCAGCAAGAAAGCTAGAGGGCAGTAGGTCCGAAAAATCCCTCTATAAACATACACAGGAGGTCGCCTCTTTGTTCAATGAAGGTTACTGAGGGTCTGGGTTTCAAAGACGCAATTCTGAGAATGGCAACAATGCACCATGTGTGTGTGAACAGCAGCTGGCAGGGTATTAAAAGTCCAATTTAAATAACTAGTAATAGACGAAGCAATGAGCTGTGCTGTACTGTTGAGTCTGCAGTAATTCCCAATTCAGCAGTCCATTCTGAAAGAAATGAAAAAGAACAGTATTATAGGTTAAATTAAGACTGGAGCAAAAAAAGATCGAAAGCATGTCACAAAATAGGTTATTCATATACAGCTGCGACGCTGTGATAAGCTGGATACGAGCAGCATTGTTCTATTTTAAGGAATCAGACAAGGTAGGTCAGGACAAAAACCTTCAGTTATTCTTTACAACAGCAGTTACCCATCAGTTCCCTAGAAGTTTTAGTGACAGACAGTAAATCTGGGGCTTAAGTAAGAGCTAATTAGTAATCAATATTATTGCAACGCCCATGGTCACCATCGACACACAAAGGTAGAGACAAAAATCCATAAGCAGGTCACCAGGAAAATGCATCTGCTTTAAGAAGTGAAAGCAGGAAGAGGTCTGGATCCTGTTTTGACTGTTGACCTTCAGCAATCAATGCCATCAGCTGGCCAGCAAGATACAGCACGAACACTGGGGTCCGTGAATGTAAAACAAGCAGTTTTCAAAAACTAGGTGCTCAAGCTGTTTCCAGGTTGAATCCTGTTATATCCCAACTACACATGCCCAGGAAACAGCACTGGCCTAGTGCAATAACGTAAACACAGTTCAATCAACAGTGCCTGTAGTGTCCTAAGAACCAAGGCTGTACACAAGAAAAGCCAGGCCAAGCTTTGCTGCCACTCAGAGGCACAGCATCATCTGTAAAGTAAGCTTTTGGCTTATGTATTAAAAAAAATGCCTATATATCTGGGGTTTGGTTATGTTCCTCAACCCTAGAAACTCTCCTGTCCAAGGACTTCCTTAGGGACCCAGCTGCAGCTTTTTTGTCCCTCCATCTGCAGCCAAATGAATCTAGCCAGGGAACAGACACCCAGCCTGTCCTCCCACAGACCAAGGCTCCCAGCATCACCATACTGCTTCCTGAAGCACTCCCTCGTCACAGGTTAGCTCTTTTAGAAGGGGGTGATAAAAATCCAGAGTGTCTTTTTGTTTCCTGTCTAATATCTAAAGCTAGAAATCTACTCTACTTTTTCCACCAGTGTGAGGAAAGCAGGTCAAGCTCAGAGCAAGGGAAGACGCTGTGGAGCAGATACCTGGTTCAATAAACAAATGGAAGGAAGCTGGAGGCATAGGTTCACTAATTAGAAGCACTGGGGCAGCAAATCTAAATACCTTCTGTTTGAGCAAGTAAGGCCTTCACAAAAGTCTTAATAAAACGAAGTGGATCTGACAGCAGATGGGATGTACACAAGAATCCTAGCCTGGAAATGAAAGCACACCTCGCATAGCAGACTATTTCAGTTCATTATCTCACCTCCATCCTCTTTGGCCAGACTTACAAACCACCACATCTTACCAATACCAAACACAGCATCTAGAGGCAGCACAGAGGCTTGTGGTCTTGAGCTTCCCTAGGCCCTCAAGTGCTGCCAGACATGGCCCAGCTGCCCACACTGGCTGCACTGCTTATTCGTCAGGCAGGAGGAGTCACCAGAGAGCCAGTCCCTCTGTCCCAGGCAGCCAGTTCAAATACCTGCTGGCTGACAGCAATCAAAACTGGTTCTGTACATCCAGGGACTCACCTCAGCCAACTGCCTGGCAAATCCTACCATCAGCCAGACAGGATTGTATATGCCTGTAGACTAAACTCCCTCCTCACTGGCAAAACCTCACGCTCCAGAGCAGCAAGGAAGCATTAGTTGCAACTGCACACACAGCACCTAGGGCTCTGAGTTAGTGTCATGACAGCTTACTGCTTGTGACCACTCCCCCAACCTGAACTGTCTAAAGAACATACCAAACTCTCACTCTTTTCCTTCAAGTCACTTCAAGAGTGATTTGACTTCAAATTCTAAAATTGTCAACACCCCAATCAATACTCTTAAAGCAACGCCTTTTTTCTTTCTAAAAGAAAGACATTGGTTCCAAACTAGAGGAAAGCCATGCCTTTTCTTATTGCTGAGGCTACAGTTTCTAACTTGTTTCAGTTTAGCACCAACGCTGAAAGCAGTGCTCTGAGCTTTCCCATCCTCAACCAAAATGGTTCACGACATGGCTCCAACTACCCATGGCAGCACAGGCAAAAAACAGGGCCTCTTCACGGGCGGCAGAAGTCTTCCTCAGAGTCTCCCTGTCTGTATCTTTGAAGATTGGCCCCTGCCCTGCCCTCTAGCATGGGCTGGTCTTGCTCCTTGCTGCAGGCACTCCAGTTATGCGAGATAGTATTACACACAGGAGTCTCTAAGCACCTAACAGAAGGTTTTTCAGACAGTAGGGCAGCATTTCACTGGATACTTCACTAGGAGAGAGCTACTGGAGAAGGGGCAGGTAAGTGATATTTAGCAGCTACCACGTTCTAGCTGAAATCTTTCAAGTTAGCTGTGTGGTTTGCTTCTGGATTCAAGAAGCTGCACACATGCTCAAAAGGGGAGTCTTCCATTAAACTGATGAACATGGTGAAGAAAGTCCCCTAAATGCTTTTAAATGGAAATGTGGAACTTGCTTAAACTTGAAAATTCAGATTACAGGACGGTGTGAATGACTGTTAGTTACCACAGAATAGACATTTTTTATTAACTTCACACATAGACAAGTCCCAACAGATCCAAGAAATCATTAGCTAGCCATACTGCCATGAGAAAGGAACATTCAAAGTTTCAAGTCTTTCTTCTATGTGGTTTTCATTTAAGAGTTTGTAAGTCTCTGCCTACAAGCGCAGAAACAATCTTTTAAGCAAACTAATACAAACAAATTTCTCAGAGTTCCTCATTTTTTAAACATGTGAAGGAAGACAAAGAAAAATTATGGTTTATGTCATAATCATGAGGATTATAGTCTAAAGAAGATCCACAATACATTATGGCACCACCATCAAATGCATACAGGGGAGAAGAGCCAGAAATACTTTGAATCCGGGGGAAAACAGTAATAGTAACCCAAGAGGGAAGGCTCAAGGCTGGCTTGCATCTACCAGCCAACAGGTGTTTAAGTTGCACTTAAAAAAAAAAAAAAAAAAAACAAGGAAAAAAAAAGCTTTTTCCACACATGTTAGGAAGTCTGACTCCCGCTCTTCCTCACAGGAGGAAGAGGAAAAAATACCACCTGAGAAAACCAAGACATAAGCTAACAAAAAATTAACCTCCCAGACAATGAAGGATATGGCTGCTATATCCCATCAAGTTTGAAATCAACTGGGCAGATGCTCCCCATATAACAAGCTTTGGAAAACACAAGTCCACAGCCTCAGCCCCAGTGGTCCACTTCTGTTCCTGCAGACTTTAAATACCATGGGTTTCAGGTAGCCAATGTTACAAGATACAAACAATTTAGGACCAGGATTTTGAGTACAACCTCTTCCCATAGAGGCACAGTCATGCAGAAGTCAAAACTAACAACTCAGTGGCACAGGTCCTGTGTTTGGAGCTCCTCCAAGTTTTGAGGAGGGTTGCAAATATAGCCTCCAAAGCAAGGGTTTTCTCCAGTCCTACTAGGCTTGCAGTTTGCACTTGAAGAGACAGGCTAGGCTACGTCTGACACACTGTCAACATGTAGACAAGATAACTCAAGAGAAATAACTATTCTCCCCACCACCTCAACTCTGTCACTGCAAAAACAAAGTTTCCTCTTTCACTAATAAGCCATTAAAACTATGTTCTTAGTCAAAGCCTCTGCCAGTAACACCTACATTTTCCATCAAGAGCTATCCAGCAGAAAGCCACTAAAGAGGTTTAAGTTTAATGCCAGCTTGGAGCTCAAAAAAAGATGAATTTAAAGGAGAAAGCTGACAAAGACTGAACAGCCTAAAGTTACTCAGCCTAGATACTACCACCATAACACCATAAAAGCTGGTACAGTTCACTGCAAAGCAACTGGCTCAGCACATAGAATAAGTCAATCCAAATAGTAATAAAGAAATACTTGTTACCTAAGATGCTGTGGCAACACTAAACCAGGTACATAAGCCAATGAACTTTTTTCCATGCTTAGGAGAACCCCACTGACCCCGGACTGAGTAAAACTGCATTATTTGCAATTCTCAAGTAAGACTTTATCTTAGGATAACTTTACAAGAAATCTTAAATCTTCTTCCTCTTGCAATGAGGAAGGAAACCTGAAGCATGTAAAGAATGCAATGCCACTCTCCTGGGGGCTTGTCTATACTTGGAAGCTCTTCCAACATAGCTATTCAACTTTCAAAATTATACCCCACTCTCTCCTGCTCTAGTCATTAGGTTGAGTTATCATCTTTGTCTCAAGACACAAGCTTGCAGAGAGACTTGCAAAATATTGTTGCCACTCACGATCACTGGCAAGAGCCAGTGCCACTCAATAAGCAGGTCTTTCTAGTCACCTTCCTGAAGGTATCTCTGTACCTACTTCCAGCCAGTAAGCTTAACTTGTAAACAACTTCTAAACATGACAACACTTCTTTGGTGTCTTTTTTTTTTTTGTACATGGTTAGCTATAGCCCAGCAGTTGTAGAAATAACACAGCAACACAGTTGTACCAACAAGTCTCCTCCTTCACAGGTCTCAGGACCTAACTGCATACAAACTTCAGTTTAAAATTAGTTCAAGGTACATTAGACAGACACTTCCTTGAACCTTGACTTTCCACAACAAAGAACTCCTCCTTCAGGAGATCTTCACCCTAGCCAAATACAGCAATTTTTCAAGTATAAAAGCTACTAGGCATCAAACCTGCAGTAGTTCACCGCTACTGGAAGGTGGGCAGTGTAAATACTTAACTATTGGGTTTGCCAGCCAAGCCCCACTGGGCAAGAAGTTCAGAGCAATCGGAACAGCACCTAGAAATCATGTACTGCGAAGACCAAATGGAGATCTCACCAGCAAGGCAGTGTCAAACTGCAGCTCTGCATGAAGGGTGGAAACTCTCAGCCCTCTGTCCACTCTTTGTCCTCTATTTTTGCTTCAAGAGGTACAGCTATCCCCTGCCCAGAGGGGATTTGGTATCAGGCCTTTACAAAGTATGACACTCACTAAGCACTCAAACCTACTCTTCCCTCGATGTGCAAGTAGCAGTGGACAAAGCAGCTGTACTGACAGTCTCTAAGCTCAAAGTATTCTGAGTTGTTCAAACCCCCTGAGAGAATGAGGTGGCAAATAAAACATCAAGTGTCCTACTTGAAGAAGAAAGTAACCTTTTTCTGGAGCCAAAGGCAGTTTGCAGGAGACACCCACCCAGCAAGTGACAGATGGGCTCTCTCTTTTGTTCGCCTATCTCCATAAGTAGACAATAATGTTTCTTTAGTGCCCAGGAATATTACACAATCACTGTGATTGTTTTAAATCAGTAATTAGTGTTGCCTTGTAGTTGAGCCTCCCCCTAATCCAAAGATGGTTTCCAGCCTGACAACTCATGCTTTTCTAATTAGCTGACAGGACAGCCCAGTGTGCTTATCTCAATGTACTAAGTGCCTCTGACTGCACTTCATGCAGAGACTCCTTCCACTCTCCCTATACAGTAACTTTAACTGTCTTCAGAGTAGCCACCACACCTCTAGTATTTGCCAGTACAACCTTGCTGATAAGCAAAGCACTGCCTGTGTGGATGCAGCTTCTTTGCTGAATGTGTTATTAGGTCTTCAACAGAGGGTTTCTTCCTCCTCCCACAGCACCCACCCACACTAAGGAAGCATTTGTAAAACTCCCCGCTGTTGCGGGCTGTTCACCTTCACGAGAACCATGTGTGGCTGAAGGCTTGCTAGGACTCTGCTAAATATTAGCTGTTCTGCAAACTTGCTTGGAGTCTATTAAGGGTTCATGTTTAAAGTACAGACAGTAACCAATCCACACCAGGGCACAACTTCACTGCCATCAGGAAAACTGAGGCAGATATCTAGAATGAAGACAGCTAAAAGATTTCCAGGACTTAAGCTAACTAAGGCCTTCCAGCCCCCACACAATCCTTCTAGGACAGATGCTAGCTGTGAAAGTTGTATTACCCTACCCTGGGTAAGATGAGAGTTAAGCTTCAGATAACAGGAATTCTTATGCCTTCACTAAAGGTTTGCATTGCTCCCTCCGTAACTGAACACCTCATACAGAGCTACCAATTTCAGCGAGACATCAATCTTCAAAAAACGTCCACAGTAATGAAGCTGCAGCAAATCATGACAACTTGCAGGTCACTTCAATGTGACCCCAATACCCTACACTAATGGAACCACTTTGCAGAGTGGGAGTAACCGTTCAAGAGTAGGGTAGAAAATTAGATGAGTTTTAGCATCCTTTGTTTTCCTAATACAACCCTTCTCCGAAATTAGTTTGGTTTTAACTTTGTCTGAGACCAAGGACAAATCTAGAATGAGCTTTCAAGGTCTCCTTCCTTTTTAACAGTTTGAGTCCCAAGATGCAGATCAAAATCTAATAATGTTAGGAGCTGCTCTGTGTGACTCCCTCTTGTAGGCATCTCAGTTCATGGTTCCAAGGTATCACACTACAGCAGTTTATTAGGGGCCTACTGGACCACAGCGCAGGGAGGGGGAGGAATTATCCTCGTGACACTTTACCCTGTGAACAGTACCTAAGTTTTGGGTTTGTATGTACAAAAATGTCCTTTCTCTCTCTCATTCTGGGGATCTAACCTTACCTTAGAGCTTGTAGACTCCAGCTCTGACACCTGTGGGACCCTGGCCAGAAAACCATACTGCACTGGCTCTCTAAGACTTCCAGGTCTGCAAGGTGTCAGAGCCAAGGGTGTACAAGGTCCCCCAAGGGGCCATGATGATGCAACCCAGAAGAACAGAGGTGGTGTCCAGCCCCCTTGCTACTGCAGCTATGAGTGCAGGACAAAGCTTTCCAGAGTAACATCCTAACCCTCTCCTCCACAATCCAGCAGCAATATTGGATCATCTGGAAAAACATGGGAAGAAAAGGAAAAGAGGAGACTTTCACCTGTAGCCTCACATGGGTAAAATGCTTAGCAAGGTTTGGAAGTAGAACACTACAGAGAATTAGAGCAGGTGGCCCACCACTTGCCAGATCACTAGCAGGACAAGTGACTTCACAGCACACATCTGAATCTCGTAATCTCTATTTGAATTGCAATAGATTAAGTCCCTTAGGCTAAGATCACTAATTTAGCCAGTCCTGAAGATGGGAAGCATCTCAATGTACATCAGTTGAAGAAAAAGGTGGAAGAATACAAAGAACCTCCTATTTTACAGGCAGGAATAGGGTAGAAAGTCAGTGCCTTTCCCAGAGCCACTGCAAAGCAAGTCTCCAGTGGCAGTGGGAACTGACGGCAAGATAACACCTTGTCGAAAGAAAAAACCCACACCACCACATACTGGTACAAGATGAGGATAATCTAGTTTTAGAGAGATCAGTGGGTTTGATATAAATTCCACACTCAACAAATCCTCCAGGACCTTGTTACCCCTACAGATGTATAACTGATTAGTGACACAGAAGAAATAGGTAAGTTTTTATGTACAAGTCCAAGCCAGAACTACCCTGGAAGCAGGTACTTGAGAGACAAGTGCTAGTAGTAAAGTGACAGATTGGAATAGAAAATTAATACACAAGATCATACCTTGGGTACAAGCTCTCAAGGGAAACTGAGTGTCCACCTAAGCACCTTTCAGTAAGATTTCTTCCCTCTGCACCCCACATCGTTTTCTCCAAACATACATGTGTATTTTAGACAATCTTAAAATGTGTGCGATGTGGGAGTAAAGAAGGAGAACACTCACTCCATGCAGTCTACACCTCAAATAAGTTAATTCATAGAAGAAACTCAGGCAGGTAAGCAGATACTCAGGCAGGTACAGCCACAGACAAAAGCACCTCCAATTCCAAGACAATGACTTACATGCACACTTGTGACAACAAGTCGTGCCAAGATGCTGCTGATATGAAAACCAATCAGACACCTGAAACTGAATAAGGCAGGAACTTGGGTAGGAGCCTATAACAGACTGGCTATGGGATGCAACAGCAGCAGCTCGTAAGTCAACAGTTTTGGAAAAGTTTATTTTCTTGGTCTCTCTTCAG
This sequence comes from Mycteria americana, assembly GCF_035582795.1. Lineage (NCBI taxonomy): Eukaryota > Metazoa > Chordata > Aves > Ciconiiformes > Ciconiidae > Mycteria > Mycteria americana. The sequence continues at coordinate 30,995,554 of NC_134373.1, forward strand.
GCCTCCCAGCTAATGTCCATCTCTTCCCTGCTGACTCTAAACACAAACTTGTCTGCACGACAAAACAGGGCTCTTTGCCTACCCCTATTCTCCAGGGCTGCCAGCCCTCAATGGAAACTGTTGGCCAAGGACAGAACTCCCAGCAGCAGCTGGAGTTCAACTGCTGACAGGGGCCAACAGAAAGCACCTAACCAGCACCTAGGACCAGTTTAGCTCCAGGGAGGGGAAGGAGGGTTACCCTCTGCTGAGGCATAAGCAGATTCTATTCAGCCTGGCATCTGCAACCGCACATAAGCGGATGGCTGAAGAAATCCCCTAACACAGGCAGTAAGGGATTGCAGAAAGCCACCACTACGCTTAAGATTTATAGAACAGTGGGCAGAGGGAGCACAGCACAATGAGGAGCAGAAAGGGGGTTTGTTTGACAATACCATGAATTGGGCTGAACTCTAGTGGCAGTTAAGAGACTGCTAGGCTAAGAAACCACCTGCAATGTAACAGGCAGACACACATACCTGCGATTCCTCTCTTCTGCTCAGCATCACTGTGAAACACGGGTCAGAATCTGACTCCATTTTGATCAGACCTTTGCCTTGGCAAATCATTGTTGGTTCAGTTTGTCTTTCTGAAATATCTTGGAATCTAAAGTATCTACAAGCAAAGTGTAAAGAGAGGGCCCGAGCTTAGACCTGAAACACAAACACTGCACCAGGGACTGGCCTGGTCAGGCTGTTTAGCCTATTATTTTGCTGGTGGGGGAAACAAATCAGAGATTTTTAAATCTGCCCACTCATTTCCAATGAACTATTGATGATGATGCTTTTCTAATGATTTTGCTGTTCCTACTTGGCATACTATTTCTAGATGCAGAATGGACATCTCCCTCCTTGCGGAGCCAAACATGCAGAGATTTGATTAAGCGACAGAACAGGAAACCAGATAAATTCAAACACTAACCATGAATTAAGATCAAATCTCTTGGAGAGCACCTGCAGCCCCTCAAACCACAAAACCCATTTGTTGCCCTCCTATAACTTGAACAGTTACAACTCCATCCAATTCATTTGAGTTTGGGGTTTTTTGGTGTGTGCAAGAGTACTAGTGCTGCCAAAGAGAGGAGAAAGTGATATCTCATGCTTATGACAGAGCCAGACACTAGAGCAGCACAGAATGCCACGGAACTCGCCTGTGTTTAGCTCTTCAGTACCCTGCTGCACAAAGCTCTTAACTTGCTTATATCAGGCTTTCAGATAGCTTTGAAGACTGGTAACAGGTTGGTCCAATAGACAGTATCCAAAACACGGAATAAGCTCTAAAGAAACACACAACACAAACTTCAACCCCACATAGGTTGATGAAAATGAAGAAACTGAGCAAAGAGCAACATGAAGTGTACAGAATTACATAGCAGGGTAAAGCCAAGGCTGTTCTGCACAAGACTGCCACAAACATCAACCCTTCATCAAGGAAGGAAACAAACCCCTTTCCTCAGTCAGGCTGCTTATAATTTACTAAAATCACAGTCTGAACAAATTAATAGACAAAACCAGTCTATTTTATTCACTCAGCTGAGAGACCTTTATATACTTGCCAGCATTTTTTTTTAATGCACTGGCAAGCGCTGTTCGAAGGTGCACTGTCAGAATCCAGGAGGGAGCTTCAATTACAATTGCCAGCGGAGGAGGCATTAACAGCAGCAAGCCCGATCCAGAGGCACACTGAGAGTTCCAGCCCTAGTCTAGGCAAGGCCCAAGATAATGAGAGACTCAGGGTGACACGAGCCAGATCCAAAGTCATCTGAGGCCAGAAGGGTACCCATAATGGCAGTCCACAAGCTTCAAAGCCACAGTACTCTCACAAAAATCTGCCTGTGTGTTGAAATGGGCAGGTGCATGCAGATGAGGTCATTACTTTATCCATCTGAACATTTCATGTCCAGCCTCTTTCACACTTCTTATAACACAGCATGACCTGCCCCTAACACAAAGGATGTTGAGGGCAAGATCTAACTCCTCATGTTGTAACTCATTATAGAAGCAGTCAGACTTGCTGTCAGCTCTCATCCTCTAACAACCAACAGCCCTGACCAAACTGCCTGATGGATAGGCATAGCCTGAGGGATTGACTAACACACGGGAGAAACAGATAAATCATTTCAGTTTGAGTTTTGCTGTTTAAATATCTGGTTTTCATAATACTTAAGTTGTAGCTCAGATTTAAGATTCCTACAGAACTTCAAAGATGACTGGAGGACTAGCTCATTCGATTGTAGGCGCTCTCGGCAATTATCCCTCTAGGGAACATCACATGAACTAGAGAAACATTTCCAACTCACAAGCATGCTGCTGTCTCACTTCTAGCACTGTATGTTATCAGCCAAGTGAAGGAAGGCCAAGGTGTTTAACTTCATGGCATTTTTTTTCTTGAAACAGAAACTTTTGAAGCTGTCTGATCGATTTCAAGGACTTCACAGGAATGTTGCAGGCATCAGTGTGGAAAAAAATTCCATTTATGTTGGCAGCAATTTTTTAAAAAATGAGACAAGTGTGACTATGAAATACAGAGAGGATCACCCATGGTGACAGAGTTAGTTATTACTCTGTCCCTTTTGTAACTTCCAGGCTTCAGTCCCACTAACTGACAGGGTTCAACAGAGAAAACAAGGAAAAGCTGGACTTTGCCAAGCCCAGGACTGCAGCACCCAGCCTTGTTCCACCCAGCAAGCTACACTGCCATGATACGGAAGACTCTGAACATGACAGTACTGTGGTTCCATCCTGCATGCGGTGTAGTCCTTTGCTCCAGGCTCTAGCGAAAGCTCACCACTATTGGAAGTTCTCAAACATATCCAGCTGCAGCCCACTCTCCAGTTGCAGCCTCTCTTAAATCCAGTTCAGAATCCCACACAGAAGCAAACACTCGCACTTCTAATGCCTTTGCAAGATCTAATTTGGGAACTACTGATCTAAATGCTGCATTTGCATCATCAGGTATCAAGCCACAATACTTTGGTTTGTCTTCAACAGCAACCAGGTGGCATCAAGAGGAACATGCGACAGAGATGCAACTGCTCAAAAGATGCAGAGAAACAGTCTGCAATACTAAGCAGCAAAATGGACTCCAGTGTATTTGCCAGAGATGCTGGCACAAGCACTGGGAGAGGAGACCTCATCTCTGCCCTACCAACACCGGCTCGGCACTTCTTTGCTTAACCCTTGTCTCCTTTACTAAATGCTGACTTATGAAGTAAGTCTGCAAGGGACAGAGAGATCTACTGGTCAGAACAACCCTCACACCTGGGAAGTGTCTGCTCCACTCCACCACAGGCTTCCCATACAACCTTGAGCTTGTCACCCTGCCTCAGTTTCCCACCTTTCTCAAGGAGCTGTGCAGGGGGGTGGGGAAGGGGGCAGCTTTCCCTTCCTCAGATATCTTAAGACACATACATTGAAAATACCTCAAGCATAGCCCACACAGGCCTGTATAAACATGCTGACAAATAACTACATTTTATTTACTCAGACCCAGCATCTCTCCGAAGCATTTTTGCAGGATTTGTCTAATGATCGAACCACCTCTTTGTACAGGTGCAAACTCCCAGTCCTCTTCCAACTTGCATTAAAGACTTTGATAGAAATAAATGAAGTAAAACATGACACGTGCACAAAGGGACAAAGTACAAGAGCTGAATCCACCCAAATCACAAGATGGTTTTAAAAATACAGCAGCCTCAAGATGTTATCATAATCCCGCACTGCCGAGCGAACGCAACACAGCTGCACTTCACCTCCTTCGCTAAACAAGCGCTTGCACCAGCGGGGACCCTCGCACAAGGCCTCTGCCCCCCGACGGCCCGAGCACCGCCGCCTCTCCCGCCGCAGAGCTGGCCCCGCGCTGCTGCTCCCGCTCCCGCACAGCCGGTGCTCGGCGGCCCCGCTCCCGCCGGGCGGCGCGGCCTCAGGCTGTGCCCGCAGAGGAGCCCGCACCGCTGCTGCACCCTGCGGGAGCCGGGGCCGGCCGCCCCCGCGGCTCGCTGACCCCCACAGCCTCAGCGGCTCCTGCGGGCTGCCCGCGCCCAGCGGCCCCCAGGGGCGGGGAGGACGAGGGGCGCCTCCGCGCCAGCCGTTAGGCCCCAGCAGCCCCCGCAACCCCCGGCTCCCGCTGCGGCCGTTACGCCGCCAGACCGCCCTCCGCCTGCCCTGCAACAAACCACACCGCTCGGCGACCCGGGGCTGCGCTCCGGCCCGGTGCTGCGGTCGGGACGGCCCCGGCGGCGCCCACCCCGCCCCGCTCCCCTCCCCTCACGGCCGCGCTCCCCGCCGTCACCCAGCGGCGGCACCACACAAAGCCCCCGGCCGCGCTTACTTCCCTCCCCCCACCCCCGGCGCAGCGGCCCTCCCCGCCCGGCGCGGTGCCGGCGCAGGCGTTACCTGTCGGGCACGGCGCGGGAGGCGGCGGCGGGGCGGGGGCCGGACGGCGCTCAGTGCCGGCGGCGGCGCCCGCTGCCCTGCATGGCTGCGCCCGCCCCGCTGCCACGGGAAGAATGGGAGCCAGCGCGCACGCGCCACCCGCACCCTCTCCACGCCGGCGCGTCACCGCCCCGCGCCTCTAGAAGGCTCCCGGGCCAGCAGCACGCATGCGCGCAGGGGTGCGCGTACACACTCCTCCCCACCACGTACCACAGAGTGCGGGGCGAAGGCTAGAGAAAACGCGCCTCCCGCCGTTCTCTATGGTAGCTGGGGGGAAGCCCCCCAGCACGGCGGCGGTGAGGTCAGTGTGCGCAGTGCGCACGCGCAAGAGCGGCACCTCCCCGCCACGCCCGCCGCGGCCGTTACGGGCGGGCTCGGTCGCCATGGCGACGCCGCCCGCGCGGCGGGAGTCACAGAATCGTATAGGTTGGAAAAGACCTTTAAGATCATCGAGTCCAACCGTAAACCTAACACTACCAAGACCACCACTACACCATGTCCCTAAGCACCTCATCCAAACGTCCTTTAAATACCTCCAGGGAAGGCGACTCAACCACTTCCCTGGGCACCCCCTTCCAATGCTGGACAACCCTTTCAGTGAAGTAAAATTTCCTAATATCCAGTCTAAACCTCCCCTGGTGCAACTTGAGGCCATTTCCTCTCGTCCTATCACTTGTTACCTGGGAGAAGAGACTGACCCCCACCTCTCTACAACCTCCTTTCAGGTAGTTGTAGAGAGTGATAAGGTCTCCCCTCAGCCTCCTTTTCTCCAGGCTAAACAACCCCAGTTCCCTCAGCCGCTCCTCATCAGACTTGTGCTCCAGACCCTTCCCCAGCTTCGTTGCCCTTCTCTGGACACGCTCCAGCACCTCAATGTCTCTCTTGTAGTGGGGGGCCCAAAACTGAACACAGCATTCGAGGTGCGGCCTCACCAGTGCCGAGTACAGGGAGACAATCACTGCCCTAGTCCTGCTGGCCACACTATTTCTGATACAAGCCAGGATGCCATTGGCTTTTTTGGCCACCTGGGCACACTGCTGGCTCATATTCAGCCGGCTGTCAACCAACACCCTCAGGTCCTTCTCTGCCAGGCAGCTTTCCAGCCACTCTTCCCCAAGCCTGTAGCGTTGCATGGGGTTGCTGTGGCCCAAGTGCAGGACCTTGCACTTGGCCTTGTTGAACCTCATACAATTGGCCCCAGCCCATCGATCCAGCCTGTCCAGGTCCCTCTGCAGAGCCTTCCTCCCCTCAAGCAGATCAACACTCCCACACAACTTGGTGTCGTCTGCAAACTTACTGAGGGCGCACTCAATCCCTTCGTCCAGATCATTGATAACGATATTAAACAGGACTGGCCCCAACACAGAGCCCTGGGGAACACCGCTTGTGACCGGCCACCAACTGGAGTAAACTCCATTCACCACCACTCTTTGGGCCCGGCCATCCAGCCAGTTCTTTACCCAGCGAAGAGTACACCCGTCCAAGCCATGAGCAGCCAGTTTCTCCAGGAGAATGCTGTGGGAAACCGTGTCAAAGGCTTTACTGAAGTCTAGATAGACAACATCCACAGCCTTTCCCTCATCCACTAGGCGGGTCACCTTGTTGTAGAAGGAGATCAGGTTGGTCAAGCAGGACCTGCCTTTCCTGAACCCATGCTGGCTGGGCTTGATCCCTTGGTTATTCTCTACATGCCGTCTGATGGCACTCAGGATGATCTGCTCCATCAGCTTCCCCGGCACCGAGGTCAGGCTGACAGGCCTGTAGTTCCCCAGGTCCTCCTTCCGGCCCTGCTTGAAGATGGGTGTCACATTTGCTAATCTCCAGTCAGCAGGGACCTCCCCAGCTGGCCAGGACTGCTGGTAAATGATGGAAAGGGGCTTGGTGAGCACACCTGCCAGCTCCTTCAGTACCCTTGGGTGGATCTCATCAGGCCCCACAGACTTGTGAGTGTCTAAGTGGTGCAGCAGGTCACTCACCATTTCCCCCTGGATCATGGGGGCTCCATTCTGGTCCCCGTCCCTATCTTCCAACTCCAGGGGCTGGGTACCCAGAGAACAATTGGCCCTGCTATTAAAGACTGAGGCAAAGAAGGCATTAAGTACCTCAGCCTTTTCCTCATCCTTGGTCACTGTGTTCCCTCCCCCGTCTACTAAGGGCTGGAGATTCTCCTTAGCTCTCCTTTTGCTGCTAATGTATTTGAAGAAGTGGTTTTTGTTGTCTTTTATAGCAGCAGCCAGATTGAGCTCTAGCTCAGCTTTGGCCCTTCTAATTTTCTCCCTGCACAGCCTTGCTACACCTTTGTAGTCCTCCTGAGTTGCCTGCCCCTTCTTCCAGAGGTCATAGACTCTCCTCTTTTTCCTGAGTTCGAGCCAGAGCTCTCTAGACAGCCAGGCCGGTCTTCTTCCCCGCCGGCTTGTCTTTCGGCACCTGGGGACAGCCCGCTCTTGTGCCGCTCTTGAGTCACTGGGGCTGACAGGGCCGCCGGGCAGTTTGCTGTGAGAAGGCAGACGAACATTTTTCCAGGCGTAGGGGGGGTAAGGGGAGGCTCAAAAACCGAGTCCCGACTGATGCGCCTCAGCAGAAGGCTTCAAGGAGTACAGTGCTCCTGGCTGGAGGGCCCAACTTGTGAGAAGGTTAAATGTTCCGAGAGGAATTCCTGATATTGGGCAGAGAGAGCTTGGGGGCTGAGCGCTGTCGTGTGGAAAGAAGCCTGAAGCTCCGTGTCAGTGCATAGCCCCCCCCCTTTAATGATTCCCTATTGAGGAAGAGTGTTTTGTGCACTCTTAGTTAAAAAGCTGCATTGAAAAGCAACTAATTCTTTCTCTTAAATGGAATGAGTTGCCGTGCTCCTACCATATGACCGAGGTGAAAATAGGAAACAAACGCTCTGTGCATAGGCTCTTTACCAAGACATGTCTGACCATCTTCTTCCCCAGGCTTATGACTGCTTCTCTCGTGTTGGTTGTCAGGAACCTTCATTTCACCTCAAACACCCCCAGCTGTCCTCACGCTCTGCGCTGCAGAAAGCAGTTGACCTCCATAAGGTGGTGTAACTGCAGTTTCCAGCAAGTATGTAGTCTGAGCCATCAAAACAGTTCATATGGAAGAACTGTATGTAGAAGAAATGGTTCCTTTTCAGTCTTGAAATTTTCCTTCTTGAAATAATAATGCCTTTTTTCATGGCTCACAGTTTTGGCACAGGAATGGCTTTTGGCAAGCACCCTCCAAATAATACTAAATTTGCTAATTTGTTCTTTCCCACCATCAGGTTCCAGAGCAATACATAACTGCTGCTTTGCATGAAGGAATCAGCATACGTTGAATGTGAAAAGTGGAACAGGCTGCACAGATGTCAAGAGAAAGCTGGGGATATTAGTGCTTAAAAGGATGTGTAAACTGCAAGAAGGTGATTACAAAACAGCTTTAGAAATTACCTTGGTTCTCACCCCTCAGGCAGCAGCTAATCTCATGAGAGCCCTAACTGGCTAAGTACTACCCACAGCAGAGGCACAGTGGCTCTGCTTCACCTACCTTGGCTTTCCAGTCCCCACATTACTACCCGTGTGCTCTCAGAGAAGGGTCAGCCCCTGTGCTGCGTGCTCTCCCTCCCCAGCTGAGCAGTTCTGCAACCAGGACTCCAGTCGTTTGCCCTTCTCTCGTTTTGCAGTCTCCTAACAGCAGCTGATGACAGGGTAGGATCGTTGGTACATTAATAAAACACCGATCGTTCCAGTTCAGCTGAATCTGTTAGAACTATAGGCAAAAGTTTTCTTGAAGACTCTAGATAGTTCCCCCATGTTACCTAAAATACTATCACATTCCATTTTGAGCAAGAAAATGAGATAAAAATTGATCAAATAGTTCTAAGTTAACTGAATTATGATAAGCAATATTTCATTTAGCTTTAGTAAGAAATCAGTATTTGTGTATCACACATCTCCTGTGAATTCATTCTCTTCAGTATTAGAATAAAGAGGCCTTTGCCTTGGAAATCTCTCAATACTGCCTTCTGATATAATTGGGTATTTGGCCTTTTTTTCATAGATTCTTACTTCTGGCAATTTTAGGGTCACTGTTTGGCAGTCTAAAGCTTCATAAAGAAATGCTGAGAGATGCAGTTGGCTTGGGTTTTAAGTACTTTTCCCCCCCCTCGTAAATAAAACTTGCACAGAAAATATAATTTTTCTTTTCTCTTTTGTTGCAAGACTTCAGGTGACAACTGCATGAAACTTCAAAGCTTCCTCACTGTGAAATTAGCAGACAGACTGCGGACACAGTCTTTATGTACTTCCTTCACATTTTTGTTATAAAACATGTAGAGTCTCTGCACAGAAATAAATTTCTCTGTCATTTAATCAGCTCTAATGTTTTGGTTTTTTCCTGTTATTACATGACTATTTCCTTGGCTCCCTGCAGAGACTTTTATAACAGTTTATGCCTATATTTTTAAGATAACCAAATTGTTCCATGAGCAGCAGCACTAATGATGCCTGGTTTCCTACAGATCTGTGTTCTTTGTCCCTCTAATCCGCCCTGCTATCTCAGCAGCCCTACCTTCTTTTGTGTGTCCTGTGACGCTCCCCTCCAAGGAGACAACAGGCAGCATAAGGTGCATTAGTCCAGGGCTGGATATGTGTGCAGATCGACTGGCAGGCTGCTGCCAAAGGAACCACACCATGCCAGAGCTCCCTCCTGCCTTTCCGTGAGGCTGGCAATGATTATTTCTCTCCTCCAGTTCTCATGAAACTTGAGATTCTTTCCTCCTCCCTAAATGTTGAGAAGGAGGGTGCTAGCCTGACAGCTGAATAGAAGCAGACAGACAGGCTGATCACATAAGCCTCATTTTCATTAGGAAAAGTCTAAAACGCATTGTAACCTGCAGGTTTTCTTCAAACTTTTAAAAAGTAGGCAGCGAAGGCACTGTTCTGATTCTTGCCCTTCAGGTTTCTTAAAATTAATCAATACTGCATATGGTATTGCACTGTATCACACACTATATCGCACCCTTCATCCTACTTTCTCTCATAGAACACTGTCCTTTCATGGATTTTTTTGTTTAGCTTTCTTTTTAGAGTCTCACAGCATCTCAGTATTCTGTAATTCTGCTCAGAGGAGGCTCCTCTTGATTACGCGGTGCAGACCATCAGCTTTCACAAGGACTCCAATCTGCAGTAGTTCCAGCACTGTCTATGACAGACCTGTGCGTCCATTGCCTGTGGCAGTTCACAATGGAAACCCACCACGAAGGCACGTTGGGATACCCCAAGGGCAACCAGATCTAAGTTTCCAGATGGAATCCAATCGGCATGGATACCTCAGCTGCCCAAAGTTATGTTAGGTAACAACTTTGTATTTCTAACCAGTCCTTGGGGATTCATCCTGGGGTGCAGAAAGGACTCTCTAAATGAAGGAAAATGGAGGAGCTGCTACCATCACATGCGAGTGCTTGACAAGGACTTTACTACTGGTGGTTTAACAGCAAGCATTTGGCATTACCCTTATAAATAATGTACCTAAATAAAGGTACTTCTTACTATGCTCTCATTTCTGAAAGATCTGCATTTCCTTACCAGTCTCGCACGTGGATCTCCAGCACAGGCAGGACTAGAGCAGCAGAAAGGCAGGAACACCTGTCTCCTGAGAGGACACCGTTCCCAGTGAAGCAGCACGTGGCTCTCTAATCAGTCCACCTGCGAAGTACACTGTTCCCCGCTTGTTGAGAAAGGTCTGGTTCATCATGAGTAGGAGGTGTGTGCCTATACACGCGCAAAATAAAGCACAGTCCATTTGCAAGATGAAACAGGAGATCAGCTTATGGACATCAGCAGTGAGGGCACAGGAAGCTTTAAGGAACAGCAAAGTAAAGCCTGAAAGCTTTTTTAAAATAAAGGAATGTATGGATATTCTAGCTTTCATTTACCAACACTGCTCTTTCAAACAAAAACACATCAATAAAACAGAACTAGTGGGCAGCAGAGGGATGGATTGGGAGGGAGAGAGGCTCTATTTCAGTAGAAACACTGGCTATACCTGAGTGACCTGCTCTTCCCCTTTCCCTTAGAGCCCTTTTGCACAACGTCTGCTCAGGAATCTGAGGGCCAAGTGCTCCAAGGAGAAATGTATTCATCTGTGAATGACAGTATGATGATGTAGTTGCCCATGACAGCAGAGGTAGCAGCGTCAAAGCCTGGCTGTCCCTGGGTTGCTTCCCCAGAGTTGAGCACACTGCCGTGCAGACTTAGAAAGCCACATTTCCTTTATGTGCCGTCCCAACTTGACTACTTGCATGGCTAAGGGGGAGAACAACTTCACCTGACTCGATGTAACACTGCAGCTCTCCCTTTGCCATCTCCTGGCACATCAATCTCCTGCACACGTCACCTCAATAGACATGTGCAGTGCTAAGGAGAGGGATGGATTGCTCCTGGCACAAAGATAAAGAACATGGGCCAACACGAGGTGAAGCCTAAGCACCCGGCTTCTGAGTGCTGTTGATCCCGCACTGGCACAGGCTCGCTGTGTGACTCACCGCCTTTACCCCTCGCTTACCTTACCTGTGAAACAGGGAACGAACTCCTTGTCCATGCTGCATGAGAACAAACACTTGAAACAGGGAAAGCACTAGCTACTTCAGATCAACATTAAGTTTAATAATTCCCCGTTCTTTCCTTTGCACGTGACCATTGTCAAAGCCCCAGATTCGAGCACTTTCAGCTCAGACAATATGTTCCTGCACTGCTATCTTTAATTGGCACTTCCCTGCCAAGCCTCAGCGTTTTGCATCGGGCTTCTTCCACGTGAGAGCTGCCACAAACAAAGCAGCCCGCTGACCCACTTATCTCCCACGTGAAGGCACATGAAGCCTCGCTTCGGTCACCAAACAGAAAAGAAAATGCGAGAGCAGAAGGTTTTGATTAAAGGGAAGCGAGCAAATGGCTTCAAGGCTCATCGTGTGCACATGGGCACATCAGTGTGTGTTCACTCCTTGCAGAAATTTGGCCACCCAGGGAGAAACATCACATACAAAGCAGGTAGCCCTGACACAGTGTGAATTGGGTTTGATTTGAGATTTCCCGTTAGCATGAAGGTCCTGTGAGCCACGCGACATCCCCACAGGCCTCTTCCTCTGACCTGGAGCGACTGCCTCCAGGGAGGCAGGGGACGGTTCATTCTCCCTGGCCAAAACATCAAGGAGGGTACCAATTAGCGTTAATTGTGGCGTTCCTTGTTTTGTGACTGGAGTCTGAGCTGAAACCCCCCAAAACTGAACACAGGCTACTGGCAACAGCTTTCCACCATTTCTGACCCGAGCTAGATTTAATGCAGTAGCCTAGAAGAAGGTCTCTAGTCTCAACAAGGCACAGGCACTAGGTCTCATGTTTGCATCGGAGACCGTATTTTTCCTGGCTGCCCTCAGGCCTCTGGGAAGAGACATTTACAGGTCAAACTGACAGGAGTCCTATTTTTGTCTTGCACTTAAATTTACATTAAACAACATTTCTGCCCCATTTCCTCTTCCCTCATAATTCCCCATTTACACTCTTCAGGTGGATTTACCTCTTCCTGTACTTGTTCTCTATAGTCATCTGCTGGTGTTATTTTATCTTTTTCCACCACCCAAATACTTACAATTATGCTTATATCTCCTTTTTTATACTTTCACATCACACATGCACATAACTTAGCAGCATGGATTCTTTTAATCTTTGAAAAACATTTCCTTTTTATCCTCACCCAAATATTAAGCCAACTGGAAAGTGACACATCAAGGTTAGGAATGCAGTCTGCTCCTGACAAGGAAAAAATGCTGAGCTTTGCAAGAGAGGCTAAGTGGATTAAGATCCTTTTTAAAGATTAGGTCACCCTTCGCCCCAAGTGCAGATTTCTACCGAAATTAATGAAAGCTCTTACAAAATGCAATGGGAGGGCTGACACTGAACAGCAACACAGCAAACATATGCTGGCAGCCCACTCAAAGCCGATTGTCCAAATCACCGACTCCAAATGATTCTTAACAACCGACTGATTGAATCTATACTACGTATTAACACGGCAGGATTTCATCTTGTAAAATTATGAGCTGATGGGGAAAAAAAGCTGAGCTGGTAGTTCTCAGGATAAAAACTTGGGCTGTGATTCATCTGATGTGGCTGCATTGATATTACACCAATGGACAGGTTTGCCTTAGGAGAATCCGTACTGCCTCTGAAACTAGTCCGCTGCACTTGCATAGCTCCTGCCAGCCCAGCCACAAAGCTCTGGCAGCTCCAAAACTGGAGTTTGTTTTTCAGGATACAGTTCAATAGAATGCGCTTTAAGCATTGCCCAGCTGATAAACCACAAACATCATGTCTTTGTGTGGGATAGCTGAGGGAAAAGCCTTATAGATTTGTCTTACATTTCCTCTGCCCATTGCTTCTGGGCAGATGAACCCAGCCCTTCTAACAGGCAGACCTGCAAATGCAGCCCAGCACCTGAAAGTCATACCGGATCCCTTCCAGCTCTCACATCAACAGAAATAAAAATCCTGCAGGCGACAAAGCAGCTGTGCTGCTCCTGCACAACCGGCACAGACCCCTGCTCGCTCCCCACTGCGCAACTGCCTTCTGCAGGGGCGTGCTGGCGAGAAACAGTAACTCTGAGTACGCCCAGCAAGCAAGACAGAGAGAGGCAAGGCATTGCCTTCACTCTCAAAATGGTGCAACACTTTCAGCCTTGCGAAGCCACCCTGACAGCAGTAACTTCACTTCCCTGCTCCTTTTAAAGAAACCAAACCACATGCAAGCTGGGGGGTTGTGCAAGCACTTGCTGGAAGCTGGCAGCAATGCCACACTGCAGAGCAAGCAGCCTGATTTCCAGGTCTGTACCTGCTCACCAAGCCCTCCTCTCAGTCAGCACTGGAAAAATGCACAGAAAAAAACAGGGCTTTCCGGACTCACTATCCTAAAAACCAGTTTTGTTTTTCTCCTTCCTGTTCTTTAAAACAACAAGTTTCAAATCCAAGCCAGGCCCTACACTCCATTTGATGGGTCAAGTGCAGGGTCAAATGTGCAGCCACAAGAAAGGAGGTGACCCCAGTGCCTACGGCGCACTGCAGACACCTACCTCACTGTCTCAAAGTCCTGCAGCATTTGTCCTCACAACCCTGCCTGCTCTCTTCAACACCACATTTGAAGACTATTATAAGCCAGTATTTTCTTCCCTGATCGGAGCCAAGACTTTGTAGGAGCCTCTCTGTAGCTTATCCTTTCCCAGCACAGGAGATCCACATAGTTACTGGCCACACACACTCAGGTGTGTAACTAGTCCAAGCTTCCCAGGACAGCCAGCATCTCTGTCCCTGCCATATGCTTAATTAATGCTGGGTGGGAGAAGTGATGAGAGGCCTTGCTGCACCCTGCATGGGAGGAAATGTTTCACTTTAGCAATGCTCACTCATGCAGTTAACCATTTCCTCAGCTTGCTCTGACAGCTGCTGGCGCTGGGCAGGGAGGGATGTGCCTGGATTAGCGGTGCCAGGCAGCAGCCTGATGCACAGAACGGCCCTCTCCACCGCCTCCGTTCCAGCAGCACCCTGGGGTGGTGCCCCGCACATCTCTGGCCAAGAAGGTGCAGATTATTGCTGCCTGGAGATGGACGTTTCAAGACTTTATGGGCTAGATTGTAAACTATGGAAAACAGGATATGTTTGAACAGCATCTTGGACAATGACAGAGTCTGGTCCAAGAGGAGGACTCGTGGGTATTCCTGGAAAACACCTAATGGAGATCACATCCACCGTACTCCTGTTACCCGCTTGCCTGGCTTTCGCCTGCAACACCCTGCCCAGGGCAGGGATGTGCACAGCACCTCACACAACACAGCCCTACCCTGGCCAGCTGCATCACACAGACAGCGTGAGAACCAAGCACCCCAGCACTCTGAAGGGAAAGTTAGGAGAGGAGGAATTTGCTAGAGCTACCCTCTGCCTTGCTGGTGCATTACTTGGAGAGGGGAGGATGTCACCCCTCAGAGCCATGCACAAATCCTCCCTTGCACCATGAGCTATCTGCAGACAGGTTTTAAGCCTTGTTCCTCGGGGCTGCAGCCATTTTAAAAGCCAGGTATGCAAGCAAACAGGCTTATTACTGGCAAGAGCAAGTGTCACTTGCCCAGCCTGCTCTCCTCCTCCACTCAGGGCTCATGAGCAAGCACTAGCACTTGGACCGTGGTTTACACCGCACTCCCGATGCACTGTGCAGCCTGGGCATCCCACAGCACATCTAACAGGCAAAATAAGAAAAACATCAAACTGCATCTTTAATTTCAAGTAGTCCAACACTGCCAAATTCACCAACGCCTTTTTCTCTAGAGGTGAGCACTGCCTTCATCATTCCTTTCTCCCCTCTATTTTGCAGCCAATTCTGCTTTTCTCCCTCCCCCACCCCATTCCTCTTTTACTTCCAGTGCTTCATGTGCTGGGAAATGCTGTGCACTCCTAAGCCCAGCTCCCCTTCCTGCAAAACAGAGAAATTGGAATAAAGGAGTATAAATTGGCAGACTTTCCTAGCACCCAAGTGTTTCTGAAGCTTGAAAACAGTACATCCATAGGTGTTCAGCAAACCAGCTCCACAAAGTCTTACATTACAGATGGGCAGAGAGCTTGCAAGTTATGCCTTGAAACCAAAGCCCCAACACTCCTAGCATCCCAGTAAGAACAACTCACAGCCTGCCCCAAAATCAGTGGCCAGAAGGTTTGTGTTTGTCCAAGATGAATGAACAAATGACTGGAGAGCTGAGAAACAAAACTCAGCGCAAGGACTGAGGCATAACTCATGACGCAGCACGTCTGTCCACCTGCTACGGAAACTATGTTTGGCAAGTGTCAGGTGTCTGAATTTCTGCTTATGTACATCTCCCAGGACAGCAGTATATTAATAACACAGGCAGCCTAAAAACAGAAACTATCACCAAGAAAAGCCACCCTTCTGCTGAGAGTTCCTTGCTGTAGCCTGGGTATTGTTGTTGTGCTTTACTCAAAACAGCACAGAATTTTGTTTCCTTGCTTTTCAGATTTGCCATCTAAGCTGATCTCAATTGAAGGAAGACCAATAAACAAAAGGAAGGGAAAGGAAAATTACAGCAGGAAGCAAGCCTTATTGTAACCACAGCTTTCTTGAATGTCTTCCCATCAAGGCTTGCGCTGCCATGCGAATATGGAGAGCGAGCAGCAACCAGGGTGCTAGCTTAAAGGCACAAACCTTTTCAAGAGATCTGCAGGAGCGTAAGTCCCTGGAAGCTCATGCAGCTAGACAGGATAGCCCAGGCACAGCAAGCAGCATGCAAAGAAGCCACAGAGTCAAATACGGAAGAAAGCAGCAAGCAGACACAGGCTTCCAGGCAGGGGAAGAACACCGGGCATGGAGAGGAGCACAGTAACAGAAGAAGAGTAGGAAGAAATCAACTCCAGGTTCAAAATGCAGGCCAAGGGGTTGGAATGGGAAGCACAGGAAGGGAGCTGCTCAGGCTTCAGTGAACATGGAACTGCAGACTGTAGTTACTCTGGATAAACTAAGTTTTCTTAAGAGCAGCTTTAAGACAACAGCCTTGGAAGGAGTATTTGTGGCAGCATCAAAGAAATGGGCATATTTGATTAAGATCCACACCAGGTTTCTCCTGTATGCTTAAATCACGTTAGAGATGCGTTCGTCACACCAATGCAGCCAGTCACTGCCTGGACTAGACAGGTTTCTTTATAAATCCAGGAGGTCATTTCCCAGGAAACACTGTGCTCCGTTGTCAGAGGGCGGCGTGTGCCCACACAAGTGAAGGGTGCTGCCCCCCGGTGTCAGGCTGTGCCCGAGGGAGTCAGCTCCAGACAGGAGAAAGCGCAGCCACAATTCTAGTTCATCTTGACCCAACAGCCATCTTTACTTGCGCAACACAAAGTTAGGAATAGGGATTTTAGAAGAAAACTGTCCATTCTGGGCAGATGCATTTTGCTTCTCTTCTGCTGCGCTCTGCTGTATGAAGTCAAGGTAGAAAAGTTTTTTCACAGCTGCGTGTCAGTTACTAACAGATAAGCAATTTCTGCCAACCACTCTGATCACGTTTATCTCAAACCTTAGCTGAGGATGTATCTTCCACAGGTTTGAGGTGTAAGCACTACCTGTTTCACATCAAACAATGCACAGAGAAGAAAGCCTGCAGATGTATGCAGCAACACTGCTACTAAAAGGCAAGGACTGTCAGTGACCATCGAGCTGGTCAACAGATTTCTCTAGCACGCCTAAGATGACAAGCATTTGATACAAAGACACACTCATCCACGTGGCTTCCCTGACAGTTTAGAGCGACAAAGGAGAATGATCTAATTTGAGTCAACGAGAGAACATCATTACGATCACATGATTATTCAAGTGACCAGGCCAGACAGGACAGAATTAGCCAGGCCAACGGTTCAGATTTCTTCTCCTCTGCCAGGAGTCCGAGTCTTCAAACAGCCAAGGAATTATTGCCAGCCACCTACCTGAGCAGCCAGTCATTATCACCTGGGCTTTCCTCTGAAATCTTCTGCCAAGCCTGACCTACAGCCAACAACAGTAGAGAGTATTTCATCTCAGGCAATAAAGATCAAGGCTAAATACATGCCACAAAACCCAAACTGGAATTTCTGCAGGTCTCAGATTTGCAATAAAATCCAAGTTCTAATTGCACAGTCAAACTGCATCTTCCAACAGGATGGGATATCTGCAGTCAGCTATGACAGGTTACACTGGAACAAGAATAAATCTTGATGCACACCAAAAAGCTGCACTCAGTTCTCTGAACTCACACTGCTGGTGACAAAACCCTGCCTTCCCATTCCTGGTTTACCCACGCAGAGGCTTATTACAATATTGCGAGGTGTTTTTTATCCCCCAAAGCAGAAGATATCCTTGTTTCACACAGGCAGTGAAACTAAAATACAGTGACAAGATGCTGCAGGGCCCAAAGGACAACAGAACTCCCAATACAAGCCAGACTGCTCTGAGTGCTGATGCAAGTTCTCAAAGAGCCTTGCCCACTCCGAGAACAGCTGTACGTAAGCTAGTTGTCACTATTTGCTCCTCTCCACAGTTCAGCAAGAATCCCTCTAAAAGCAGCCACACTTTGCAGGTCCTTGAACATTTTCCGAAGCAGGCAACAGCACGTTTATGGCACACAAAACCCCAGAGAATTAGCAAGTTAGCTTTGCCTGGTCAGCCCAGAGGTAAAGCAGTCCATCAGTACACGCACGCCTGGGACCTCTGCAGCGTGAAATGCCTTTTACACAAGGGAATGAAAGCGTAGCTGTAACTCTGGCTAAGCCACCAGCCAACACAACAGTCACCCTACGTCCCCCACAGTAGGGTACACTCTCAAACACTAATCATTTGCCTGCAGAGGCAAAGGAATGGGAATCTTGAATGCGAGTGACTTCAGCTATCTTCCTCTGTCTCTTACCACCTTCCTAATCCCAGTCCTTTCCAAGTCCTCTGCACCCACTGCACATCCTGGCAAAGGCTGAGTTTCCTAGGCACTGCTGAAAGCAGGGGTGAAAGGCAGTGGCTTGCTCAGGCAGCGTGGTATTCTGCCTCTGCCCTGGACAGTACTGGCAGATCTTAACTGATCACAAACAGGAGATGAAATTCAAGGTATGTCTTCCTTGGAGAAAAAATCCCTCACCCTCTATTTCTGTAACTATGTGAGAACTCACATGAAACACAGACATTCAGTTAAATGGAAGAACCACTACCAAGAACCAACACAGTTGAAAAACTGTTACTTTTTTTTTTAATAACCCGTCATTAATTATAAGTGTAAAATACAGCCCGAATCAGCAAGTTCTGAATGGACAGCCTCACATTTTCTTTCAAAACAGTGAGCGCTAGAGACAAGTTACAGAATCAACTGAAGGTTCTGGCACGGCCGTAGGCGTGTCACACCACGGGCACTTGTGAGCACAAAGTCAAGAATATCTTCAAAGGCAGAGAAGACTGTAGGTCCCCTGATGGCTCAGCAGGAGGGGGAGGATTTGTGAATAGATTCCTTGCCTGGGAAAGACTGTTACAGTCTAGTCAAGACGAACCAAGGCAGGCCAGCAGAACCACTAGAAGCTCCATATTGCCAGTTTTTGAGTTGAGGAAAAACATGGCTGTAGCCATCAAAATTTTAAGTCTATTTCTTTTTTTTCAGGTTTGGTCTTTTTCTTGGCTGCTTCTTTGGCCTCTGCAGAGCATTCTTAACACTGGCAGGGGGCAGTCGGAGAGTTATTTCATTGTCCTCTGCGTCATCATCCGCCTGAGAAGCTTTCCGGCGCTCAAGCACTGTTGGAGTACAGACTGGAGTAGGATCCTGAAGAGATCAGAAAAACACGATTCATTGCAAAGCATCTGCCAGAGAAAGTTGTCACTGCCTCTGTGGTACCACAAGGCACCTCAGTCCAGCTCTCCTTCAGAACTTCCACGTTAGGGAAAACTGTTTTTTTTTATAACTAGCTATTTTTGTAGACAGTATTTTTTCATACAAAAGTGTCATCTTCAAAAAAGTACATGTGAAAGGCAAATGTAAATTAATTCACATTTTCTAACATGTCATTATGCACATTTGCTCTCTAAACTTTCATTTCCTGACTCAAAGCACTAAGAAAGCCAAGAGGAAAAGATTCAGGGGGGGGGGGGGCGGGAAGTGTATTTGAGACTGGCATCCAGAAATTCTGCATTCAAGCCCAAAGCAGAACTGAAACATCCCAGCTTTGTTATCTCAGTAAGTTCTCAGAACTCAGTTGACTGAATGCATGAGTTATCCCATCTTCCTCACAGCCAGCCTTGTCCCAATTATCACAAATAAATCCAGTAACATTAAAAAAAAAAAAAAACAAAACCAAACTTACAGCAGTGATGAAACAAACAGAAACGTTAATACCTGACAAACTTTTCAGGCTGTCAGTGCCCCAAATCTCAGTCCTGATGACCTGAGCTTTCCTTTCATCCTACTGCTAGTTTTAGCTGGCATTAGTTTTCAAAATACTGGAATACCATGCCCGGAGAGCACAAGGGAGGAGGGACAGTAGAGTATGTAAATGGGGACAGACAGCACTAGACTGCATTAACGGTTCAACTTCTTTTTTCTCAAAACAGGCTGGTATCATAATGTAGCGCAGATCAACAGAAGGATGCCAGCAAGGAGATCATTTTGTACCAGTCTGAAGCACAGATGTAGGTGGTATAAAGGCAACTGTCCCCAGCACCCTGCGTTTCTCCTGCCTCAAGTTAGTGCTGAATAGCAGAGGCTGACAGCAGACACACCACTGCCTGGACCCACCCCAGGAGGGCACTGCTAGTTACAACATGCTGAGCAGAAGCCTTTGCTGCTAAATACTCCCACAGGAGACAGAACTGAGAGGATCCAACCACCACCCCCCCGTTCAAGAGTGTTAATCCATCTTTCTCCTTCTACAACAAGGTGACCCACCTAATGGATGAGGGGAAGGCTGTGGATGTTGCCTACCTAGGCTTTAGTAAAGCCTTTGACACTGTTTCCCACAGCATTCTCCTGGAGAAACTGGCTGCTCATGGCTTGGATGGGTGTACTCTTCACTGGGCCGGGCCCAAAGAGTGGTGGTGAATGGAGTTTACTCCAGCTGGCAGCCGGTCACAAGGTGTCCCCCAGGGCTCTGTGTTGGGGCCAGTTCTGTTTAATATCTTTATCAATGATCTGGACGAAGGGATCAAGTGCACCCTCAGTAAGTTTGCAGATGACACCAAGTTGTGTGGGAGTGTTGATCTGCTTGAGGGGAGGAAGGCTCTGCAGAGGGACCTAGACAGGCTGGATCGATGGGCCGAG
This sequence comes from Mycteria americana, assembly GCF_035582795.1. Classification (NCBI taxonomy): domain Eukaryota; kingdom Metazoa; phylum Chordata; class Aves; order Ciconiiformes; family Ciconiidae; genus Mycteria; species Mycteria americana. The sequence continues at coordinate 31,015,869 of NC_134373.1, forward strand.
GTCAATTGTATGAGGTTCAACAAGGCCAAGTGCAAGGTCCTGCACTTGGGCCACAGCAACGCCATGCAACGCTACAGGCTTGGGGAAGAGTGGCTGGAAAGATGCCCAGCAGAGAAGGACTTGAGAGTGTTGGATGACAGCCGGCTGAATATGAGCCAGCAGTGTGCCCAGGTGGCCAAGAAAGCCAATGGCATCCTGGCTTGTATCAGAAATAGTGTGGCCAGCAGGACTAGGGCAGTGATTGTCTCCCTGTACTCGGCACTGGTGAGGCCGCACCTCGAATGCTGTGTTCAGTTTTGGGCCCCCCACTACAAGAGAGACATTGAGGTGCTGGAGCGTGTCCAGAGAAGGGCAACGAAGCTGGTGAAGGGTCTGGAGCACAAGTCTGATGAGGAGCGGCTGAGGGAACTGGGGTTGTTTAGCCTGGAGAAAAGGAGGCTGAGGGGAGACCTTATCACTCTCTACAGCTACCTGAAAGGAGGTTGTAGAGAGGTGGGGGTCAGTCTCTTCTCCCAGGTAACAAGTGATAGGACGAGAGGAAATGGCCTCAAGTTGCACCAGGGGAGGTTTAGACTGGATATTAGGAAATTTTACTTCACTGAAAGGGTTGTCAAGCATTGGAAGGGGCTGCCCAGGGAAGCGGTTGAGTCGCCTTCCCTGGAGGTATTTAAAGGACGTTTGGATGAGGTGCTTATGGACATGGTGTAGTGGTGGTCTTGGTAGTGTTAGGTTTACGGTTGGACTCGATGATCTGAAAGGTCTTTTCCAACCTATATGATTCTGTGAAAGGAGCTACTTTTGGCACAAAAATCTCTCAAGCAAATACTATCCAGGTTTCCAGGTGTTGAAATTAATACAAAGAAACCAGTTGCAGACCTGACACACCTGCCCCAGCGTGAACGGTGGGGCATGGCACTGGGCACCACCAGGACTGTTCGGTCTTACCTGGCTGCTCAAAGAAATGTTCTGTTTTGACTTCTTGGATGTTTTAACTTTTTTTCTCTTTATGGAAAGCTCCTGTGCAGCCTAGGAAGCAAGACAGATCAGGTGGATCACTACAAATTTCCTTGTGTGAAGATGCAAACAGTCACTTAACAGTCTATAGGTTTCTTTGCTTCCTAACTACAAAATCTTTGCTACAGCAATTAGTTTTGGATTAGTAAAATGACTTACAGTGCCACAAAGGTGATCTGGTTTGAACAAAAACACCCAAAGCAACATAAGAAAAGCTGCTACTGCACATTTTAAAAAAATACCGTGTTAAACAGTATTGCTTAAATTCAAGTACTTCACCCAAGCACTCTGCAACGAGCAACGCACTTGGTTAGCTTAGGCAAGGTCTAGGGATGGAAGGTCTAGTCTTGGGACCTGCCTGCAAACACCTACCCTGCCAAAGCCCCCCACAGGCCTTGGGAAAAGCCCTGTCGCTCTTCTGTGATCTACAGACAAATATAAAAACCACAGGATATACAACCGTTTATACTAACAGAAGAAAGTCAACGTCTTCCCTTTGCTGTTACTTATTAGCTTCTCAAACCCGTATGTACACATAGTACAACCCAGCAACGGCACGCTAATTTCCAGGAGCTTCTATACAGTTCTTAATGCAAGTAAGTCTCCCTGGTACTCCAGCTCTTTTACCAGTTCTACACAGAACATGTGATTTTCTTGTATTTAGCACAACCTTAGAAACATGTTTTGCAAAAGACACTCATTGAAACGATGCCAAACTTACAAATCCTGGGAAGTCATAATCGAGCCCCTTTTCAGCCAGCCTTTTCCGTAAAAGTTTCTCCTTTCGTAGCAGTCGCTTTGTCATCTTTGCCTTCTGAACGAGTGAACGTATCTTATTGTACCGCCTGACCGCTGGCTGAGAAGGCTTCAGAAATATTTTGTTACTGTTTTTGAAGAGGTTTTCATGGACCCTTTCAGGAGATATGAACTGACCTGTATCATGAACACACGACATCAAGTTATAGCAGAGCTACCCTTCTCACCAAATGTACTCACATAACGCTATTCAGTTCTCATTATAACGTTACCCACTGCTACGGCAGAGCAATAGTACAGCATTTTATGAACAGAGAAAATGGAAAGTAACGAAATACTCATTAGTAAGAAAACTGATAATGGATGGATGGAAGAACAGGATGCTTTTTCAGTTTCACCCAGAAAACAGTCAGAGAAACTTGCTTCTCAAAAGTTGATGCATATGTAGCTCATCACCCTTTACAAAGCAAGTGTTGCTATCACCGTGTCTGAGAAACAGCAGCTGCGACAGTTACAAATGACAAAGAATTTCCACATTAAAGGAACTGTCTCCACAGCAAACCCCACTGCTCCCTGAGATTTCATGTTACACAATTACACAACGAGCATTATCAGCCTAGAGGAAAAAACAGTAGCAGTGACCAAAAGGCTGCTGAGGATGTTGTTTACATGGGAAGAAAAGCTCAGCCCCACAGAAAATTCTCTGGTGACAAGACTTCCTAAAAACCCCTAAGGTTCTCCAAACAGTCCGAAAAAATAACACAAATAACTATGAACTTCCTTTGTATGTTAGAGGACTTACACTTCAGCTTATACTTACACTTTAGCAGTCTTTCAGAAAACAGGTAGTTGTTCATTGTGTCCGCAACGATCTTAGCCACGTCATCGGACTCAAACTCTATAAATCCGTAGCCTTTGCTAGCTCCAGTCTGCAAGCAACGACAGAGAGAAATCTGAAACAAGGCTTCGATACCTGAAGATCTGTATTAAAATTATTTTATGTTTCCGAAGTCATAGCCCATTCTCAGCTAAACACAAGTAATTTCATAAAGTTCAGTGAAACCACGAAAAGCACCAGATTTAGTCCTAAATTGGTATGATGTTATTCATAAATGAAACAAACTGCTCACCAATACCTATTTGTTAAAAAAAAAAAGCTGCCCTGCATTGCTGTTGTTCTGTTGTCATTACCAAGCTTATACAGCGATAGTCTAATGCGATGATAAACCCCAAAATGAGAAGTTAAATTTATTGAGCACAAAGCAACAAGAAAGCTAAACTGGAGTCTTTTCCATGACATTTCACATTCTACCTTGAATTAGTGTATTCTGGCAACACTTCTCACATAAGTGTATTTACTTATGGGAAAAAAAAGGGGCTACATTAACTGTCGCTGAAACTGCCCATTTGCAGTCCAGAGACGATGCCTCATATGGTGTCTGTCAGCCTGATACTCATTTTGGAACTATTATTCTTAAGACAAGCGATTAAACACGGTGCCCCCCTCTGCCCACTCATGAAACTGCAACAAAGTTTTCCACGTGGTGCGCACCGAAGGCAGAGCACCGGGCAGGGCAGACACACGGAGCTGCTGCAGTGAACTCAGAAAGGAGTCAACTCTGTTCATTCACCAAATCGGCAGCCTGTGCAAGGAGGAAGTCTCAGAAACTCAAGGAGATTGTACGGCCCAGCCTAAGGCGGCCGGCTGTGAAAGCCCTGCTGTGCCCCGGGCACTTCAGCCGCAGTAACAGCCCCTTCCCGCAAACGGGCACGTTCAGAAGCGCCCGGGTCCCCCAGCGAGGGGCGGAGACCAAGCGGCCGGGGCCGGGCCGGCGCTTTACCTTCTTGCTCCTCGAGAGCCGGAGCCGCGTCACCGTCCCGAACTGCCCGAAGTACTCGTGGATCTGCGGCTCGCAGAGCCCCCGCGGGAGGTGCCCCACGTACACCACGCCCGGCGTCAGCTCCTCCTGCGGGGCACAGAGCAGCCGGTCAGGCCAGGCCAGCACAGGCCAGGCCAGGCCAGGCCAGCATAGCACAGGCCGCCCCCGCCCCGCGACAGGGCCCCGCTCACCTTGGCCGCCCGGTTGCTGCGGGCCCGCTGCACCTTCTGCTGGAACTCGCGCTGCAGCCGCGGCTCCAAGGCCAGGAACGACGACGCCGCCGGTGCGGATGCGGGCGCGGCGGCCACCTCCGCCGCCACGGCCTCGGCCACCGCCGCCGCCATGCTGCGCTCCCCCGCCGCCGCCGCCGGAAGTGCGTCACTCCCCTCGCACGCGGTGTCGCGCGGCGGAAAGAGCGCGCAGGCGCACAGTAGCGGCCCGCCGTCTCCTAGCAACGGGGCGCGGCGCTGCCGACCGACACCCCCCCCCGCCCCCGCCCGGCGTCGCCTAGCAACGCGGCGCCGTCACCAGGCAGCGGGGCCTCGCGCGGCCGGGCGGGGTAGCGGCCTCCCTGGGCCCCGCCGCACCGCGGGCCCTGAAACACGGACACCGCGGGCCAGCAGCTCCCCGGGGCACCCCCGCGCCGCCCCTCCGCCACCTCCTGGCCTCTCCGGCCGCTCAGGCACCGCGCGGGGCAGCCCGGCGCGGCGCGGTCAGGCAGGGCGCGGGGCAGCCCCCGCGCCGGCCGGGCAGAAGGCCCGCTGTGGACGCGGGAGGCCCCGGAGGCGGGAGGCGGCGGCGGGCACCATGTCGGTGAGCGACATGTTCATCGCGCTGCAGGGCGTCCTCACCGCCGACCAGGACATCCGCGAGGTGGGCGCGGGGCCGGGAGGGCCGGGGCCGGGGCCGGGGCCGGGCGCGGTGCCTCGCCTGACGGCGCCCTGTCTCCGCAGGAGATCCGGAAGGTGGTGCAGGCGCTGGAGCAGACGGCGCGGGAGATCCTGACGCTGCTGCAGGGCGTGCACCAGGGAGCCGGCTTCCAGGACAGTGAGTCCCGCGCGGCCGCCTGCAGCCGCGGTAGCGCCGCGCTCCGCCTTCCCCGGGGGAGCGGGGAGAAGCCGTTCGGGGGGAGGGGGAGGTTCCCCGGGGTACGCGGGTCCCGCTGCCGCGGGCGCCCCTTTCCAGGTTTCGGTCGCACGTGGGCGCTGCTGGGGCGTTCTCCTGCGTGGGCTTCTCGGAGGCTGCTGCGGGGGCGGGGGGGGTCGCTGGGGGGTTTCAAGCCAGATAAGTAGAAGAGCTGCCATTTATCCTCAGGAAACACCGTTCTGTGCCTTTCTGCTTTCCCCAGCTTGGCGTTTCGCTGTCTCAGTGCAGAAGAGCGTGTTCTTTTTGCAGTTGCTCATGTTGTGTGTTGTTGAATTGGCTCACGGGTTTCCCACTAAGTGACGTGCACGTAGATTTTTATATTCTGCTAATTCTAACGTGACTTGTTGAGCCTTTGTACCTTTGTATCGGTATCTCCTTCCTCACCTCTTCACCCCACCCCCCAAAAAGCTGTGATGCTCTGGGGGGTGTTCAGGATGGTGTGGGAAGGGGGGACTTCGGTTTGTATGAGCCTGACTATGTGTGTATGTGTGCGTACATAAAATCTGCTTAATGTTCCAAAATAGAAAGGGAATTTGCAAAGGCTGATAGAGCAGGAGCTGTCCTTGATCTATGTTTGAGTGACAGCTGGAATCGTTCTGCTATTTTTGAGGTTTGGGTCGTAGCTAGCCTGGTTCCTTGTTTTCAATCCAAATTTGTTTAAGATGTTTGACATAATGTTTCTGGGTCTACCCATTTCCTCCAGGGCATGAGAACAGTACTACAGACCTAGATGTTAAACGTGCTCTTTCTGCTCACCCATCCCCATTTTTAGACTTACTGGTGAAACTGCTGGAATAAACATTTTTTTTTCCCCTGAAATATGTGACTTAAAAGCTATTTTTTCAATTCAGATAATATGTCCTGAGAAGGAGCAACCATTCTGACTTTCCTGGAAACTCTTGAGAGGAATTTGAGAAGGGGAGAAATCTGGCAGGCCACCCTCTGAAGGTGAATAGAAGAAGAAACCTTACCAGGTGCTGTTTTATTCACCTGCAGAGCTGCCTGGGTGTTACCAGCCTGATGACGTTCCCCAGCACACTTGTGCTGGAGCTGGAGGCCCAGGATTTCTCTGGCCTCCTAGAGAATAGGTGTTTAGCAACGTGCGACACCTGAGGTTTGACTTCTGCTGGCAAGTGCAACTTCCACCTACTTAGGAAATTTGGCAGTGCTAAAAGTTAGAACTGCTACTTGGTTAATTTACACAAGCATGTGCTCATTTTTCTGAGCTGAGTAAACGTGGATGTTGTGACAGTTGTTTTGCATGGGTATCAACTTCAGGGGTTGCTTTCCAGCATTTAATAATAGAGACCTGTGTCTGGCTCACTGTATTTTCACTTGATTTTTAATTCCGGGAGAGAGCTGGTCCTGGAACTTGCAGAGTTTGAGAAGAGAGTTGGAATAGTTAAAGTAAAAAAAAAAAAAAAATAAGGGGAGGGGGGAAGCTCAGCTTATAATTCTTGTAATACCAGAGATAATTAATACATGCTTAATAGGTTAGGAGTTAACTCATGATAATAGACCTGTCTGTCATCAATTACAAGCATAATAAAGAGAGTCAATAAAGGTTTAGATTAATAAAGGTTTACAGCAGAATGATATAATGCCAATTAACAGGAAGATTGTTAGGGGGATAAATAGCACTTGTCAGATGTCACATATTTAGACTACAGTTTTATTTGATAATGGTTGTAGTTCTGCAGTGTAGCACTCTTAAATGGCTGTTTGGCTTACTACAGCATCTCGTTTGTTGAGTCAGTACCACATTTTTACTAAGAAACCAGAATGATTCTTCCTGAGCAGATTAAAAAGGGATAAATGATGATTTTTCTGACTATGAAAGAGAGGATTATTCATTGCAAGAGAGTTCTGGCTAGACTTTGTAGCATCAAGATTTTTTAGCCTTGTATTTATTTATTCCAAGCTGTAAGAAAAACTATTAACACTATTAATAAACTATACTGAACTATTAAAATATTAAATTATAAATACACCATATAAACTAATAACTAATTAATAAAAAAGCAAAAATACTATTAATTACTACAAGTTTACAAGTGACAGTAGCTAATGATGCTTGGTGGCTGCAGCTGTGTTGCCGTGGATGGTTTAAGCTGGTGCTGCTGCCAAGAGAAGCTGTGTTGGTGGTTGTGCCCCCTCCCTTGTGCCAGCGTAAGTGGGAGATGGCTGATGTTCTCCCGCAGCCTGCTAGTTGATCCTTTGTAATTATTCTTGCATCAGCAATTGAGGTGGAGTGAGGAAAACTCAAGGAGACAACAGAGAGCCAGTGAGAACAGGGAAGGGGTTTGCACCATTTGAGCAATCCATCCTACTAAAGAGAAGGGTAAGGCGTGGCATGAGCTCTGTTAATAGAACTACAGCGGAGTTAGAAGTTTGATGGAGGGCAGTTTCCTGTACTAGTCAGTGGTATTTAAAACTTTATCTTGCACAATGCCTTTCCTCTGTTCTCCAGGGACTTAAAATACCTCTTGGCTAAACCTGTTTTCATTGAGTTTTTTTATCTAACCTCTTTTACTGTGGGGCAGCCACAGTAAAAGAGGTTAGATGAAAAAATCCCCACAGACAACAGCTCCTTCACGGTGCCAGCTTCTTTGTGGTCTCCCCCTGCACCGAGTGCACAGAGAAGCACTTTCAGTTGTAGCCTTTATTCAGCTGTGGGGAAGGGAAGGAAAACCAGCAGAGCCTCAGGCCGGCAGCCTCTGGAACAGGGTTAGAGGATCTCTCTTTCAGCTCCCTCTGCTCCCCGTCCAAAATGGAGTTTGGCAACTGCTCAGAAAGCTGTTCAGGGCAGCGTGTGCTGCAGCCTGCTGTTAGCTGACATGAGTCTGAGTGACAGGCAGGGTCTTTGGAGGCTGAAAGTCCACTTAGTATGTCTTTGCTCATGAAACACGTTGTATCAAGTTGAGCAAAACATCAGTGGTGATATGCAAGGGTGCATGAGGAGTATTTGAAGTTGGGAGGTATGTGTGTATCATTGGGTGCTGTTGTCTGAAACTTTTACTGTAAAGATTGTTTATTTTTGTCACAGGTTCCTTTGGCAGAAGCCAAAACGCAAATTTATGCCTTGCTCTGTCCCCAACTGCTACGTGACAGCTTACACGACTGAGGCAGAGGCCATAGTTTGAGGATGGTGTTCAAAGGGGAGCTGTCTGAGCTTCACACATTTCCTTCATTCTGGCTGCCACACGGAGCACTTTCACCTTCTGCTTCCTGAAGCTTTTATTTTTAAGTGTTCCTTTTTTTTTTTTTTTTTACATGGAATTGATGTTTTATTAATTGAAATAAGTTTTTAAACACACTTAAGTGATTCCTAGTAAGGCTTGTTTGATAAAAATCTCATCACAGCTTTCAGATTTAGCTTCTATGGATCTTGTTTAAATAATCCTAGCTTCTATACATCAAGATGCAGGAGAGCCTGTCAGGTTGATCTTCTGCCTTTCTTGGGTCATGACCAGGATTTCTGAGAAGGCTGCAGTTAAGAAGTACTCGTTTGATTAGTCCTGTCAGCCCTGGTACTGCGTCCTTCCTCCTGCAGTGCCACCCATAGCTCTGCCACTCCAGAGCGCCGCTGCGTGTGTGGGCTTGCAGCATGGGGCTTTAACCGTGCCACTGTTCTTGCCAGCTCTCTCTTGGCCCCCAGTATCTGTTGCCATAGTCTCAGCTCTTCTACATCTACACACCCTCGAATGAAATTGCCCCTCTGCTACCTCAGATGCGGTCTGTTTGCCCTTACACTACACCTTTTTCAGCCTTTCCCCATCTCCATTTACCACCTCTCCTTCAGCATTGCTTGTTTGTCACCCTGCTCAGCGCGTCACCAGGCTCCTTTGCTCGTTGGTTCATTCCACAGACAAACACATCAACTCTGTTCCTCCGTTCCTGCCTCCGTCTGTTTGTATCCCCCACTGCCTCTTGGTCTGCAGGTTGTGTGACCTTTCTAGCGTTTTCTTCTGTCAGTGCCCATTACAGAATGGGTTCTTCATCCATGACATAAGTTCTATAGCAGCAGTTATTAGTTATGATTAGCATTCATTCTTAAATAACGCTGGGGCATCTTGTCTTAAATTCAAAACTAAGGACTAGAGCAGATTAGACAGCCCAGAACTCAGGAGTATTTCTCCTCTACCTGTGTGACTCATGGTGTGACAATGAATATTTCTTAGATTGGTTTGAATGTCAGTAGACTATCTTGGACAATAAAGGAGCATAACTAGAGCTGTCTACACTAGAAAACTCTCTGTTTACAAAACCCTGTTCTCTGTCAAATACTGAATGTTGCGCTGTTTCTTTTTCAGTACCAAAGAAATGTCAGAAGGCTCGTGAACACTTTGGTACAGTGAGAACACAGCTGGAATCTCTGAAGACCAAGTTTCCCGCTGATCAGTATTACAGGTGTGGAGGATCACACGCAGCCAGACATGGATATGGGAACTCCCTGGGCATATTTGGCATCATTACTTTGGAAGAATGATTTAAAGGTTTATGGGCCCAATGCTTCTTTCTGTTTGAAAAGTAAATCATGGTAGAGAAGCGTGAGGTTTTTATCAGCATAGATAAAAAATGCTTTTGCTCAAACACTCTATTTGAACTTTTAACTAAAAATATCCGGTATTTAATTCTTTTTCTAGAAACTTTTTAAAAAAAGAAGCAGGGAAGTTTAAGAAATTGATGTTCTATTGGAGCTGCCCTTGTTCTGGGAGCAGAACATTTGGTGCTCCGTTAATTTCAGTTAAGCCAGGTTTGGGGCATTTCTGAAAACAGAGCTCTAAATCTGTCGTGAAATGGCTGTTTGATACTGCAGGTACTAAATGAAGTTGTCACCTTTTGCTGCCAGAAGGGGACAGTGTCTAGCAAGAACACTTCAAAGAACATGAATCTTGTTAGCTCAGATCTCCTGAGGGAAGATGGGAGGGAAAGCCCTGGTTGTCTTGTGTGCACGACAACCTGAAAAACTCCGTGAACTGAGTAGGTGTGTGTGAGGTGCGAGCAAATGCTAGCGTCCGGCATAGTATCCTGGGGGTGAAGTTCTCCAAGGAGATGACTTTAAGCTGGTGTCATTTTGATAAGCCAAAAATATTGCCAAGTGCTATGTGTAAAGGTGGAAAACATAATGTATACATAATGTATGCTTGTTGCCTAACTCTCCATGTTACTTATTTATACATTGACTTGGTGTTTTCTTCAACAGATTTCATGAGCACTGGAGGTTTGTGCTTCAGCGGTTGGTGTTTCTGGCAGCGTTTGTAGTCTACTTGGAGTCAGAAACGTTAGTGACCCGAGAAGCTGTTGCAGAAATACTTGGGAGTAAGTTAATGTTGTAACTGAAGAGAAAAAGCTGGTGACGTTTTTAGATGTTGTAACTTTCAGAGGTACAGGGAAATGGCAGAACTTCATTTCTTCCCAAGAAATAGGTTCCAAAGTTTATCTGGTATTTGATTTCGTTATATAAACAACAAATTCTTTCAGAAGGTAGAAATCGGCAAACCTAATGTGAACAAAAGTATTTATTCATTAATAAGTTCTTCATCAATGAAGATTATTCATTCAAATTGCGTAATTTGAATTCAAAAGAATAATACAAAGAATAATACAAAAGAATAATAGAATAATACAAAAGAATAATACAAAAGAAAAATACAAAGGTGAGAGCTTATTCTTCTCCCTTCTTGCTTTTGGTGTTTAAAAAGTGTGGAAAACAGATTAAATTCTTATGCTGTAAGAGAACTGTGTCCTTGCAGAGCAAAGGATTTAAAAAAAAAAAAAAAAAGAAAATATTTTTCTAAGAAAGGACTACAGACCCCTCTCCTGTATGTTGATGTAAATTCAGTTATTCTGTTGGATCAGCTATAACCTTTTGCGTGTCCACTTGAGGATGTACGAGATGCTAAATCAAAACGCTGAGAAGAGGCAGTAATTGAATCACATACAGGAAAAGGCTGACTTTTATTTTGTAATAATATTTCATAAATTTGGTATTTCAGATTAGCTCCAGTAAACAAATGCAATTTCAACTCACTGGTTTTGCTTACATTCACTACCACCTGATTACCGCTCTGTTTTTCATCTTAGTTGAAGCTGATCGAGAGCGGGGCTTTCACCTGGACATTGAAGACTATCTTTCTGGTGTATTAACTCTCGCCAGTGAGCTGGTAAGGAAGATATCGATGCATATATTTGGCTTGAAACTGACCTAAAAAAAAAAAAGTAAAGTAATGTGTTTTCTAACTTTCCCAAGTTGTTCCTGGAAGTTATGATACACACCACCTTGATCTGAACTTCTAGCAAACTGCCTCTCTATGCCAGTGTTGTTCCTCACTGATATTTTAAGATTTAAACTAGTCACTTGACTGAAAATCCAGGATTATGGTCAACAAAAAAAGGTAGATCTAAGTATAAATAATCTGACTGCCTGGAACAAAACTGCTTCATTTGGTAAAGTAACTGATGGGGATAGTGACGTGATTTGGGTGGGTTCCTCTGCTGATGTTGTCCTGCGTGTCTTCCTCTTGTAGGCCAGACTGGCAGTGAACAGCGTCACAGCTGGTGACTATTCTCGCCCTCTCCGCATCTCAACTTTTATCAACGAGCTGGATTCTGGCTTCCGTCTCCTCAACCTGAAGAATGACTCCTTGAGGAAACGTTACGATGGCCTGAAATACGATGTCAAGAAAATTGAGGAAGTGGTTTACGACTTGTCGATCAGAGGACTCAATAAGGAGGCAACAGTTGGTGCGGGTGGAGAGAAATGAAGGATGCTCATTTTAACAGCATCATTGATTACCTCAGATGGTTGCCAATTTAGGAAGCATGCTAGCGAAGCCTTCCTACAGTAGTTTAGAAGAACTGCAGCTGAAAGCTGCTCTCTATTTTCTTACAAAAGGTGTAGTACGGGTGTTAGATCTCAAAATGTTTTGTAAAATCACATCTAGATTAGGGCAGGAGGCGCTCTGTTGCCAGTGGAATTCCTCTGTCAAAACACGCGGTGCCGTTCTGTGCACAGCAGCAATAGTAGTCAGTAACTCCAGTGAGCTGAAATTCTCATTAGTTCTGTAGTGTTGCTTCACTGCTCTGGCAGTGATGTGCTTCAGCTGTCTGCTCACACACCTCTAAAGACGTGTGCGCACCATGCAGCTCAGTGCGGATACATGTGATGTTTTAAAAAACACAGTGTGTAAATATCTACATTTTTTTAAGACACTGATTTTTTTTTTTTGCCTTTTTCTTTCTTAAATTTTCACCTGTGTCAGTAAGTTGAACAGATTTGCCTAACTGTTTATTAACCAGATCTTTTAAAATGGCTTCTGGTAATGTATCCCCCTTAATGGAGAAATTAGTGAAAATATTCCTGAGAATTTCTCCATTGGAACTGGTGTGTTGCACCTGGGCACATCTCTCTCTTTCTCTCTTTTGTTTTTCCCTTTTTTCCAAGATTTCTGTTACCAGGGAGAGCAAGGTCTTCTCAAACATCTGCTTTCACTGGCTGGTATTTGTTTTACTGACATGAGTAAATGTTGAGTTTTAATATGATAATTTGCCTTGAGAACTTGGCGTAACCAACCTTTTTTTTTTAACTACCAAGGTTTCCAAATAGAGAAGCGTTAACTGATAAACTGCAGGTAGCATCCGAGTTTTAACAACCTATATAGGCCACAACTGTACCCGTGTCCTGGGATTAAAAAGAACCCACCAAAACTATAGTTCGTGTAGCAAAATGTTTGTATCTTCAGAAATGGGGAAATTACTAGTTTCAGATACTTTGCATGTAAGATGTCTACAAACACCAACAGCCTCTTTTATTTGTGTAAATGGACAGACTCCTACCTCCCAGGGTGTTTGTTCTCTTGTCCAAAGTGACTTTGAGTTTTGCCATTCTTCTCCTACTTCTGGTGGTGCAGTAAGGTGAAAGAGAAAAACAAACTTACTTAGGAGGAGGAATATTTCCAGAGGGTAAACATGAACAGTCAAGTTTATGTGGGGTTTGTTAGTGTTTTGTTTTGTTAGCAAAGATTTCCCACTGTTTCAGTTAAGTTTTTGTTTTGTTTATTGGAAGAAAAGAGTTTCTTGGTTATTTTGGCCAATAAAAGCTGTTCTTTGATTTTGGCCATTTGGTAACTCTGCCTCTTGTCTGATTATCTGTTGTTACTGGCTTCCCTTCCTGGGGGCCTACTCTGAAATATAATTTCAGTTCAGCCTTCAGCTGTACTTGGACAATAACAGAATTCCTTACTTTGGCCGTACGCTGTTCAATGGCGCATTCTTACGTGCTGGTGAGTGGAGCCTAAGTCAAGCTGCAAACGGATTTCATAGGCTTTTTTTTTTTTTTTTTAACTTTTAATTTTGACCTGTTTCACCAAGTAAAACAGGAGAGGTACGGAGGAGTTTATCATTACCAAATCCAATATGTAGCAAGGTTCATCTTCAGAGCATCCCATAACCTTTAATGTTTGTCCTCATCCTTTGTATCTTATGTCACATAATGCAGGGAGATGGTAATACCCTTTCACAGCTGAAGAAAATGAGAGTGTAACTTCCTGAGCCCCGTGGCAGTGAGACCAGCTTTCAAAGTAGTTCTTTGTTCTTGCCCTGTGCCACTGTTTGCTTCTTTCTCACTTTAACCCTGTGGAGGTGGGAGGAAGGAAGAAGCTTAAGCCAGTTCTACTGCCAAAACCAGAGACTTGTGAAACAACACCCTAGGGCTCCGAGACACAGCCATGCAGACCAAGGTCACACAGGAAACATGTGGGAGCAGGGGAATTAGAGACAGGTTTCCTGAGCGTCAGTCTGATGTCTCTCAGGTTGGAGGACTCCTGGCATGTGGGGCTGGGATGTGAGGCCACGTGGCAGGGCAGGTTTCTGGTTGCAGGGCAGGTGTTTGTTAAGGCTTTGCGCTGGCTTGTGTCCCAGGTGCTCTGGTTGTATTTGGTCATGCAAAAGGTCTGCTTCCTGACGTGGGATCCCATGTGCCTAACGCAACTTTTCAGTAGATCCTAGATCTGCGAGCTCTTACATGCTTTCCAAGAGCTGGTGGAGATACAACAGCGCTGCGCCACAGGTGCAGAGGTGCAGATATTGCGGGAGGGACAACTGGAAAAGCAAGTCTCTTACTTAGGGTTTACAAAGTCTGCAAGGTGTGGGATCCTTCTGTCTAAGCCTCTGTGAAGGGCAAGTGCTTGAGAAAGAGGCACTGCAGTGTTGTGTTCCTGGAGGGTTTTTAGCAAACACCTCATTCTTTCCCATTCCTAGGTGTTGGGAGAGCCTAGCATCTTCCTCTGGAAAAGCATCCTTTGCAAGAGCCAGGCTGCGTAGTGCATTCCCAAGCCAGGCCTGGGGAAGAGAAAAGAAAACCGCAAGCTTTCTCCCTAGGCTGCAGCAGGGAAAGGCAGGAACGTGCTTTTTGTGGCTTCCTCTGCACAGAGGTAGCCTGTAGGACCTTGTGGCCTTGATTGTGAATCTGCACATTACTCTGGTCCTAAATTATAAGTTGTGTTTCTGTCCCAGAGCTGGGAGCAGAGGGAAGAAGGGAAGACCCAGAAGGACTGGAGTAGGGGGGTCTCTCTTCTCCGACCCTTCCCTTTCCTGGGGGTAATGGGAGCAGGTTAGCCAGTGGGAAATGGCAGTGAGAGACAGAGCTCTGAGGACTGCAGAAGCCTGATGGCTCATGATGAATCGGATGCACTTGAACCCTGAACAAATAATTCCTGTTGGTACTGAATGGACTGCGCAGCATGCGCTGGCAGCTGGGAAGGGAGTGAGTCAGCGCAGGAGCGCTGGAGAGTCTGACTCAACAGCCAGCACAGCTATTCTCTGAGCCACTTCAGCCTGAAGTGTGTTCCAGGGAGCGCTCTCTTGGATCATCTTTGTATTCACTCACTGGTTTGGGGTTTTTTTCCCCCATCTTGACATCATTTCTGTGGGTTTTCTTTATTTCAGTAAAAAGGGTACTTAAATAGTTGATTAACTAACTGCTCTTTATTTATAGCACTGCCTGTTCAACCCCTGCAAATCAATGAAAGTGCTGACCTGAAACCATTTGGGAAATAGGGGTGACCAGAGCTCCATGGCACAGGATGCAGAGTAGACCTTGGGGCTGGCTGTTGAACTGCGCTCTGTCTGCTGGAATTGATTAACTGCAGCCCGAGACCAGCAACCTCTTTAAACTGGCACTTGTTAAAGGACACATTATCACCTCCAGACTGCCCTTTTCTAGTGCCAGCACACGTCTTCGTGCAGTGAACTGGATCAAAGAACTGATCTAGCTGAAACAATCTTTATTTTTCAGCGGTGTTTGCTCCCAATCCCGTTCACTGCACACGCTGTGCCAGTGTGTGGAGGGAGGCTTCTTCTCCCTGTGGTGCCAGCTTTAGGTGTTCACTGAGCTGTAACACTGTGGTAAATTGTCTGATTTTCTTGCAGTAATTTAACTGCTTCTAGTTCTGTTAGGATTGCCAAGGATTTTCTCCTTGGGTAAATAATTTGCCTTCATTTTACTGCAGAGTGATGACTTCTGTGCTGTAGAGCCTTATAGCATTTTTCAGCTGGTAAGGTCATTATATGCCAAGGCAATTAACGAGAGCAGAAAGTGGATATGGATGACTCCTGGGGTCTGTGTGTGGATATTGACCTGTTACTCATCAGCAGTCCATCTTCCCTCGTTAAAGTACTGTCTGTTGCTGGATTCTGTGGTGCAACTGTACGGAAGCGTGAGTAGGGGCTGTTCAGAGAGCCTCCTGCCTGCTGCATTTGTGGAGTGTCATTAAGCAAGTGTTTGATTTTGAAAGGAATAGTCCTTTACAGTATATATCTCCTGTATGCGTGTTGTGGGTCAGGCATGAATTACTTGAAGATGGGTGTCTCCTTGCAGGCTTCTCTGCCTCTCTGTTTATTGTCACTTCAAACTGCAGCACTTCTGGCTTGCACTGGTTAGCTATCACTGGAGGATTGCCCTGCCCAAGGGGAAAATAGCTGTCCTAAAACAAGTCCTTTCTTGAAAGAAGGGGGAATACACTCTTTGTCTGGATGCTTGTTCATCTGCACATTCACGCTATGGGTGTACAAACATCTAACCTGCTTCTGCTGGGGAAAATGTAAGAGCCTGAGCGCTGCAAGGGTGCCATCTGCTCCCCGGGAAGCCTGCTGGCTCCCATCCTGGCAGGGAGGGCTGCCTCTGGTCTGCACTGGGGCCCTGTGCAGTTCTCGCAGGCTTCTGTGAAGTCTGACGACCACTGCAGCCTGTTGGAGACTTCAACAGGGACTGCAAAAAGCCTAAAAGGAAGAAAAAGCCTGAGATGTCAGCCCCTGTGAAACGCTCCAGGGCTATAAAGGCCTTGTGCTCTTTGCATGTTTTGGTTACCCCAGGCATCAGTCATGGGATCTGCTCTGTGATTTTCTTGAGACCTCCAGGCTTCCCACTCTCATCTGCCAGCCTTCCCCACAACACCCAGAGAGACATTTGATGCGGGTCCTCCCAAGGATGTGACTATGGCACTGCAAGGGAGGTTCCTGCACTAGGAGGGAAGGGTTCAAAACCACCTGGGGCTCCGCCGCTGCCGAAACAAAGGGTTCCTTTGCCTGCTCCTATGCAGGGCCCCTTCCCTGGGAGGGCTGTTTGCAGCCTGGGTCTTCTCACGTGCAGCTGATACTGTTTCTCAGGGATGCAAAGCCTGCACTGGTGGAGACCGCACTGGGGCAGGATTTGAGCTGGAGAGTTGCAAATTACCTTTACGTTCATCCCTGCTAATGGACCTAGAGCGTAATGCCAGCTTTTCAACTTTTTCCAGCTGTGTAACTGCTCCCAGCCAAGCCTGGGCAGAGACCAGTGCTGGAGGATGCTCTGCCTGTGTTCCGATCCCTCGTTAGGGTTCTTCACTCTCTGTTGAAGAGGATCCTCTATGTTCCTATCGCTCAACTTTTCCATCCATGTTGTAGAAAGGTTTCCCTTAGGGGACCACATTCAACTTCCCGAGGGAGATGTCTTTTTTTCTAATGAGTGGCCTTGGGGCGTGCCTGGAGTTTTTGGACTGTGCAGTGTTATTGTCAAAACTTTGCCTTCTTTTTTTTTTTTTAATTGCTTGTACCTGTTTCTAGTCATATTGATATTCTGCAGCAGCCTCTGTGAGAAATAAGGCAGTTCCTTTGTCTGCCTGACTGGTAAGGCTTTTTGCTCTGTCATATTCCACTGAAGTGACAGCAGGTCACTTAATGGTGACAGTGAGATCTTTGAACATTTATCTGATCTCTGTCAGGACAGTTTCCTCCACTACTTTTGGTTCCAGGTTTTTCCAATTTCAAGTCAGAGAATGTCAGCCTAATTCCAGCTTAATCTCACCTGGTTCCCCAGCATACATCTAAGAGGAGACAGGGCTGATATCATGAAAAGAGAGTTACTACAGCTGCCTCATCCATGAGCCCTGAAGGGTTATCTTTGACGATAGATTTGAATTATCTTCCCTTTGAGGATGTTGGGGACAAGCAAGAGAGTGCAAGATTCACCAGAATCTCCTGCTGGAGATCTGCCTTGCTGAGACTTTAGCTCCATAATAGATTCATGTGCATTGAATGATTGAAGTTCCCCAAGGCAGGAGATCCGAGATTATCTCGGAGCTTTTTTTTCAGGATTTGGGATGTGCTGAGGTCAATCTCTCGGTCTCCAGTGAACAGCTACAATAGCTTCTTGCTGCCAGACCAAAGCCGGTGCTCCCTTTCAGATGTGTTCTGGGTCACATAGTGGAGACCCACGTTGAACGCCCCTTCTCCATCGTCGCTTCTGTTAAGGACAACCAGGAATGTACAAGAACACCGTAAAGGAGATCTCTGTTCGCTAAAGCAGAAGTCTCTGCCCTCTAAAGTATTTGCTCTTCATCTCCCCGTGCTTTTTTCAGGCTTTCCCACCCAGGCTGCTGACTCTTAAATTAAAGTAGCTATTCCTTCTCTCCTTGGGACCTGATCTCACAGGGGGCTCTTAATCCAGTGTTGTGTTTTCTTGTGTCTCTGCCTTGAGCTCAAAACTACATGGACTCTATGAGGAAGACTGCCTGTTGTTGTTGTTTTCCTGGTAAATGACCAGCAAGACTCATTCTAAATTATTGTTAAAGGTCATTTATGAGTTCTGATAAATCAAGGGAGTAATCTGACTTTCTCCCCCCCCTGCCATGGTACTTCCAGAGAGGCTTGCTTGTACTAGCAGGGTAAGTTCAGTGGGCAGGGGTCTTGAAAAGTAATCTTAGTATTGTCAGCCATGACTTCTGAGAGGCATAAAAATATTATGGAGCCCTAGGATGGCCAGTTTGGAACAAATAATTGCTTTCTTGGCTTACAGACAGTGCTGTTCCCAAGTACCCTGGGTTATAATAGCATTTTGTCAGGGTTTGTTAATCAGGAATGGAAAAATACAGCACAACTAATCTCCAGGGCTGCCAAGTAAGATATGTACATGTGATACTGAAAGACCTGCAACTTCCCAGGAGAGGGATCATCCAG
This sequence comes from Mycteria americana, assembly GCF_035582795.1. NCBI lineage: Eukaryota > Metazoa > Chordata > Aves > Ciconiiformes > Ciconiidae > Mycteria > Mycteria americana. The sequence continues at coordinate 31,034,159 of NC_134373.1, forward strand.
TTCAGAAAGGTGCCTGGGGATTATGGAAACCCACTGTTTTGTCAGTGGGCTGACATTCCTTGCCCTTCCTCTGCAGGCTCACCCCACAGCATGAGCGCTTGCGGGGCCACAGAGACTGTTCTGTGCTCATGCTCGCTTTCAACACCTGTAATTTAAAGGCAGGCAAGCAGCTGAGCACACACCGGATACATCAAAGATAAATAACATTGGAAGCACAACCTCTGTCTAGTTTGACAGGTTCAACAATTGGGCCGTCGCTTCCTGTAGCAGGCTGTCCCAGATCAAAGAGCTTGTGCTGTTCCCTGGCCACAGGTTTTTTAGGACAGGGCTACAGCACCAAGTACACGTCCTGCTCGTAACTCAACACCCAGCGATTATTTATGGACCTTCTTTAGGGGAGAGTTTGCCTGATTCAGAGGAAATAGGCCATGATTACTAGGAGCCTGGCAGGCAGGTGTTTCCTGTGATACCTAGAAAACCCCTGAATCTGATAAATTGAACAATCACCCAAATGCAAGATTGATGCTAAATATCAGACCTTTTACATATACTTATTGTTCTCTAACCTTTTTGAACAGCCAGGGTGACTAAAGGTATCTTGATTTAAAGATATGACTGTACAAACAGTCCACTGCTGGTTTTGAGCGTGAATTGGTATGGAGAAAATCACTGTGCTGGAAAGTAATTGAAAACTTTCCAGAAAGGAAACTCGCTGTTTGGATAAATTAAGCTATTAGGCTTACTGTACTTATGCCTTCCCTTATCAAAACTGCCACTGGTGGTAATGAAGAGAAGGTAGCTGCGCCATTTTGATCTTGGGAGAGAAAACAAAGGTGCTACAAGCTGTTGCTTTTTGCATTTTAGGTGAGTGGGGCTTGAAGGCTGTTAGATGCAGATCTGTCATGACAGCATCAGAGAAATCTTCCTCCAGCAGCTGGTCTGCTTAGGCATCCATCTGTTTGAAAAACAAGCAACAAACTTATAAAAGCAATGCGTCATGCTCGTCACTGGCTGTTCAGTGCGTATTTTGGGGGAACAAACAATTTATTGTCTAATGACTAGAAATAGCTGGAGGGAATTCCGTCTCACTTGAGGGAGTCAGGCTGCTGCCCCAACAAGCATTTTGCCAGCTATCGCTCGCTGCAGCGCTCAGCTGTGTGCTGCCACCCTCACGTCTTGGGTACGTGTTTGTAAAGCCCCTGATGATGCCACAACTCCCGTTTCCTCAAGGACAAAAATGCTGGACAGTGCAGATGAAAAGAAAATAGAGCCAGTATGCACATGTCTCACTGCTGGTGCCTGCCTCAGTGCCCAGAGCAGTGTAACAAGCCCTGGCAGCTGCGGCAGGAGGACAAAGCACTGGGCACGGTTTGCAGGCCTGCTCAGGCCTTGGGTCAGTGGTGACTTTACAAGACTAGGGCTACCTACGTGAAGGTAGCCTCTGTCCACCTTCGTTTGTGCGCTCACTGATGCTGACTGATCTCTGGAGAAATGCACAATTATGCTTCTTTGTGTGAATCCTCCTGTAAAATAAATGCCTGTAACAGAAATACTTTGTTGGGAGTGAATAATACTGATTGGCTTTGTCCTTACCCTGGGGGCAGCTGAAAGAACATTTACAGGCTGTCCTCTGAGACCCACCGACCAAAATTCAGGCTCCTTTAACTTAGCCTCTAGGGCTGTAATCTGGCCTTTGCTGTGTAAGTCACAGCGTGACATTCTGCTGATCTTGTAATCGCAAGGCCGGGGTCAGTGGTAACGTCAGGCTGAAAAGGTTAAACCCTGTTTGCCTTTTTACCATTGTTCAGCTTCGAGTCATTTCCCTGCTGCGGAGCTGAGAGAGGCTGGACCTTATGGGGGAGCGCTTTTGTGGCCTCAGTTTCAGCTCTCATGTCTGGTGCGCTGGGGCCTGACCTGCCCAGGCATAAGATTTTGTGCCAGTCTATTGTTGTCTAGTGAGAACTGGGGTAGCAGGCTTGTACTGTTCGCCCAGTCTCATTAGGAGTAGCCCCTGAATTCTGTTCAGGGGATCCAAAGAACGGACGTAGGCACATTGTTCACCTGAATGCCACCCACACTAAATGAAATATCTACTCCAGAAAACAAGTGTTCAAAAAAATACCCACCTAAAGTCATTGAAACATAATTATTAAAACCTTTTATGTTACTCTACAGTACAATGTAAATTGTTCCTTTCAGTTAAATTTTGAAATACACTAGATTACATCATTTAAATAATCGCAAACTTTTAAGTGGTAGCGGAGCTATATTTACATACACTTCTGAGATATTTCAGATGCAGCGTTATGTTCCAGTCCCTAAGTCAGTTAAATAACAGACTTTCAGTGGGGGTATACTGCTCTTCCACAGGTTCTACACGTATTTGGGGTGTATGTGTCAGAGAGCAAGAACTCCTTTTATTCTTGTCTGATTTTTTTTTCCTTGCTGTGTGCATGCAGCTGAATCTCAGCAAATTGATACCTACTTGATTTGGATTAAAGATGAAAGACCTTTCTTGTTAAACAAGTATTTTGACTGAATATACAGAGGTGAACAATGAAATATAGTGCTTAGGAGTAGCAGTGGAAAACATAATTTTCTCCAACTTTCCTCCACTGTTGCATAATACTGCACCTAGTTTTGACCCTGACTTTACCTAATGCTGATGAAATACAGTCAATGGTGGAAACCTCTCTCATGTTGTCAAGACCGGCTTTCAACACAATCCATGCAATGGCAAGCATCATACATCATTCTCCCGCAGTGCAATATTAACAAGTTAAACTCAGTATTTTCTTCCAGAGATCTGCTCCTCGAGGGAAGCCATCTCTGCATGTACATCAGCCACAAACAGGTTGTGAGTCCTGAGGCTGGAGATCAGAATTAGGCTGTAATGCTTGCTTCCAGTGCTGCTAAGAGTCTTCATGAGCCAGGCTCCTCCCTGTGTTGTCCACGGAGCAGAGCAAGTTCAAGCCACTGAGGCTCTTGATGGTCCTCTTGCACGTGGCACTGGTCAAGCCAAGTCTCCCTGCGTGCTGCCTGCGCAGGACTCAGGGCCTGGTGTGAGGGGTGCTGATCATGATGTTGGGCAGCGCGTTCCGCCGCTTCTTCCAGGAGCCCAGCTCCCTCGAGTACCGCCTGATCTGCCTGAACCAGTGGTGAGTCCGTGCCCGGTCGCTGTCCCGGAACACAAACGCCTCCCGCCTGATCTCAATGAGTTCAAAAGTGTCGTCGCAGTCGGGATCAGTAGAGACAATGCAGTTACTCAGCCTCAAGGGCTCCCTGAGCAAATGGAACTTCCCGTTATTTTTGTCCCTGATGAGTACCAGCACAGCGTCCTTCACAGGCCCTGGCTCGGCTGACTCCAAGCTGGACTCAGACACACGCTTCATGTTCACCAGGAGGAGGACCTGCATGTTCTGGAACTTCAGGGTCTTGCTGCCTTTCTTCACCCACTGGCCGTCGGGGGGCTGGGCCAGCTGCAGAGACCCCTCCATCACAAATCGCGTTTCCTCCCGCAGCCAACCTACAGTTTTGAGGGCGGTTTCTCTCATCTCAATGTTGATGACTTCCCTTTTCTTCTTGCTGTCCTGGCGAAACGAGCGGAGGGTCCATGTGTTCCCCTCCTGCTTGGTTTTCATGTTGATGTGCTCCAGGTGGGACTCGATGCGGCTCTTGGCCTCCCGCAGGCTGCCATGATCTGGGTGGTACTCAGTGGTGGCCTTGATGATTCTGCTGAGCAGCAGTGGGTACTTGGTGACTCTTTGCAAAGGGGCCATCAGGAAGGACCTCAAGTTCATCCGCCGCAGTGCTGTGTTGTCGTTCTGGGAGACATTGAGGAATATTCTGCAGGGATTTAAGAAGAGGGAATGAAATGGTGGCTGTTCTGCCAGCAGATGCTGAAATCCTAAATGCAAATGAACAGTGTGGTGCTGGCAGCTGCTGGGCACTGCAGCCCCCCCTCTGGTTTTAACAGCCTTGTGAATTCTGTCTTCTCAAAAACTAACAACAATTTCTGCAGCTGTGCTCAGCTGCAGAACGGCGATGAGGTGCCTGGGACACTAGCACGTAACATCCTGGCAGTCTTCTATTAAATCGTTGTAAAACAACGAGGGTGTGATCTTTCTCTGATACACACTGACGTAGTGTGTACCTACGTCAGGCCCGAGGCAGATAGATCAGCTTATATCAGATTACACTAATTTGTAGCTCCTTTCATCGTTAGATTACAAAGCAGTCTAAACCAGAATTTGGTACCGTCATCATTTTAAGCTGTTGCAGTGGAAAGAGAGAAGTGACTCACCTGACGTTGCCCAAAAGGCCAGGGCTAGGAATGGGAAATAAATTCAAGCCATGCATGCTTCATACAGTGGCTTTCCCCAGTGGAAATCCAAACCATGCTCTGGCGCAGGGACTGAGAGCTGTTCTCAGCTGGGTGTTATTTGGTGAAAGTTCAGCCCAGCAGTCAGTGGGCAAACACTGGTACCACAAAATATAGTGTACAGCCAGGGACCAACTGGCTGCCTCAGTGGAGATATCAAGGGGTTAATATGTTTTGGAGAGTAAATTACTCTGCTCGCCCCAAGAGAGATCAGCTGAAGAACATCACTGAAGAACATTAGCATCAAAACTTTGATCTAGTTGAGCTGACAAAAGCTTCACCCTCAGCCTGGTGCCTTCCTGTCCCCAAAGCCTGGGAAAATACGCTCAGCCCCTTTCTCACCTGAGCAACTCTTTCTCCTTCTCCAGCGCATTGAGCATATTCACGGAGGAGGACTGCTGAAGACAGTAGGTCTGAAAGGCTGGCAGCATGTTGACGAACTCTAGAAATATTTCGCCGATGCACACGGTCATCAGGTCATCATCACCCTGCAAGCATGCAATACAGCCCCTGCTGGGTTAGCTCAGGAGAGGCACAAGCATGGAGCCTGCGTTCAGTCCTATCAGCATGAACCTACTGCAGGATCTGGTGAACACCAGACCAAAGGTGGAACTGGGCTCACCCTTCCTGGTGGAAAGGCAGTCCCTGCAGGTCCTGGGGGAAGCACTGTGTGGGGAGGGGAAGGAAAGCTGGTCTAACTGCTTGCTCTTCTACACATAGAGATGTCTTCTCTGCTTCTGTGGGCTTGGCCAGCTCACCAGAGCAGGGGCTCAAAGGCCAGAGGCCAGAGTGTGCCTGCTAGTCAGGAGGATGTACTGGGGCCCTTCTTGCCAGCAGGTCTGCCGTAAGACTAATGCAGCAGTGCATAAATTAACAGAGAGCATTTAGGAGCAAATGGGCAGAGGCAGCCTGTAACTCTGGTAACAGACATGGCACTTAACAACTTCTGCAGTTGTTCTCAGCAACTGGTCTGGCTGGGAAGCACTCTCCTTCAGTTGTGCTCTGACTGGCTACTTTGATGCCTAAGTGAAAAATAAATTTCATGGTAAATTGTTCTCTGATTTCTGGATGTGTAATAAAATAAGGGAATAGTAAGAATCTGGTGCCACATAATGCTCTTGGCTTTGTCTAGGTGTATGCTGACATGCTCCGCAATCACTACTCATTTGAGCAGCGAGAGAGGGAGCAGCTCTCTGGCTCCTGGCGGCTTTTTGGTGCAGTACTGAGCTCTGACTGCAAAGGGCAACATGGAGGAGGAGACAGGGAAACCCACGGCTCTTTGTAGAAGCCATTGTCTCAATAAATTATTCACAGGGGACATCACACCCGCAGTGCACATCTGTCTTCGCTGTGCCAGGTGCATGAGAGTGGTTGTCAAAGTTGCCAATTTTTGAGACATGTGTCGCTCAGTCTGACATGCAGGGTTTCGGAAAGGGAAAGGAGGGATGTGTTTCCTAGAGAACAAAACATCCTGGTGAGACTGATACAGCAACAAGTGGGTTTTGGTTTGTTGAAGAAAGGAGAGTGTGGAGCTGTTTATGTATCCTTTGCAGAGATTGTCTGCTGCTCTAGAGTCTTATTTCTATTTCTCTGCCCTCTGACCACCACGCTCATGGGGTAGGAAAGTCCCTTGTGCAAGGCAGGGTGTATTGGTAGAAGCAACTGGTACACAGAGCTGTAAGGGCCAATTGTCACCAGAGCAGGGAGCAGCCTGTGCTGCCTAGCCACACAGCCTAGAGGCAAGCTGCAATAAACAGCAACCCAAGGCAAATACACCCAAGCCAGCCTGAAGCGAGCCAGCTCAGCGTTGGATAAGAGCGTGGCCCGTGAGCTCGGTCCCCTCCATTCTTCTGGTGGCCAGACCAAGCTGAGCTCTGTGCCCCCATGGTCACACGCTTATCAGTGTCCAAGCTAACTGGCTTAAAGCTAACTTGGGTAATAGGACAGTTAGATCCTGTTAATGGGATAAAGGAGCTAGACTGCTGATGGCCTGCTAATGTCAGGGGCATTACCAGAGCAGAGAGTGAGGCGAGCAGCTGTGACCTGGCACAGGCCTATGGAAATCACTGGTTTATTCCTCGCTGAGCAAGGAAGGTACTGGGCAGATGACCAGAACCCAGGAGTCCTACCTCCTGATCCCCTGCTCCATCTATGCTGCCTCACTAATGCAAAACCTATTCCTGTCTGCCTGGTCCAGCGCCTGTAGAGCACGCAGCATCATACCTGGTCAAAGGCCTGATCGATCTCTTCCTGGAGTACCTCCAGGAAGTTCTCGTTGAGGTCGATGAGCTCCTGGATGTTGCTGAAGATGCCCAGGAGCTGCTCCTGGCTCAGAAGCCCAGCAGCCTGCATGGGGAGGTAGAACTCCTCTTTGATGATGCGCAGGTCCTCTCCATAGCTGGCCTCTGTGTTGACAAACTCCAGCACAGACTCCTTGCGCTCTGTCCTGCGCTTGCGGCACTTCTCGCAGAGGTCAGCCCGCCTCTGATTGCAGTTCTGCACATCTGTCTCCACCGGGAGGTCCCTTTCGCCACAGTCGGTGCAGGGACGGTGGGCTTCCCAGGCTTGCAGGGAGCTCAGCGTTTCAGATGCCCTGTTCCTCCACTTTCTGGCTGGCATCTGGCCAATGCCACTATCTGCCCTCTCCACATCTGCTGACTTGGTCCGGGTGGCCTCGCTGGGATCCAGGTCATCCCGGACATCGTTCACGCCAACAATCCCGCTGTCTGTGCTCAGGCTGCTGACATTGCTCCAATGATGTCTGGAGCGGAGGGAGCCACGTGGGGCGCGGCGGGTCTCATCAAAGCTGCCACCATGGCCAAGGTTGGCTTTTGCTACCACTGGACCTGAGAACAGACACAAATCATTACAGGCATTGCCAGCTGCACAGAGCTCACCTGAGGAGCTCAAGATGGCACAGCCATGAGTGGCAGGAACCCTGCGGGGGCAGGCTAGATCTGGTGAAAGCAGGGCTGTTAGCTGTCTCCCCTCCTGTTTGGCTGCTGAGACTGGCGAGAGTCAGAAGTAAATGGCTCCCAGGTGAAGCTCGGGGCCTGTCATCCCTGCACTGCCCATACCTGTGAACTCATTTGGGCTCTCTCTTCCCCTGCCATCTGCCAGCCAGGGACAAAGACACAGCAGAGTAGATCCTGATTTCTTGCATGCCTGGGTTAAACCCAGAATGCTTCCCTCCCCCAGGTCATTAGAGTCACTCCATATTTACACCAGTGTAGCAGGGCTCAGCATGTGGCCCATCAACCCCCTCTGAGTGTGCAGAATGTGGGTACCGTAGTCTCGCTCCTGCCGGCGCTTCTGTGCGTGCTGCCGTGCTGCAGCTGCAATCTTCAGCTCCAGCTGCTTCCTCTTCACCGAGTCTGTCGGCATAGGGTCACTGAAGTGCGGCCGCAGCCGGCACTCCCGCTGGGCCTTGGCACCATCCGTGCTCTCATGGACGATGTCGGAGCTGGATCGGCGGCAGCTGGGACTGGGGGTCTGCAAGAAAGGCAAGTGGGTTTGGAGCAAGGCAGTGGTCAAAGCAGCACCTGGTTTGCAGCCACTGGATTTTAGTTGCCAAAGGAGAGAAAAGGAAACTCATCAGCGGTGGGATTGTAAATGCAGCTCCGCTACATGATCATTAAGAAATCTGTCCCCCCAGGTCCCTCTGTCTTGCTTAGTCCTAACAGCAAGGACCCCTCTCCCTTTGCTGTTGTGTAGCTCTGAGTACAGTGGCTCCGTAGTGGCTGGATCACGGCTGTCAAATAACCATGAAGAAGTCAACAGCATAGCCCTGGCTAAGGGCCTAAAGGGGGTGCTGAGCCTGTCCTCCAGCGATCTGAGCTAGCTTGCCTCTGTTCTGTGAACGTTTCAGCACTGCAGGGTCAGGAAGTCCAGTCTCTATGCCTTACCTACATTAGGAGTTTGACCAAGTGGGGACCAGGAGGGAGTCTCTCTGATCTCCCAGGCAGTGCAGCAATGAGGGGCTGGTGGCACACCAAAAGCCATGAAGGGGTTATTGCTGAACTCCCTGCAAGAGATGCGGTGGCAGATAGGTGGGGCACAAAACCGACTCCTGTTTCATTAACGCTAATAAAAAAGGCACTAGAAATGCTTCTAACAGAGTTTAATAGCTCATGGGAGTTGGTGTGATTTCAGATCCCAGGCTCCCAGCCTGCCCAGTTCCTAGAACGAAGGGATCCTTTAGAGCTTCTGACAAGAAAAAAAATCCTGAACACATGCCCAAGATGAGAGGGGAATTCCTCTCCCTTACATTCCCTGCAGGTGGACTGTCGCTGGATGTCTCATTGCTTGGCTTGTCCTCCCAGGTCTCTGTTGCCATGGACATCGCTGTGGGCTGCTGGCTGTCCTCTGGAGGTGGGATATCAGCTTCCCTCAGATCACACTGTCCCTTGGAGGGGGATTTGGCAGCAGTCTCAGCATTGCAGCTGCAGGGGAAGAACCAGACTCTGATGAACATCACGTATGCAGTTCACCTGCTGTTCCTGACATAGATAAGACTGAGCAAGCCCAGGTTCGAACAACCTCCCACAACAGTTCAGGGAAAGCGCAGGCAGGAATTTAGACTGGTTGGCATGGATGGCTCTGTGTGTGTTTCAGAGGCTCTAAACATAGCAGTGCAAATTGGGTAATTGCACTTAGGCCAGCATCAGTCTGGGATATCAAGTCTCGGGTGTTCACAGGGCATTTTTTGTGTCCATAAAACATGAGGTTCTCCCATAGGGACCAGAAAAACCTCTTTCTAAGTAGGCCATATCCATATTTGCTGCTATTTAAAGAGATGTTGTCAACACAGAAACGATATTGCTCATCTGGAAGAAAATCACCTGCTAAAAACCGTAATACTTTGAAAAGATTAGAGGATTAAAGGAGCTTTCCCTCTGTTTGTCATCTCATATGATCCCAAGCCTGCTGAAACCACTGGAAAGATTCCCTCTGCTTTCAGTGAACTCAGGATCGGGCCTTTTGGTGGACGTAAGAGTCCTGAAAAGATTGGCAGAGTCTGTTGTTCTCACTTGGCAATTCTGGGATGCTCTTATTCACCACTGCCTGGTGCTAACAAGGGCCTGGCCTGGCTGCTACAGGCAGCCTGTTCCAACCCCACGTTCCCCTCTCTGTAGACAGCACCACCTCTCCAGACAGACACAGTCTGGTGCAAAACCACTGACTTGACAGAGTAGTTGACAGGCTGTAGTTTGTGATACTACTTGTGACACATTTTTTTTTAACAGACTCTCTAAGACACCTTATTTCCATGCATAATGCAGCCTGCTTGGAAGAATATTAATTTTTTCATTTTGGGTTTACTTAATTTTTATGGGCTTGGATTCCTTTAAAAAGAAAGGTTGTCAGGACTGGATACGGATGCTTGCACATTGAGGAAGCCCACGTCTGGAACATATTTCAGGTCATGCATGTATTTTATGCTTAACAAAAGTCTCCCATGACAAAAATCTGCTTCTTAAAGGCTTCACTTGTGAACTTACACTGGTAGGTCATACTGCTAATGCGCAATTCCAACACTGTCAGCTACAAGCAAATACGTAAGACAGAGGGACATTTTCCTTACAATGAATGACAGTTGGCTCCGGTAACAAACCATCAGCCAACACTGAAATCACTGAAGAGGGAACAAATCTCCCAGAGTACAAACTGGTTCTGTTGTCAGGCCAGAAAAGCTGGTTTGCAACTTTCCAGCTGATGCTTTTTCATCTTCCTCCATTTATGCTTCCAGGTCCCAGCTGACACTACCAGAGGATTTACCAACTTAAAAAGCGTTTAGCCACGGCTGCACAGCAACAGGACAGTGCTAACAGCAGGCTGCTGGCTTTTACTTTTTGCTGTGCTAACTCCCTGCCGTGTGGATTTGGAAACGTCACTTCACCCCTCCAGGCTTCTTCTCCCCAGCCTGTAGAAAGGGAATACCAACATCAGTGCTGTCACAGAGCAGTCTGTAGTACGGACTGCATTATCCCCTTTACAGGCTTGCAGTAAGAGCAGCGCAGGCACACAGCAAGGCTGTGGTCCCATGGTACTGTCCTGGCCCAGCCTGGCTTAAGAGGTTCCTGTCTCCTTCCTCCCTCCCATCCCTAGCCACATTTGGGGTACCAGTGTAACTGTCTGTGTAGCCATGATCTAAAATCAGTCTTGAAATGATCTGGGTTGAAAAAAATATCCTTCCTCATGTATTCCCAGCCAGATCATTTCATTAATGTTTCATTGAGTTGGTAAAGTATGAACAGTTCAGCTAGGCGCAGCCGTGGGAAGGCAGGCAGAGGTTAAGGAGCAAGAAAGCTCTTGAAGAGGATGCCACTGCCGGAAAACCACCATTTCCAAAAGCTGCTCCTGCTCAAACAGCTTCTGGTTGAAACATGCAGAAAGAAGGGACCACGCTGAGGCACAGACAGGCAATGGGATGCATCCAAGGTCAGTAGCAGAGCTCAGAACTGGAATATTATCTTCTCCTCTTGATCACACCACCTTCCACCATACAGACCATACTTTCAGAGAGAAGCCAAGCTTTATATGTCATTTTTACAGTGCTTCAAGATCATCCACTTAAACATGGAAAGTACTCCAGAGTATTACTGCTCCTCTAAGTGAAGGTGACAGCAGCTCTCTGCTGATAAGGTCTGTGGACCAGATGCCATTGCTTATTGTGGTTTCCAGAACCCAATAGGGGAATAAGAGCTAATACTACCCAGAGAGCTAATACTACCCAGAGAGCTGAGCTAAGGAAGTGTGATTGGAGACTGAGAAATTCAACCCACCCCATGGTTGGTCAGCTAGAGGTAAGAAAGGCAATGATGCAGAGCCCACATTGTGTGAAAGGTGATTTCTTCATCCCTGGTTTGACTGCTCTACTTCTAGTTGTGATTAATCCCTCCTGCATGATGTGCGGGGGTAAGTGCTGCTCCACAGAGCAGTCACTGTGCACCACACCACCAGTGTGATCAGAGGGATGTAGACAAAACAGGGAGGATACAAGCAGTTTTGTAGAACCAAAACTTAGGGCTGCTCCTTTAACCTTTGCCCCTGGCTTAGGAGGAAGAGTGGACATTGCCAAGAAAAAGGGATATTGCCCCTTCCTCCAGTCCCCTGCCCCTGGCAGAGATCTGGGCTGCCAACAGGTCTACACCAATGCCTGCTCAAGCAGTCCCCTCTGCTCTCATGCAGAGCTGCAGAAGGGGGGACTGGCATGTTTCCTTCTGTAGGATCAAATCACTTATTGGCATAGGAGTTTCCTGCCTGGAGTTTGTGTCTGTTTTCCCTGTTCTCCCCAGGACAGGTGATGTGCTTGGGCCAGCACAGGGAGGACAGGTTCTTTCTGAATGTCCTTTTATACCTCTGGGCCATCATCTCTGAATCTCATGGAAGCAGAGGCACTGGGTGTGTGGTGTACAACTGGAAATGCACCTGCTTTCCTTCACAGTCTCTATGGGATTCTTCATGGTTGTATCATTGTCCAGGCCGGCAGTTCTGAGTCCTTTCCACATGTCCCTGACTCTTTCTGACTAATGGAAACATTTTTGTCTGCTTGTTCCTTGCTGGCACCTGCCTTCCAGACTTGGAGTCCTCTGCTATGGGAGGCTGTTATTCTACCTAACATCCTGGTGTCATCCCAAATACACCCCATCACTCTTTTCAGGAAGCCTTCTTTCTTAGTGATGTCCTTCGCTTCCTTGTGCAGGTTTTTGTTGTGACCTTGTCCCCCATTTTATAGACAGGAACCCCAGGTCCTTGCATGTCCTCATCCTGAGCAATTCACTGCTTAAACAAGTTCAGAAAGTGGACTATATATTGAAATGCCTACAGGATTTCCACCTAGATCTCAACACCCCTTCCCAGCCAGGACTACACCTAAGTTAAAGGTATCCAGTGACCCATGAGCAGGCTAAAGCCGCCATAATTATGAAGCTGAAAATCAAATCTTCACTGATGAAATATTAAGCCCTTTGAATGAGTCTTAAGTAATTAACTATGAATTACTAGGGAGGCAATTAACTTACCAGACAAAACTGCTTTGTAAAACTGTAACACTTACACAGAACCACTAGAAAGAGAAGACAATTTCAGCTATCTTATTCTGTGACACTCCAACACATCTCTATCAAAGGCTTGCTGAGCTCAGTATCTGTGGAAATGGGACCACATCCCCAGCTTTCAGCTTATTTCATTCGAGACTTAGAAAAAATGTGGCCTGGACATCAGTGTGGTGGTTTCAGCTGGGATAGAGTTAATTTTGTTCCTAGTAGCTGGTATAGTGCTGTGGTTTGGACTTTAGTATGAGAATAATGTTGATAACACACTGATGTTTTAGTTGTTGCTAAGTAATGTTTACACTGGTCAAAGACTTTTCAGCTTCCGTGCTCTGCCAGGTGCACAAGAAGCTGGGAGGGGACACGGCTGGGACAGCTGACCCCAACTGGCCAAAGGGCTCTTTCACACCATATGGCATCATGCTCAGCATATAGAGCTGGGGGAAGAAGAAGGAAGGGGGGGACGTTCGGAGTGATGGCGTTTGTCTTCCCAAGTAACCATTACACGTGATGGAGCCCTGCTTTCCTGGAGATGGCTGAACACCTGCCTGCCCATGGGAAGTAGCGAATGAATTCCTTGTTTTGCTTTGCTTGCGTGCACGGCTTTTGCTTTCCCTATTAAACTGTCTTTATCTCAACCCACCAGTTTTCTCACTTTTACTCTTCCAATTCTCTCCTCCATCCCACTGGGGGGGAGTGAGCGAGCGGCTGTGTGGGGCTTAGTTGCCAGCTGAGGTTAAACCATGACAATCAGTGATCATAATTTAGGACCCAAAACATCCAGACAAAAAGTCTCTCACCTCTGCAGTGAGAATCTGCAGTGAGAATCAGCTTGAGTTATAAATGAATATTCAGGCACTTTACAGTCTCGGGTGAAATAGTGGAAAACTGAGAAATTTCCAGACAAAGGAAACTGGAGTTTCCCACTAACCAGTACTTTGGCACTGCCAACAGATTTGTTTTCCTCCTGCTATCATGCAGAAATGACAACCTTTACCATTAATTGTTATTACTATGGAAAATAAACAGGCCAGGGTGGTTCCTTCACATGAAACGACCTCTCTAATTCTGGAACCACTGTCATTCTCATTTTTAGATCAATTGCCATTTTGGTGTTAATAAAATCACCTCATATATTTTAACAAATCCAACTAGGGAGACTGAACACATTCACAGAAGCAAAAACCACTGCAGATATTAAAAGCCCAGAAACCACACTGAAACCATAAAGGCCCTGGGCAGAAAGTGTTTGGAAGCTGGGAGAGTAGTAGGAAGAAAGATCATATGCACTACCCAGTTCCAATATACTTTGCTATGCATCCACCTTGGGCTCCAAATACCAGTCAAACCTTTGATCTGCCCAAAGACAGCTGCTCTTATGCTCTTACTCATGGTGTATTTAATTTCATATCAATGATAAAAATAGCCTACTCAATGAAAATGGTCGCATACCATAACTTTCTCATCTGTTTCTTCATTGGGTTTTCATACTCTAGAACAAAAGCACAAAGGCTGGGCTGGACAGCTGAAGGAAGCATTTAGGGCTCTGACACCCCCTACTTCCCCTTGCATTATAAAGTTGTAGAAGTATTTCTGCTTGTCACTCTAGCTCTGTCTACATGGGGAGCTTCAGCTCCACAGAAGTTCTTTCAGACAACTCTCATTCCTGTGCAGAAGTCACTGTCATCTCCTCTAAAACCTGAGGACCAGTCTCAGAGCTCTAGCATCCCAGAAATACCAAGTCAGTGTACACGGTTGATGCCCTGGCATTTCACACACCACATCTGTGCAAGTCAGAAGCAGCCAGAAACTGAGTCAAATGTAATTCGTGGCGAAGCCAGTCCTGAATGCCAAGTGTATGGAAACAAACCACTCCACCAACACTTACTCCTCCTTTTCCCATCAGCCTTATCTAGTGATAAGACAGTGATAACTGCCCCAAATTCCTAACTTCCAGAACTTTGCTGATTCCTGTTGGGCAACCTGCTTGCGTAGAAAGGGATCCCCATTTCTTTGGCAGAATGGAGGTAACAGGACTGCAGTGTCCAAAACCAGGATAGAGAAAGCAGTCCTTGTGAACATCTTACCCAGAGAAGGGGAAAACCCTGGCTGGAGAAGAGGGAGGAAGGCTTTACACAGTATTTTCTGTCACTGCTTACGCTGTCTGAGTTGACAGAAGGTCAGTATTTGCAAGTACTTTCACTCACTGCCTGTGCTGGTCTCCAGAGGGTGGTAAAAGACTCGTAACAGCCATCTTGCTCTCATTTGTTTGCCAGTTCACTACATAGAGGCAGCAAGTGAAAGCACTTGTTGCTGCATGTCACACTACCGAAATTCATGTCCTGCAGTGGTAGGACAGACTACATCTTTTTTCAAAGGAATCATATTAGTACTTTGTATCCCTCTGCTGTCCTTTACTTTTAACAGATGTTAAAAAAAAAAAAAAAGACCTTTCAACAATTTATTACAGAAATAAAATGGGTGGGAAATTGGGTGTCAGGACTACTGATGGCTGCTGTCTGGACAGGATTAAGGTGTACAAAAAGGAAAAGTCTAGATGAAAATGCTTTTTGATGTTTAATCCCATGCAAAGATGGAGTTTAAGCTCAACAGCTGAAAGACACGTCCATGTGGCTATCAGAGACCCTAAGATGAAAGGCTCTGCCAACAGCATGTTTATGCTATGGGAGTTAAATGTACATATCAGGAGAGAGACCAGATCGTTAACAAGGGAACTGCTTTCAGGTGACCCCACAGAGCATGTTACCTTTTCTTAATAAGTTCCAGGGCTGAACCTATGAATTCATCCTTCATTTTTTGTAGCTTAGCTCCATAGCTGGATAAGTCTGTGGCTTCTAACAGCAGCGATGAACAGCAAGAGGACTGGGCTTCAGAAGCCAGCGACTGCCCTGCAAGGTGGAGGACATCATTTAATTGTCTTGTCTCTCCTTTCTGCTGCTCATCACTGAAGATCTCCTGCCCAGCTCTGTGTATTGCTACTGCCTGCAAAGGTGATCGTGGAATAGGGCTAGAGCAAATGGGGACCAGGGATCTGTCCGGGCTGGAGATCTGGAAGGTTCTGTCCTTCACCTCTGGGCTGCTCATTCTGAAACCATCCCATGTGGCTGGATATTGGGAAAAGCCAGCAGAGGTGTGGTTTTCATGGAACACATCGTCGTCATCCTCTGCTGTGACAGTGGCTTCATTCACAGCCTTGGTCCCCAGAGTTTCTGGACAGACGTTCTTATTGTTCTCCTCCTCCAGGGTCTGGTTTGCAGGCAGACCCTTATTCAAGCACTCTGTTGGCCCACTGCTGCTGGCAGATGAATTTGCCTCCTTACTTCTCATTTGCTTGAATTCCTCAAAGGTGGGTATGTAGAGCCTCCCTTTGCAGCGGCCTTTCTTGCTCTGTCCCAATGTGGCTTTGACATCTGTTTCCCCACTATATTGTTCCAGGGTTTCTGCTGTTCTGGATTTGGCCATCTCATGGCTTTCCCCGGCATGCTGAAGGGGCAAACTGGGGGAGCTGTTCTGCCTTCGGAGCTGAAGCCTCCTCTGAGCCTCCTGTTTGATGTCTTCTGGACTGCTGATCCTGTGTGCAAAACACAGTTTCTGCCTCCCTGTGAGGCTGTGCCTGAGAGCGGTGTGTTCCACCAAAACCGTGCAGCAGCTGACAGCACAACCGTTCTTGTACTGCCGGCACATCTGGCATTCAAAAAACTCCCGGGCCATCAGGTCAGGCAGGGCTGCCTGTGGACGCACTGGCTTGCAGGGCTCTGCCACCTTACTGCTGTGCAGCCTCAGCTTCTCCTTCAGCTCTTTTTTGGCATCCCCGTGTAGGGCTCTTTCCTCTGCAGAAGGGAAAAGCCACTGAGGCACTTTGGCAAAGGGAGGGAGGAGCACATTCTGTGCTGATCGAGATGTTTGTTTAGCATGGAGAGAAAGGTTTCTCAGAGAGTCCAATGTGCTCTGTACTGGGGCCACATCCACAGAGCCTTCTGTCCACTGACTGGTGCCTCTATAGCGAAAGATGATCTCATTATCCAGGCTCCGGCAGTGAGAATACAGCCCTGAGTCAGCAGCTGTTGCCCAGTGAAGGTTCTCCACGCTCCGATACATCCGATTTTCCACAGGACTGGCCAAAGGTGCCTTGCCTGTGTGGCAGGAGTCTAGAGTGTGGAAGTCCCCAGAAAAAATCTGAGTATCTAGGTTCTTTAGTGGATGCATGCTGCTAACCGAAAAATCCTTTAAGCCATGTTGCGCATAGAGCTGATTATTTTGGCAGCTCAAGATCACCCGGCAGTGTTCCTGTCTCTCATCAACACTGATGTATGTCATAGCAAATGCACATGGAGGCTCTAAGACAGTGGCGTCTAGGGGGAGAGGAGGGAGCTGGGGTGTTGCTTAGATGCCAGTCAATGTCCACAGACCACAGACAGCAAAGTGTGCTGCTGGGTACTCACATAAGAGAGCTCTCACATGGGTTGAGTCGCCATGCGTAGAAGACCTGTGAATGGAAGGAAAGATGAGTTACTGAAGCAGCCTGGTGATGACTAGCAGGATGCAACAGCAGGTCTGCTTCCAGGGAACGCAGAAGCCAAACACCAACAGCTTGGGTAGAAACAGAGCAGCATTACTAGGAGATGAGCTGCGGGGCTTGGAGCAGGGAATCTTTTCCATCTCTAGCCAAGCCAACAGTGGCCTTACACTACCCATCTGAATTTGGAGAAGTTTATCCCACCTACCCTCAGCAATTCCCTCACAATAACACTGCTCAACTCTAGCAACGAATGCTCAGAAGTGCTTGCTGCAGGCTCAGCTTACTCACACAGCAGCACTAAGGAGATGGGAGGTTTACAAGAGACAGTGAGGTTCTTTCCCTCAAATGGGGTGCAGACAAGAGCATGTGGGTTGAGGAGGAGGCTGGGGGTGGGAAAGGATGATGTGACAGTGTGGTCTTCTGGAAGGCTCAAGTAGCAAGGAGGAAGAAGGCGGCTGACTGGTGGTGGTTTTGTCCCTGAGAGTCACGCTGCAGCCCCTTAATGCTCTGATTTACCCTTCAGAGGGAAAGATGTATATGGTTTAGTGACTGGTAGCCAAGCATTTCCAAGGCCTTTCCAGTGCAGAGACAGAGATACCTCACAGACTTTCACAAATGCACCCTCCCGACCCCTTAGCAACAGGCCTAAATGATCACCCCCCATGATAGGTCAGCGGAGGCCCAGAAAGAGAAGGTGTGGTTTCTAAGGCTGTTCCTATGATCTGTGTTCAGCACTGTAAGGCCCAGGGAGAGACTAAATCACATGTAAGAGACTAAATCACTGTAAGAGACTAAATCACATGTTCAGAGCAATGTGGAGAATTAAATCCCAAAACTTCAGTTTGGGCCAGCAGGATGTAAGCTAAGTGTCTAAGTCATCCTTGGATGTGGAAGGAGCCTCCTTACATTGAATGGAGAGACTCCAAATTTCTCTTAAGGATTTAGGCCTCATGGACTTGTCAGCAGTCACACAAGACAGCAGTGTCTGCTACAGCCCTGTCCACTCCCTCCCTTGGCAGCCAGTGGCAAAGGGAACGAGTGAGTGCCATACGTAAAGGAGAATAAGATTGGACAGGGGATATGGGGTTAGCCTGAGATTTGTAAGGGCAACATAGAGATGGGATGGTGGGGCAATGGTCTCTAATAATAAGCCAGGCAAGAACCAACCAGGTTGAACACCCAGGAAGAGGTCTTGGTAAAGCAAGACAGGACCCTGTAAGTTACAGCCCAGACTGTTTGCTCTGTAGTGCAGCTGGGTTCTCCGCACGCTGCCAACCGCTCAGGCAGCACAGCCACCTTGACCAGGAAGGCAACGAAAAGGCTTGTTACTCCCTGGAGGCTAAGACACCTCAGGCATCTAACCGTGTGAGGCACCAACAGACATCTTCCATCTGAGGAGAAGTCTGAGGCAGTGTATTGCCTGGAAGCCAATCTTGGTAACTTGCTGGTAGCTTGATTCACCCCTTGCTTAGAGTGGTTCAAATTAGCATACTTTCCCCGCATTAATGAAACTATCTCTAATCTAATCCCAGAGAGGGAAGACAGAGCTGCTCCTGTAGATCACCACTGAATGGAGAACATTATTTATGTCCTTCATAATTGCTAACAATAAAAATTAAAACTAGCTCTCAAAGTATGGCTGTTCCCCAAGATGTCACAGGTACTTCTCACCCAGTCTTCTCATGGTGGGGCTGGAGTTCCCCCTTCTTCGCGGCTCTGGAGGAGCCCACAGGTGACAGCAGAGAAACGTGAGGATCAGGACTTTCTGTGATCATAGGTTATAACATGATCTGTCAAGAAAGAGAGAATGAGATGATGTGAGAGCCAGTCACTGAGTAGGGAACAGGGCTCTTGGTAGTGCCGAAGGGCTCCTGTGAGAAAGTGCTGTTAACGAGAGATGCCATGGCCCGTCAGGTTGGTCTGCGATCAGGTCACAGCCATGGGACTAAAAGCCACCGTGTACTTTCTGCACTCTGCTTTCAAGACCAAGTAGAAAGAGAAAACACCCCTTGCTGTACTGAGAGCTGAGAATAAAGCGGTCATTGCCCAAGGCAGGGAGCTACATACCATAAGCCCTGAAGAGAAACCAAGGCCCATGTGAGGCAGGTTCCTGGGCTACACGCTTGCTTGGCAAGCTCTGCGTGTACGCGTGTGAGAGCAAGGGAGCCAGAGAAGAAAGCGCACAGGCAAGGGGAGAAGCAGTCACGAGAAGAGCAAGGAAGCAGAGGCACAGAAACGACGGGGTGGGATCTGTCTGTGGCTGCTCCCTTCACCAACAGACGGGGCACCACTGAAAATACAATTGACTTGTGTCCTCACAGCCTCTCTTCAGGTGGAAGTTCACTGCTGGGGCCCATAGCGCTGACCCCTCTTTGGGCTGCAGGACAGCTGCAGTCATACCAGGCGTGGGTGGCCACAGGCCCCTGCCTGCTCGGGTGCGCGGCACAGAACACGCAGGCGGGGTTCGCGTCCCTCCGTTACACGGGGGAATGCCTCAAACCCGCTGGCAGGAGAGAGTGGGTACCCCTCTGCCCTGCAGGAGAGCAGAGGCCGATTTCCCCGGCGGGTGTGGAAGGTGCCAGTGCTCACGAGCACCTGCAGGCAGCAGGCACCTGCTGCTGCTTTGCCAGGGCAGGATTTTCCAGAAGGAGATGCACATGGGGTGGCAAAAGTTGCCTTCAGGGAAGGAGCAGCTGGGAGAAACCTCCTGCGGGCAGAGAGGAGCAGGCAGAGAGTGAGGGACAGAGAGGGGCAGCAGAGGCAGGTTTGCAGAGTAGAGGACCCAGAGAAGACAGAGAACAGCCAGAGCCAGCTGTGAGAGACGGCAGGAGACAGAGACTTTCCAGAGGAGGCTGTGCAGAGTTTGCTGACACGTAGGCAGGCACCAAAAACTACTGGATTAAGTGGAGGAAGAGGGGAATTTTGTTTGCAAGTAATTTATTTTAATTTTTGTCATCCATCAGAGCTGAGTTTTCTTTCTCTAAAACATGACTTTTTGCTCTAAGAAAACACTTCAGACACAGGAAGTCCCTTTGATACTTCCAGGAGAGCTCAGAGCAAAGGCGCATGTGGACGTAGCTCACAGGTGGGCGTGC
This sequence comes from Mycteria americana, assembly GCF_035582795.1. Lineage (NCBI taxonomy): Eukaryota > Metazoa > Chordata > Aves > Ciconiiformes > Ciconiidae > Mycteria > Mycteria americana. The sequence continues at coordinate 31,054,229 of NC_134373.1, forward strand.
AAGGGGGCTCGGTGCCTGGCTGCAGTGAGGGGGAGCCTCAGAAACCGGTGAGCTCTGTTTCGCCTCACGCCTGCAAGGCAGCTGTGGAGATCTCATAACAGCCAGCTGGGACAGGAGCACCTTTCTTCCCTGTCACTCCATCCTTGAAAGGACCATCTCTTTCCCACTGAACTCTTCTAATCTTGCGCATTCCCCCCATGTCACTACCCTGAGGGCTGTGCACAGCATGTCAGGTAGCTAAGCTTAATTTCACTGATCACCCAGGCCAACTGCTGCCCGAGCCATGACCTGTGAAGGGGGACTGGCTGTGCTGAGGCACAGCCTGCTTCCCCCGCTGCCCAGGGATGGTTGGAGCAGGAAGAAAGCAGAGGTCTCTCTAAAACACCAGATAATTCTGACCTGGCCTGTAACCAGGAAACACTGAGCCCTTCTCCCTCGCTCCCTTCTTCTTGTGCTCTGTTCCTCATGGCATACAGCAACAGCACCACAGTTTCAGCTCAGATGCCTGCGTTTGTCAGGTCAGTGACACTGCTATAATATAAAGCATGTGTCTACACACTCAGCTATAAAGTAACATGACCACAAGCATGTTCTAGGCACTTTGCTGGAGGAGAGCATGAGATGGAGACAGAAAAAAACCATCTGAGTTAATATGCTTATGGTTGATACGCTAAAGATGATCTTTCAGCACATCCTTGCAGGCTCACTGTACATACAAAATATGTAGCTGCAATCTTACACGGTCACCATTGAAGAAACACTGGGAACTACAGCAACATGAAAGAGTTTGTGCTCCCACTACCTCAGAGCTGTAACTACAGCCTATAGCTACAGCACGTGATCCCAGGTATGGAAACTAGCAAATGCCACAGAAATGGGAAGCAACAGAGAGAAGTAAATGCTGATCTCTCACATAGTGACCCAACTCAGGGTCCTAACTCACCCTCTCCCCTAAAGGTACACAGCAGTCCCAATGCACCCTGTGTTCTCTCCCAGTTAAACCCAACACTGACTTGCCAGTTGTTTGTTGCTCCCCGGCATAAGTGAGCACTGTAGGTTGTTGCTGCACTCCTTCCTTTACCCACCTGGGTACTTCCAGGCAGTCCTGTCCACACTTCCCTAAAGCTAGGGCTTTATTCTAGTCCAGCAGTCCTCCAGGCCAATGTTGACTTATTCCAGGCTAAATAGCAAAAAGGAGCTTAGTGTTGGCTGCCACTGTGGGAATGGCACATCATTGCTCTTTGATCATGTTGTCTGTGCAACATTTGCCTGTTCCTTGGCTCAAGGACTGAAAAGCTCCTGGTGGTTATGAGCCTCACGCCTTAAGTGAGCGTAAGACTAAAGGCATTGTGTGCTCAGCTTATTTTCTACCATGTGATTCTGTTTAATCAACTTCTCCTCCACTACTCTGATAAGTGCTTGCTTGGAGACTTGCCGCTAACCTTCATTTTCCTGCAAAATCCCCCAAAGAACTTATTTCTTAAGGATTAAAGCTTGAAGGAGAAATTATTCCTTCACATACACAAGAACCGTTCCGCCTGGCTGACCTTCCCAGCAAAGCACCAGACAAAGTGTCAGGAGTGTGAGGCAGGCAGGCACAGGACAAGTTGTTCAGCGCTGGTGAAAAGCACTGTGGAGAAGACTAGTCATGTTCAAGGACTCCAGGGACATCAGGACAGGGGACCGCAGAGCCTCACAAGGCCTCAGGAGAAGAGGCCTCCAAATCTTGCAGAGCTGAGTAGGTTTGCCAGTGCTGCTTTGCAGAGTTCACTGCAGCAGGATTTGCTCGATAGACTTGTCAAACAGGGAAGGTTGTTCCATGAGATGGTGGAGAGCAGCTTGCTATTGTCTGGCCTCTCCTGCCTTGATCAGAGAGATCAAGTAAGTCTGGCACATTTTCCACTCTCCACATTTACAACATCTCAGTCACAAGCAAATTAACTTCTGAGTCCTGGCCATCACACCAAAATCCTGTTTCCAGGGGAGGGGAGTAACCAGGGTCACCTTACTCCATCTTGAAATAAGAGATTAAACTAACCTTCAGGTCTTATTCTAATTTCTCTGCATTGGGTTTTGCAAATTGCACCTCTGAACAGAGGTTGGTTTATTCTGGAGTACAGTCTACTTTTTATTTCAGAGATCTAACCAGCTAGAGGGATGCGAAAGGCACATTTCAAAGAGCCGTACAAAGGATTTTAGCAAGCTATGATACTGCTGTGAGTTTTTTGCTATCTGATACAGCAAACCTCATGGACACAGCATGATCTGTCTACTGCCGTGTCATGCACATCACTTCAGCTGCTTAGCAGAACACCAGCAATCTCAAGGGAAAGAATGCCAGATACATCTATTTTTTAAAGTTAAAGGTTAACAAGAAAAATAAAGGTGCCTTGGCTGTATTTGCTTTCTTAGCTGTTCACTTAACCAGAGCTGTGCTGCAGGAACTAGTTGACGCAGTAGGATGATTAGGTGACTGCAGTTATATTTCTTGGGGTTTTTTTGTCTGTTCTAGCAGCTGAAACAGGAACAGGGCTTATATAGTGTCTGTTAATTGCAGCAGGAGAGGTACAGCCACAGTAGTTATCTAAACCAGTACTATTTCCTGGGTTTCTTTTCCTTCCTAGGGTAAACAGCTGACCATAACTTTCATTGAGTTTACAGTATTATCACTGCTTTCATCATCTGCTCCATGGCACAAATCAGGATGGCTAACAAGAGGAACAACTGCCATCTTGGTTTCAAAGCTAGGTAGTATAGAGAAAACCTTAACCTCTATAGTCTGCTCACTGTATTTATAGCCCTTGTGTTCTCAACTTGATCATAAGCATGGACCATGTCGTCTCAGAGACAGCGTGGCATGGGGAACAAAGTCTCTCTTGAACATCTGAAGATCCAGTGCAGCCTAGGGTCTAGGGGTTTGCTGAGAGCACAGGCAATGGCATTATATTTCTGCTGTGTGATGAGCCGCTTGCCTTGTCACATGATACTGTCTAACCATTTCTTTTCAGCTTTTTTTTTTTCCTGCTTCCCCAACTCATCCTCCATCCCACTGCATTCAACACAAGTTTACACAGCCCGTCTGTGGCTGCTGCTTAACAGATACCACTTCTGAAGCATCACCACCATTACCATTGCCTCCAGAAAAAGAACTGGTCTTGGCCACGGTCAGGGCTGGCTGATGAGAGCAGCCCAAAGGCATACACATGCCAGCCAGATGTGCCAGAGAAGAATCTGTCCACATTATCTGCTGATCATCGTAGGAACATCCTGCTTTGGTACATACAGTTCCACCAGGGAGAGTGTAGGAATCACCATAACTTCATGTGAACTTCTATTTTGGTCAGATTGGCTCCTAAATAGTCTCAAGGCAGTGGAAAAGCTAATCACAAAATTTTATGGAATCACTTGAAGGTCTTAAGCATTCTTGGCTTCCTTTCTGTGGGGTTTTTAAGCTGTTTGGAAACTTGGCTTTATTGACATGAAAAGTTTCACCTGAGAAGCCCTACTGCTCCACACATCTGTGCACTTGGCAGCAGTGCCTTTGATGAATTTTTCTGGCTGCTCTCTAAGTTTGAGCAGCTTCTCCTTCTTGTGTCACAGCATGGTTTTCTCCTTGTGTTCCTCTTTCAGAAAGGCTGTGATGACTTGATACTTCCAGCCTACCTTTAAGGGCAAGCATTCCAGCGCACTGATTTCAGGCAGCATACTTTCAAGGTGACCTGCGTTCCCTCTTGATTCCTTGCTTTGGGAAAGGGTACCCCCTTTTGTTTCACCAATGCACCACTCAATCTTGTGGACAATATTGCTCCAACAGTCCTGCTGACAACGCCGCAGAGGGAATGGAGCTTGAGAGGATTAGCATTCATCTTGCAGCAAAGAAAGGCTGAATATGTTAGTTACTGTAACAAACACTCCTAGAGACACCAGTGTGTTTTTCCTCATCGTGTGTCCCAGCTGGAGCTGCTTGGCAGCATTGGCTGTGAAGCACCCCAGGAGATGGCATCACCCATCATCTGCCAAGCTTTCAGTGAGTCAACACGCTGGTTGGCCACAAAGCTCCTTTGGATGACTGCTTCTCAGGAGGAAGAAAGTCCTATTTGCAATAAAGTCCTCTCCTGGGACAGATCAACCACAGCACCTATGAACCTGCAGGATGCATCTGACTGATAGATCCTGCACTTCTCTGTAACACCATGAGCCACTCTGCTCCCCTCTTACAGCTGGAGAAAGAGTCCATGGGGGTTACAACCAAGCAGAGCCAATGCTTAGGCTTGAGTTAGCTGATGTTGAGGACCCAGGTGGTTTCCCCTGTCCCGTGTACACACCATGAACCAAGCATTCCCATGCCTTTGGGTCATGCAGAGCAGATCTTGCCCACCACCCATCTTGGTCCTGGCATACACACACAGCAAGCACTACCAGCCTTGTGAGGAACATACATGAGCTGAGCACAGCCTCCAACCCTGCTCCATACCTGGCTCCAAGCTCCCTGACTCAGACACACACAGTTCTCAGAGGCAAACCTGAGCCAGGAAAATCTATCCAGCCCCCCATGAGATCTGGGAAGTACAAAGCCATATTGTGAGCCCACTTTACAGCCTGGCACCTCCACTCCTCCTCCAAATTTCTACCCTGCATAGATATAATATCAGCACTAGCTGCAGAAAATGGTCGCAATATGGCTACAAGTGAATTTATTATTCCTTTGGGGGGGCAGAAAAGGTCAAGGCTGTCACTTGAAGCTCAGCCCCAGCAAAGGGTCCAACATCAATTTTAACTTCCCCGTGCCAGGTCCAGACTGTTCTCCTCTGGCTTCCAGCTGACAGAGGCGCACCCCCAGCACAACCCCGCCAATGCTCAGTCGATTGCTAGACATGCCTTTGTGAGCCAGCCCAGTACTGCCAGCCTAGAGGCCTGTCTCCAGCAGTGATCAGCAGCAGATAATTTTGGAAAGAGCAGACACAGATAGAGCATGTCTGCAGCAGGTAGCTGATGAGGTGGGGAACTACATCTCAGATAATCTAAAACCGTCTTGATCCTCTGCATGTGTTTTATGAAGGCAGAGGGGACTGCAAAAAAATGAGGGGGCGTGTTGGGTTAGGTGACAACATGAGAATTGAGAGAGAGAAGTAAATCAAGCCAGCAGCAGGAAAGAGCTGGCCACTCCCCTCCTCTTGCAGCATGTGATGAGGATCAACAGAGCCTTCACCTAAGCACTCAGCTGAATGTTTCCTTCCAGCGTGCACTGAAGACTGGCTTTTCAACTCACAGTTTTCACTCACTCTCTGGCAAGAAAGACAGGAAAAGCCAAGTCACGCTAAATGGAAAAAAAAAATCAGGTTTTTTTTTAACATCATCATTTAACACATGATTTAATCTCATGATGTGCAGGGCCTGAGTCATGGTGCTGGATTTTTTCAAGGTGGAAATACTCCTGGCTGGACTAGCAATACATGACCAACAGGGACACAGAAACACAGCTTTTCCCATGTCCTGTTACATTGCCTCTACCTGTCCCAGGAAGACAACAGAAAACCAGTCCTATACAGTTGGATCCATCAGTGTTGCTGAAGGGATTCCTAATTCCTTGTTCTAACATTGCCCCAAGAGTCCCAGCCGAATCCTTAAAATGCATAGGGCAGAGGAAAGAAATCACCCATTAATTCTAAGAATAAGGTGTACGTCAAAATTTTCTGCTCCCTTCCTTTTACCAGGAAGATGTATTTTGCAGCACGGCCATAAACCTCAAACTTTGAGTACACTAGTGGCCTACTGTATTGGTCTTTCCAACAAGGCAATATGAATCCTCTCATCTCACTAGTGGGGAAAAAAATCCCCCAACCTAACTCTATTGATCTCAGTTCATTAACTTTGCACTGGGACCTAGCCCAGCACTCCCCAAAGCCAATGGAAGGTGGAGGAGCAGAGTCCTTCCAAGCCAGCAATGCACACCTCACCGGTGAGCTCAGAGAGAGGCCTGGGGGAGGAAGGAGGTGTTCAGGAGGGTGAGGGAGATGGATGATCTCATCTTACGCCTTGTTTGGTCACATCCCACAGCTGTCAGGCACTTTGGCATATTGCTGGTGGAGGCAGGTTTGGCATGAGGAAATCTGGATGGCAGTAGCGTCAGCAGTCCTGGCCGGGGCGTGGATGGCCACAGGCAGTCACACTTCCCACTCCTCCAAGTATGGAGGTACCTAGCAATGCTTCTACGGAAAATCTGGGAGAACTGTACCCATCAGCTGTCTCAGCTGAGAGATTTGTCCTCAGAAGGTCCAGCACTGCATGTTGCCTGCTACCAGGCAGTGAGAGTCCTGACAGGGAACTGGTGCAGCTGGCCAGGGTCTGCCTCTGCGTCAGCCCAGGAGAACATCACAAGCTTTTCCCTACCTACCTAGGAGAATTTCTTTTCTTCTTTTTTGCACATTTTCAACTCCTCAATCCCCAACTCCTCCCACGGGCCTCTCTAAACAACCCCCTCCCTTTCAGATGTTGATGCTTTTCAGCTGATTAGACTGTGGGCCACACCATAAGCTGGGTGTAAATCAGTATAGCTTGTCAATGCTAATTTACACCCGCTGAGAATTTCCCCTCCTTCACCATTTAGCAGAATTATATGACGTGTCTTTTATCTCTCCTCACAGTTTAGCCTGCTGTTCCCCTTTCCTGGCCCCCGAGCCTCCTGCTTTGCTCTGAACTCCCTGTAGGTCTTCAGGGTAAGTTGCTTATTTGCAATGTAAAGTGTCTCTCACTGCCACAGCCCCGTGCAAACAAACCCAAGAGAGGCACATTTATCCTTACTTGTGCAGCAAATCCAGCCCCATCTTTTCCTGGCAGCAGTTCCCTACAGCACCCACTGCACATAACTTACTAAGAGAAGAAATGTGTCCCTTATTGACACTGCGCAATGCAGGACCTCTCTGGGGAGATGTAGGGGAGGGAGAACGAGAGGACTGATCCCAGAGACCCTGAGCTCTCGCCTTTCTCCTTGAAGCTGATGGCGATGGCTTGCCACCCAGCTCAGCGCTGTGTAGACTCTGACTGTCAATAGGCAGGATACCATTAATGACTTCTTGTTGCTATGGTGATATTGATGGATAGTCCCTGGGGTTGGTGGGAATTCAGGGAAAGCTAGGGGAAAAAAAAAAAAAGTGGGTCAACTCCCCCCCAGGACAATGTGAGTTTGTCTACAAATGGGCGGTTGTGTGACATCCTAGACAAATTCAGTGGCACTTTATGCTTCCTGACTCATCCTCCCTCTTACAGAACAACATGGTGCTCTTCAGAGCCAGTGCAAATACTCCTGCTCGCAGCAGGGCTCTGGCGCATAGGCGCACTGCTGCAAGCGGATTTCATTACCAGGCGTTATTTTTGCAGCTTCACCCTTTCAATTCATTTCACATACAGAATAAAAATCTTGGCTCCAGTGAAATCACTTGGACCTGTGCCAGTGGGCACAGAGCCAGGATTTTCCCCAGCTCTCAGGATGCCTTATCACAAGTGACAATTTCATTCAGCTGCCACGATAGCCACTGGGAACCCCCTGCCTCTCCAGAGCTGTTTCAAGCATGGAAAAGCCACTGTTGCAGAGTTTTCTGCTCTATTTTCCTGAGGCTCAGCGCCATGCACTCTCCAAAGGTGGTGAGTACCAGGTGGTACTCACTCTGCAATATGCAGTTTAGAGTAATCTTTTACCTTTCATCCTACCTGAGTAATGACCGCTGGCAAGGACAGGCTGCGCTCCAGTCACAATTGGGCCCTCTCACCTTGCACAAGTGTTCTAGGGATTTGGGGCACAGGAACCATCTTCCTAAAATACCAGTTCTCTCTTTGGCCTTGCTTTCTCTGGGAAAAACATTCCTAATTCAGGTTGGTGACATATTGAAGAAGTGGTAAAGTCCCAGCGGAACTCCCTCTTCCTCTGCACATGCTATTTATCTAAGCCCACCAAGGCGTGTACAAACCGCAAGAAGATGCCTTGTTTTGGGAGGGATTTTAGTATGATCAGTAAATTTCAGAGTATGGTTTTTGTCCTAGCAAAGACTCTTATCTTTTCTGCTGTGTTTTATGTCTAGGAGTTGCCCAGCTCGATGATCTTAAAGGTCTTTTCCAACCTATACGATTCTGTGATTCTGTGATTTTATATGTATGCTCACACATACAAACTTACTAGAGAACTTTTTACTCCAAACAGTGGTACCACTCCAGGCATGTACCACTCCATCACCTGATGGGCACTCTTACTCCAGGAAGTTGTTACTGGTTTGGATCTGTTATTATGGAGTAAGTATATCCACAGGGGAGCAGTATCTATAGCAGTATCATTATGCAGACAGTTTTGCCAGTAAATGCCCCAGTGTAGATCAGATCCAACGAATGTGTCAGCTTTTCCATCTGCTTGTGTGTTCAGATCCTTCACCCCTATGTGAACTGAGGAACTGGAGACAAAATTACCCTGCCCCTCTCTTTTACATCTTATGATAAATGTAGTTTTAATGGACTATGGAATCTGAAAGCACTTTACACGAGGAACAGATCCCAAGAGCAAAATTCAGTTAGTTTCTCCTACATTACATGTAGCTGTTCATCAAATTTATTGGGCAAGGTTCCTAAGCACATGGAGGCCGGACCAGCACTGACAGAGGCTCTCTCTTGTATAGCAACCCTTTGATCAGACTGTCAGCATCATTTATTTGCTTGTGTTTCATATTCTTGAATGCTCCAGTACATTATTTTTCCCAGTTGACTATCAGAGGCAAAGGCTGCTCTTTCAAGTTGGATTTGCACCTCTTCCCTTCCTCTCCATTTCAATTAGCTATGGAAATGATTTTTTATTTTTTTTCCTAGCTCCTTTTGCCAGCCTGTCTGTTTTTGCCAGCCTGTCTGTATTTGCTTTAGGCACACTGATGGCTGGAGAAGACTCCAGTTGGTGTCTTCCCTGTAGGAAAGGTTGTGGCTTGCAATTAGCAAGCTTAATTGCTCTGCTTGACCTGCTGCTGGCCAGGGCAGAGAGCGCAGAACCAGCTGCAGCATCCGGCCTTACCCCAGCTAGGAGCAAGGGGATGTGGGGGCTGTGAGTGCTATGGGTGGAAGAAAGGAGGTATCACCACAAACAGGTGGGGCCAGACAGGGGCAGGAACTGGTTTATTGCACTGGAAGACAGAGAAGGCTACAGGAACATAATAGCTTCTTGAAATTGGATCTCTGCCTGTGGGGAACTGTTGTTCTACTGCGTATGCAGCTATTATTTTTCTGCTAACGACCCTGTGACTGCAGAGACATGGCAGCTGGTGAACTGCCCAGAGCAGCTCAGGGCTGAGCAGAAGTGGCCAGTTTGGACTGGGCAGGAGCTCTGGGTTCCTCCACTTGCAGACAGCAGGGTAAATGCCTTCAGGCAGAAATTTCAGCACACTGGGAAGAGCACATATTCCAGAGGGCAACCTTCCAAGTGTGGTGTGCCCTAAAGAGCTGGTCACCAAAGGCTTCTCAGAGTAGATCCCTTATATAAAGATACTTAACTCAAAATTATATCAGATGCATTCAAGGTAGGAGAATCTCTCTGGGCTGTCTTTGACCCCAGCTGGGCATTAACTCCCAGGCAACCCCACAGGAATGGGATTTGGAGAGATCAGACTGGAGGCAATACAGATCCATGGGATTTCTCACCACACCCAAACCTTGCCTCACCTGCCCCCACAAGCATCACGTCATGCATGGTTTACTGGCAATGTTTTTAAAGTCACCATTAAGAAACAAATTCTAAGACTGATTAATACCAATGCATATGCTTTTGGGATGCTCCTAACCACATCTATATATTTTAACTTAACCATGTTGCCAAGGGACTCTCTCTTTTTGGTGCTCCACCAGTTCCTACTCTATAGTGAAAGGTGATGGAGGAGGAGGCAGGACATGCCCCTTTGTTTAGAGCCAGCTGTAAGAAAATGGTTTTGTTTGCTCAAATGCACTGGATACTTTGTGCAAGTAAGCTGCATCTTCTTGCAGTGCAGTTTAGCCATTGCACATGTAAGACTGTGAAGAAAAGTAAGAATAAATGAGCAGTTCTGCAGCTCTTTCTAACTGAGTGAGGGAGAAGAGGACAGTAAACCAGATCCTTTCTCCCTGTGCTGTGGATCTCAGATATTAGCTACATCACATAGTCCCCATTACATTAAGCGTGAAGAAGACCCACCCTGGATCCAGAGTCACAAGATACCCCATGCCCCTTCCTAGGCCACTAACTTGCTGCAGGGTCTGAAGCTAGCTGCTCCCAACCAGCTCTGGGCTCTGTATTTCCCTTGCAACCAGAGTTAGGTATCATTAATTTCATTCCATTCTGCAAAACATTCCAAGTGTCTCATGAAGGTTGCTACATTCTTGTTAACCTTCAATTTTTTTGTAACTGGGAAAAAATAAGACACAGATCATGGTAGCTGCTGAGAGCCCTTGCACGCACATTTATATTACCAAGGTAGCACTGAGAGCTGAACCAAGAGCATCACGGCTGAGCTGCAGGCAAACCAGCTTTCTTCTAGTAACTTGGCTCCTGCACAGCACTGAAAGTCTGCAGCCTTTGTGGTTGTCTCAATGTACCCACCCCTACCCAAAGCTGAATGCTCTACAGCAAGGAGGGACAAAACCACTCTATAAATACAACTTGGCAATATCAATCAAAAGAGAGGAAATATTGTGTGTGCAGACACCCAATCACTCATGGGAAACAGACAGGAATACATCGTAAACACCTTTTTTAAGGAGTACTCTGAGACGATATGGTGGGGATGCTGCAGCCAATGTGATGGTAACTCTCATGCAACACAGCATCTCAGAAAAGGATTTAACCTCAACTTCATAAATACTGCCCATCAACAATTCCTGCATGTAGCTATAACACCTCAGAAAGTTTAATTACCACTTAAGAAATGGAAGACAAAATGAGCTACGTGACCTTTCCCACCCCAGATCCTGTAGGTCAGCATTATTTAAGACAACTGGGAGCCTGAAAAGCTAAACATTAGTGTTGGCAGATGAACAGATGGATGGATCACTGCCAGCATAATCCATCTTCCCACTTGCCTCCGTAGGACTGGGTGACATTCAAAACTAACTACTTCCCTATGCAGAGAGAAATGCACGCAATGCAATGAGCAGGCTTTAAAATGGACTCATCAGCGGGCAGGACCAGTGGCAAAATGCTTTATGGCTGCTATTTAATGTTGCAGGCGAGGCTGTAAACAAGAGACATCAGACTGTGACAGAAGTGGGGAATGTAGTGACCACAGTGGATTTGCTGTAAGCCAACCCCTGAGCAAGTTGTAAAAATCTGTCAGGATGCTGTCATTTTTCCTTTGTGTATAAATGCTCTAAATCTAATTAACCTTTTAATCAGAGCAGATAAAATTACGGTATTATCATCAAAGGGGATGGTCTATCTATAGTTTCATGAAAAATTTCCATCTCTCCTCAACTTGTTTTTTTTTTATTTTTCCGCTTGGGGCTCTACGAGTAAATCCCCCAAACACTGAAAAACAGAAAAGAGTAAAGTCCATTTTGTAGGAGATTTCTTAACACGGCCAGTTACTATGCAGACATCAGCTTGCCTGGAGGTTGCCAGATGGGACTCGGTCCAGAGCCTTCAGACGCAGCTCAAATACCTGTTGCTTGAGCACAGAGAACACTCCTGCTGCCTGTCCGGGACAGGCGCAACAGGAGCTGTGACGCACTGCACCAGAATGAATCACGTTACCCTCCCCGACAGAGAGGGCACTGAAGCCCACAGACTCCCACATATCCCAGGACTTTCTGATGCTCAGCAAGGATTCAAAGCTAGAAGAATTTCCTTCATCTACTAGCTATAGCAGATTGTTCCGTCAGCTATTAGACTACAACACGACTTTTCTAAATTGGCACAATTAACTCTAACATGTACATTTGTACCTACAATACCCCAAAGGATAGAGATCTCTGTCTCTCACTGGTCTATAGCATCACCCAGATCAGACTGTACACTGTGGGGTTTTTTTACAATGGATGAAGTCCTCAGGATTTTTTACATCTGCTGGCAAACACCAGTACTGTTGACAGAGTCAGTCAGTGCAGCCAAGTGCAGAAATAACCCCAATCAAGATCCGAACCTGGGACTCCAGGTAAATGAAGCTTCCTGACTAACCCACTGCAGCATCTGGCTTCACTGAACTTGCCTGTGTAATCTGAACCAAAAAAGCACTCATTTCCATTTACTATTGCCCATATGCCACCTCTAAGTATACTTACATATTAGCATTTATGCAACGTTCAGTACAAAATCCATATGGCTCCTTTCAGCAAGCAGCAACAGCAAGAAGGGGAAGTTGCAAAGACAGTCTGGAGATGGAGCTTGTAAAGATTTATTTCTAAGCACCATATAACATTCACTGCAGATGGACAGTGATGGAAGAGTTGTTACGACCTGCTCCAGATGGGCCATGATTTCTTTTTCACATGAAGCTGAAACGGATTTCCTTTATACGAAGCGTTTACTAGTAATCCCTCTGGAACAGAAGTTGGGTAGCAGAGCAGATCCAGGCCTGGGCTGAGGGGTGTCAGAGCCCCTAGTACAACAGCCTGTAATTACCTTGACCAGCCTCATCTAGGACCTCCACCCTTGCTCCTGCCACCCATTTGGGTGCTCCCTCCACCCAGCTGGAAGCTGCATTTAAGTCCTTGCCCTAGTCCTTGCCTGAGCTAGGCTGTATGTGTACTGATTCTGGCCTGGCCAACTTGACTTCTTGGGTGACGTCAGAGGTGTGTTGGGACTATGGCTGTCTCTGGTGCTTGTTGGACTGTTGACTGAACCAAGATACAGTCATGGGACCCGCTCTGCTCTTCCCATTTGGGTGCAGTGGGACTGTACCCCTTGCCTAAGGTTGCTGTCTCAACCTGTCCTGCTGCCTGGCTTCCACCTCACCTTCCTTTCCAGAGACATCCACCCTTACTTGCTCCCTCACAAGGAGTTTACCGAGCCCTTGGGTTTGGTGAGTATTACTTCCCCAGGTTAAACAGAAGGAAGAATTGTTCACACAGAACAAGAGAGTAGAAAATCAAGCAATCAAAAGCAAAGCAACTCGAGCCTTTCACAAGTGGCCTTCTGACTTCTGAATGGCAAACCACCCAAATCAGAGCCTTTGAATGCTACAATTAAAGGGCAAAAATGTGTTTGCTGTCACTGCCTAAATCACAGAAAAAAAATGTGGCAGCCAGTTAACTACTTCTGGATAATGCTTATCTTAACCATCAAGACTAGAAGACCATTAAATATTCACATCCACTGAAAGAGAAAAAGGCTACATGCCTGTAAGAGACTGCAGAGAGCGGTAAGTCAGGGGCCTCATGCTGCTATTACTCCAAATCTTACAGATGATGGGTTCTTAACTCCAAAAATTGTTGTATCCCTTGTGGGCACATGCTGTGTTAGCCTTAATCTTGACAGATAGCAAGGAATTGATCACAGAATTAAAAACATAACTGGTTGCTTAGTTACCAATGATCACTACACAGTTATATTTGCTGTGTGCAAACAGAGCCCAGTGCAAACCAATTATCCATCATTACGACTCTAAAAATGTCCATTTCGGAGAGCTGAAAACAACCTGAGCCAGGTAATAAAGGAAATTTGAGTAGAAAAATACCAATTATAATTGGGAGCCTATTTTTTTTGCTAAATGTTCAAATAGCCACAATCCTGTGGCTGAGAAAAGTAAATACATTGGTTTGGAAAAAACCAGGACTCTTGTTTATTGGGAAAGTGAAAGCAAGCGTGTCATGTGTATAAACACTGGGAAAATAGAAAGTAGTAAATAAAAATGACAAGCTAAGAATTGCACAAACCTGGTAAGGGAAAAAAGACACAGGGAGAATTAAAGAGCTTCAGGATTAATGATGGCATGAAGGAGCTGAAATACGTTGGGTCCTAAAAACAGCATACTGTCATTCCAAAAATGAAGTGGAACTACAGTCAGTAGCAGTGCCATGAATGTAGAGTAAGTAGAAAGCTACCTCTGTCAGCTGCTCAGCAATAACTGTCTTGGGAGCTCTGCAGCATTACTCTGAGGTTATTCTTTTTTTTCCTTTTTTTGAATACCAAAACATGAGATAAGAGTGGCCTTAGATTTAGGTCAGTTTGGAAAATACATTTCATAAGAGCAGCGCATTCCTCTTGGTTGGAAACAGAAGCTAGAATAAAGCAGACTGCAGAAAGGTGAATTATTTCATAGTGAAGATATTTAACCTCTAGAACAATTTTCTGGGGGCTGTGATGATTAGTGGGAATGGCTCAGGCACGGGAATAAGCCCTATGTCTGTGTGAGGCAGAGTAGAAGAGCCAGCAGGTGCAATGGTTGCAGGGATCTGCGAATGTCCCTCCCACTTCTTGAAACACAGATATATGGTTATTGCTATTTAATACACTGCAAGGAGCCACACTCTTATTTCTCACAATTAGGTGCCTTTCTTTCATATTCCATCCCGAAAGATCAAATCATTAAATCTCCCATAACTGTGACCTTCCTTTAGCAAGGTCTGTCTTTCATCTATCAATCAACCTGAGCCTTGGTGCCGGATCTGTAGATAAGCTGCTGTACTTGGATGCCTTACCAGCAGTACATTCATGAGAGTACGCACTACGTAGATGCTGGCACGTTAGATACTCACGGGATAACCCGCACACTGAATTTATTACCGTGGCTGTAAACAATTCATGCTCAGCATTGCTGGTGTCCAGCCTCTCTTCTCCTCAGCAGTTCATCTTCCCTCTCCTAAAATACATGATAACAAAAGCAGCTACAGAGATTTCTGCCTTCCTTGCATGTGCTGTAAAGTGCAGCTATGCTATATCTGATCATGTCCTCATGACAATTGAAGCTCTCTGAAGATAGGAATAGGCAGGGCTGGATGCAGCCACAGTAGAAACGGGTTTGGGCTGAACGCTCTGCGTTTCTCCAGTAAAAACTGCATGTTCTGTGTACAGGAAGGATAAGGGCCATAAGCACTAAACCCTCTACAAGACCTGGGCTGGAGAAATCCCCTGCCCTGAGGAACCTGCAGTTTACAGAGGAGGAGAGCAAGGAGGAAACAGGTTAATCTGACTTCTTTATGCAAGGCAGCATAATATGGTAAAAATAATTCTATAGGGGGCATACAGCATCCTTTTGCCTTTGACTCCATTATGAGATTGGTTTTTATTTGGCCAGGAGAGCAGAAGCAAAGAACAGACTGAGCAATTTTGAGGTTGATAGCAAATGAACGGAGACAAGTGTGTTCCTGCCTACTCAAGAGATGTACAGAAAGTGCTAATAGTGCTTCAGTGTCAGAAAGTATTTTCTGTTGTTGCATTTGAGCAGAAGCTGAGGGAAAGACAGGTTACAAGAGTCACCAGATCAACTTTGCATTTGCTGTGGCAGTTATCGCGCTGTGAAGAAGTTTATCAGCAGCCTGGACAGGATGTATGCAGTGTACCGAGAGATGCTGCCTGCATGTGTATTAACAGTTGTGCATTGCAATGTGTGCATGTGCTACGTATAAGATTGCCACGTAGATGCTTACTAAATGGTATTGGTTCATAAACACCACGATCTGCCTGCTCTGGAGAAATATTAGAGACCTAGGAACAATTTCACGAGAGTAAGTCTGTGTGAAAGATGGGAATGCCTCTCTCAGCTGCTGTGGCGTCCAGGCCATCTGTCTGAAGGGTTATGCTCTGCCCCGGAGGTCAGCATGTAGCAGCTGAGTCCATTTCTGGACATGCAAAGCCATCTTCCCTGTGTAAAGACAGGGCTTTTCCACCTCCTGAGAGATGGGGGAGTTCTGTTGCCTCTTCTGCCCATTCTAGATCTACCCCAAATTAGCACTGTCTGCTACTAATCTCTTGTTAACTATATAGGCCCTCAGGTATGTAAACCTGGACCAAATGAAAAAGGCCCCAGGAGATAATGGGCTTACCTCATTATACCCCAGCTGGCAGCACTGCCTAGAACATGGTGGAAAACTTGATTTATTAAAATTAATGAAGGAACTGGCTAGTCTTGAATAATTCATTACATATCAGCTGCTGCTGAGGTAATAGGAGCTCAGCAAGATCCTCTTTAGCACTGCACAGTGCCTAGAATCTTTAAATAAAATGAAGTCAAAGATTGGCTAGTTAAAGATTGAAGGGCTTTCTCCATGTGAAGTGGGAGGCCCTGATTCCTGTCACTGAGGTCATCTAGCTGCCATCTGCGAAAATGGAAGCCAAATGGAAGCCAGCTGGCTAACATCACTGATTTTTGCCAGGGCACAAAGCATTCTGCCTCAGCCATCAACTTCTACAGAATATAATGGCTCTGGTTTTCATGATACTTACTGAAATCAAGTGTGGATTTCGACATGTACCATAAGCTAGGGATGTCTGAAGGTGTTGGCTTGCTTTTCTGATCATTATGTATGAAAATAAATCAGCCGGACATGCAAAGAAGTAGGCACTACCATCTGAGTATGCAGATCTTAAGGTGCAATCTCTGCTGCTGCTCAGGGCTTTCATCAGCTCCAGCAGAATCAAATTACCCACAGCCTGGGCAGTGTCATGGCTGGATTTTGGAAGCATGTCAGAAGCCCTGGAACAGAATCCCGCTAAGTTAATCTGGTGCCACTTGATGAAACAAGGGCTCTTTTTCAACTCTGCTGAAGTCAATGGTAAAACCTTTGATAAATGTGTAAAAGCAGCAGCAAAATCAGGCACTGTAATTAGATGGCTGATACTCCTCTTCCTGTATGTCCTCCTTCTGCAGAGGTCAGAGGAATTGTAGTTAATAAAGAAAGAGGAAAAACAGAGAAATGCAATGAACACCCTCCCAGCTGCTGGTACAGGGTCTCCTAATGCAATCATAAAACTCTCCAGCAGCCACAGCTGAAGACCCTCCCTGAAGTCCATCACTTTCTCTCTTTCCAGCTGGTAATGATGGGAACTGGCCCCACAGGCCAGTGCCATCTCCAGTGATGGTACCGTTCTCAGCTCCAGCTCTAGTTTGCATTGCCTTCCTTTGTCCCCCACTGGGCACCTAGGAATTTGTGATGCCCTGACAGTAACAGCAGCTCTGGATGGTATTAAGACAGTTAGACAAGACAGCCTTTGACTCAAGATCCTGATGAACAGGGAGAGATCCTGATGCCTTGTTGATTGCCTCAAGCCAGGTGTTATTTCCAGATGTCACTCCTGCTTCAGCCAGAGGAGATGGTTTTGGCCAGGCCTCAGTGTCTGAAGTATTTTGGTAGAAGTACTCTGATGTAGGCAATTGGCATCATGAGACATTTGACCTAGCTCCGGGAGACTGCCAGATTCCTCTCCTCTCCAAAAATACTGCTTCATCAATCACTTCTGAGACTGTCTTAAAAATTAAAGTCAACTCCCCTTGCCTTGAAATGGAGGCCGCACTTTCTCCTCTTGCTGTCTGTTAATAGCCTCTCTGCGGGAGGTCCCAGGACATTGATTTATGCTCCTGAGCTTTTTGTGGACATAGGTTAAGATCATTTGGAGAAGCCATAAAAAACTGATGTTGTGATTTCTTGCCCTGAAGTGTGTGAATGAAGCAAATATTGTAACTGTCACTACTGCAGAGTGGGAGATGCTGTGAACAGGTTGTAACCTGGTAACATGTGAGACATATCCGTTCCGTGATCTCCTGGGGTCCTCCCAGACAAGACACTCCAATTCCTGTGTTTCAACTCTGATATCTATAAAAGGAGATAATAAAACTACCTTCCAGCACCTGCAAGAACTAGACCCTTCCTCTCCTTACAGTCTTTGAGCACCAAGGAAAGTCGGGTAAGGTTTCCTAAAACTGAAGTGTAACTATTTGGAACTAACTGAACTCTGGGACGTGTGTTCAAGTGTAACAGCTCCAAGCCACTGTCTAAGCACAAGCTGGCATGGCTCTAGCTACCTCGAAGGACATGGGTGCCTTCCCTTCTCAAGCTGTAAGGAAATGCAGGTATGTGGGCAAGGACAGGACTGTGGTATGAAAGGACCAGTCCATGAAGCATACGTGCCTCTCTCTACACACCACCAGGGTAACTGTGTGTGTGGTTGTGTCTTTGCAGCTGCTTTTGGCCTTTCTCCATTGTTTTCTGCTTTTCTTTCTTTCTCTTTCTCCCTCTTTTTTTTTTTTTTAAACAGTCATATGTTATCTTCTGGAAAGAGCACCTGACTAGTGATGTACAATCACTTTGGGAGCTGGCTGAGGAGGCATGGTGCCCCTCTGACTTGCCAGACAACAGCAGTTGCTATGTGGCTTCCTTTGCTTTGTTCCTTCAGGAGACCAGCTGGTATTTACAGCATTTTCTCTAAGCAAGGCATCATCCCTGAGATATGCTCACGTAAGACTGCTTCAGGGAATTCCAGCTGGGAGGTGAGAGTAAAGGATTTTATCATTTAAAAAACCCCAAAACATCACACCACAAAAAAAACCCACAAAACCCCAAAGAAATCCTGGAGGAGATGCTGTTTCCTTCCAAGTGATTCTGTGAGCTAGGGACTGTAAGAGAAGTGGGGAACCAAGAGTTTTATCAGTTCCAATACAATCCCATTTTTTTCAGGAAGATATTAAAAAAGTCCATTTCAATGCAAACCATTTTGGGGAAGGGTGCAGGCTGGAGCCTGTTCAAACATTCAGCTGGTTTCCACTTTCCCAGCCTAAACAATAAAAAAAAGGTTAGAGAAGGGAACAAAGCAGCCTGGTTCTTAGTCAAGGCAGAAAGGAAGGCAAACTTGGTGTAAATCAAGAGTAGCACAATTTAGATGCTGCTGTTAAGTTTGTTTGTTGGGGTTTTTTTTAACCCCAAAGATATAAAATGAATGTAATTGAGCTGGCTAGGACTTTGGGGACACTGGTGTGGCTGGGCTGGGATCACAAAACAGTCTGTAACTTACTTGAAGAGACACACTTGTTTCCCCAGGGTACAACAGTGAGGGAACAGAAGGGACCTTCTCCTGGTTCTCCCAGTTCTGCCCTCGGTGTTGTGCTGAAGGCACACTCAGTGCCGCGGACGGGTGAGCCCAGCTAAGTGTTAAACTTGGCTTAGTCTAAGCAGGGGGGAAGTTAAATGCTTTTTTATTTTCTCTAAGGATGTGGTGGAACTAAGCCAAAAGTGTGTATTTGTACTGCTTTGCCTAAGGCAACATAAGCACCTTCTCTGGTGAATCACTAGGTCCCCAAAGCTTTTGCTCCTCCTAAATGAATGCCAAGTATCCTGGAGAAATGCTGCCAGGTACAAAGACGCTGTGACACTGCTTGGCTAATGCATCATGGGTGTCCGTGGCTGAGGGTCTGCAGGATTCTGCCCCAAGCTCCCTAGGATGATGACATTTGGGATCTAATCCCCAGTATCTGACTCTTCACTGTGCTCCAATTTACCTCAGTTTTTCTGCCTAGTGCTATTTTCTAAACTTCCAAAAAGCATTTTCCCAATCTGTTGCCCAGTATCTCTCAGGAAGCTGGTGACAGCAGTTCCTCACTGTTCAGGGGCCAGCATGAGTGGGATGTTGGCAGGTAGGTGCACAGGATAGCTTTAGAGATGAAGGAAGACAGAGATGGACAGAAGATTGCTGCCACCACTATGCTATGGACAAGTCACACACGGCAAGGTTTGGAAACAAAACTTCCGTGAGATGGAGGTAAGGGGGGCAGGGGCAAACCCACTCAGATAAACCTGAGGCTTCCTTGCAGCTACAGCAGCCATGTTAACATGCACTAGATGAAGACCAGGCTCAACTGTTTTGATGTTAAGTGCCTGGCTACTTTAATTGGATATAGGCTTCTAAGTCCTAAAGTCAGCTGTGTGACAAGACAAACTGATATTTACCTCTTATCTCCTTTATCTTGGCTTGTCCAGTGCTGCATAGTCAGTACATATGTTCTCATGCATTAGAATTGTCCACAGAACTGATGGATTTTTTTGCAAGAGGAACAAGTAACATTTTACATCTGAAGTGACTGTTCGGACTCTGATTTGAGGCAAAGCTACTCTGGCCTGAGTTCAGTTTCTGCTCCAGGCAATGCCTCCAAGGCACCGATAACCATCTCCAGCAACCAGATAATAATCACTGAGCTGCAGGGCTACTCATCCGCAGTGCAATGACTGCACTTGGATACCCAATGGCCTCTGACGATGTGACACTTGCATCACTTATGCATGTAGTCAGTGTCCCTCTGGACTTGCTGAGGGACACAGTGGTCTCATGCTGTAACGACACATGGAGCTGGAGTATCAGTTACCACAAAGCAGTGTTTTGAGCTGGGAGGTTATGAGCATGGCTGAGGATGAGGTAGCTTTCTAAGATGGGTCTTGGCACACCTGGCTTCCTGCTGCAGTCCGTGCCAAGGGGCTGGCATGCGGAGGGATGCAGGGCTGCTGAGTCCAACTTCTGTCTTTCTCCTCCCTTTCTCCTTTGGCTCTTTGCTATCCAGGATGACATAGGATAGGAACACCATAGGGGACAGAAAACACCCCCACTGCATCCAAGCGCTGCACTGCCCCATGAGCTAATTTGATTAGGTGGAGCACCAGGTTTGCAGCCAGGCCCAGCAAGCCACCAGCAGCCAGGAGCAGCAGGCTGCATGGTGCAGAGCCAGCGTGTGGTTCCAGGCTAGGGCTGGCCATGCACTTGTACCAATATACCGACACACCCAGCCTGGCTCCACTGGGGTATCTCTGAGCCTGCGGAGCAAATTCCTGCTAATGTGGCTGCAGGTTATCTTGCAGTCACCCCTGTTACAACCAGCAAGACATTGTCTCAGCCTCCTTATCTCAACTTCTGGTAGGGCTTTGTATTGAGAGAACTCAGGCTCTGTCCCTACCCCTGTTACAGCTTCAATGATGTAAAAGCAGAGGAAGAAAGACATGAATTACTCTGCATTAAGGACTGCAGGGTCTTTCTCTAAAGAAAGTGGGGGAGGATCCCTCAGTATGGTGTGGCCTCATACCACAAGCTTTGCTGTCAGGTTCCCCCACTGGGAGGGAGGCCCTGCGGCTAAGAGTCTCCCTACTGCTCCACGACCCCATGGACAACTGGACAGTGGTGCAGTCCACCATGTGCCCATCAGCCAAGCCCGACATGTGGGGACATGGGCAAGAGGCTGGCCACTGCCTTGCAAAGGGGTTTCCTGGACAGGTGTGCACTTGGAGGGCTGCTGCTGCAAGACACCTCTGACTACAGCTCTCCTCCCTCCTTGCAAGATGATTCCCATCAGTGAGGACCACCCCTGTGTGCTGCGCCTAGAAGCAGGTTCATCTCCATCCAATGGCCACAAACCTGTCCCCACACTTAGTACATCGAACAGAAAGGAAGCTGGAAGACCTGGACTATTGCATATAAAGAGGCATTACCACAGGCCCGAGTTTATCCTCAGTTACATGGATGTAAATAATGTGATCAAATGCAAGCAAAGGTACCTGATTTTGGCTACTGCCAGAGTGAGAAGGACACTGCATGTGGTGCAGAGCTACCAAGGGAAGCTACAGTGAAATCAGCCACCTCTTCGAGCCATTTACCACATCATGAGGCAAGATGAATCAATAATATGTATCGAGCTGGAAAAGTTAATCTGCATCTAGAGCATCATAACAAATTAAAAGGAAATAAAATCACTACAATTCCACTGGCTCTCATTACTATCACAGTGGAGAGTAATTAAAATCCATGGGCCAAACTCAACGCTGGAAGAACTCTCCTGAAGCCAGAGGCACTGCTTTTTACAAGGGCATTGCTTTTTCCAGACGCTGTGTGTTTCAAACAGCAGCAGGAACAGCAAAATGGGCAGAGAGGATAGGGCAGGATACAAGGGGAACCTATTTAGGAGCCAGGCATTCTGCTTCTTGCTCTTCCTCACCTGGAGTCGTGCTGCCTGCCTGCCTGCTGCTTTGGTGCTGATGGGACTGAATCTCAAATGCTCCAGGCATTTGTATGTGGATCCTACCCTAATTACAAGGCATTCCCAAACCAATACACAGCTGCCATTCATCAGCCTTTGCTAACACCCCTGTCCTGCCTCTTCCCTGCTCCACTGCCTTACCCTGCTCCCTCTGATCTCCTCTCTCCTCCCCACTCCTCAGCACAGCCACCCCTGCTACACCCTCTCTTCCTTGCTACAGAAACTCCTTTCCCTACCAGAGCGCAGCCTCTGCTATCCTGTTGCCTGACAAGGCTCTCAACCCATCTTTCTGTGCTTTGCTATAAACTCCTCGTCCTTTGGCCCTCCCACATCCCTGAAGAAGAAGCTGAAGGAGGACTATCACTTGCCCCCAAAGCCATAGCCACTTGCACTCCCATTACGGCTTTGGTCCAGCCCCACATGAATTATGAGCTGGAGCTGTGCTATGAAGCAGGGATTCAACCTGAAGCAGCATCCGCTGCACACACCTTGGTACCCTGCCCCTCTGTGAGGCCCCACTGCCCCACGTAGCTCTGCCTCAGCTCAGTCTAGCAGCTGATTCCCATTGAGCGGAAGGAGAATGTGTGATGCACAGAAAGCACATCCCTCATCACCGCATACAGCACTGTATCCAACTAGTCAGCACTGCAGCAGGAGGTGACAGCACAGCCACCACACAGGCACCCAGAGAGGCAGCTGATGGTGACACCAGCTGCTGACAGCCAGCAAGACTGGGGATGTGAATGCCAATGTTTGGTTCACAGGGCTCAGGGGCTGGAAACAGCCATTAAAGGAGAGAGGCATTGGACAGAAGAAATCAGTTTGGGGAAGTCCTATAGCCCATGTCTAGCAAAAGGTTACATCTCAGCATTCTTGTCCAGCCTTCAAGTTTTTGAACCTCTTATCTCCCATTACCATACCTTGTGCACGGCTTCTACCTATGGAAGCTGTGCTGACATCAGCAGGATTATGCAGCTGCTAAATTCTGTGTGTGGCAAACCCCAGTCTGCACACATATGTTACTGCTGAGGACTTGTACACATGGACACATTTACTATGCAATAATTATGATAATCTACAGAGATAATCCAAAGTGGATTGTTAATGCTATTTTACAAATTGATGTAGTGTGGTCCTGCAGGTCCATGCAGTCCTGCATGTACTGAGAGTTGTATTTCCAGACATACCATGATCTTGTTCACTGGAACGGTGGACATCTCACTTGACCTAGCTTTGCCTCAGTATGCGTTTCAAAAGTTCAGTCACTCTGCTAACACATATCCACCTCTCTAACCACATTCAGATCCACCCATGAACAGCACAAAAGCCTCATTCTTAAAAGTGTTCAGCACCTATATTCATAGCCATATTATCACAGAACGTGCTACATCATTTCACCAAAAATAAGTAAAAGTGTTCAGCACCTATATTCATAGACATATTATCACAGAATGTGCTACATCATTTCACCAAAAATAAGTGCTCGCATCTTTCAAAACAATTCAGCAGGGACTGCAGAGACCCTCTGGAAATCTGCCCCTTAAATAAGTACCTATCTAGGGGCCAACCTCCCTCATTTCTCTAATTTCCATCTGAGAACAGCAGACTATCCCTCCTGGTCCAAAAAGCCAGGACTTCTCTGCTAGGACACCTTTTTAGCTAGCCCACTGAAAATGAGCAGCATGAGCTTCTGCTGCATCATGCAAGCAGGTGCATTCACCTTGGCTACTGTGGGAGGGAAAGGCTGGGTCTTGTTCTGGGAGGAAAGCAGAAGGCATGACCAGGTAAGGGGAAGTGTTTCTTCCACAGATCCTAAAAAGGGAAAGTATGTCTAAATTTTTTTCTTCATGGTGGGCTAGGAACATTATTTTTAATGATATACTACTTAGCATATATATATTATCTGCCTTTCCTATTACAACAACTTTGAGTTGATTTGTATAACATTTAGACATTCTCAAAGGGATTACTCTTTATGGCAGTGTTAGCTTGAGGCATAACTGGAGTTTGACTGAATATGACTACTCAAAAAGGACTGTGCTTTGACACAGTCTTTATACGAGGTGTCATATAAAGGTAAAAGCATGGCTCCTAATGCAATAAGGAAATAAAGTTGTGGACTCTCATCCCTTTGGACAGGCCAGAGGGAGTAGGGAGCTTCTTCCCATGGAGGTCAAAAGCCATCCTGTACAAAAAAATCCAAGCTATGCACTAATGCATACTGCACTGTCGTAAGCATGGAGGGGACAGCTGACATGACTGGGGGCTATTCCAGTGCCTGCGGTTGCTTCTGGACTGGGCTAGCTCTGTTTTATGGACTTACTTGATGCTACTGCTATAATGAACAAAAGCCTGAGGAGTGTGCTGAGAGAAGGAATAAAAAGTGTTGCAGAGTTACTGCTGTACTGTTTGCGTGTGACCAGAAATGATGCAGTGCTGTGTAGATGATCAATGACTGTGTCCCTTGGGGACATGGCTGTATGGCAACCAGGTAGGACAGAACCTGGAATAAAGGGCAAAAGATCCTCCCTGAAAGACGCGACTGGCTGTGTATTAGCAGACCTGATTCTCAGAGCCAGGAATGGGATGTCAGCTCTTCCCATACCTGCTGGAAGGTGTCCTGAGACTCAAGTGGCAGATCAAACAAGCAAGCTATGCACCTTAATCTTAAAAAGCTGATCAGCTCAGGGGCTGTTTATCAGTAAGAAAGGCTTCCATGGCCTACTCCTTCCTCTTTCAAAAACAGATTTTCTTTTTCTTTCTTTTTTCCTCCTGTGACTTTGGCTGATGTTTGTTCTCAATGATACTGAGCTTTCAGAGAAGCTGAACTAATGACTTGTGAGGCCTCCCCCTGCAGGTACGGCTTCTGCAAGCATAAAGCACCAATTTCCAAAACCATGTCTAGCCCTTAAACTAGGAAGAGGACTGCCGCATTGGGGCTCACAGACAGGTTATCTTGGGTTGTGGAAACCTGAACCCTGATTGTCCACAGAGAAGAGAGCTGTTGCAACAGCTGTGGTAAAAAATGGGGCACATCAGTGCAAAACAGTTAAGTACCGCAAACCAGGACTCCTGAGAGAGTGCTCTCAGATCTTGTAATTGAGAGGTCTCAGTTCAGTTCAGGCCTGAGGTTTTTCCAGGTTAAACCACCACAGCACAGATTAGCAGTGAAACTGTATTGATCCTTTATGAGAAGCAGTTACCTCCCTGGCTCTTGAAAGGCACTTTCTTGAAAGGGGTCTTTCAAGAGGGACCTCCTCCTGAAAGGGGTTACTTCTGTCTACTCTTAGAAGCAGGCTGGAAGGATCAGCCACACCACCATGAGTGACAGGAGTACTTCAGCACAGAGCTGATCGATATCCCCAGGCACCAATGTCCTGTTAGTCCAGAGGGCTCAGCTTCAATCCAGTACCAGCCATGGCTGGTGCTAATTCTGCTCCAGTCAAATTGTGAACCATTGCTTTGCCTCTAGGCCTCTCTGCAGGGTGAGTTTATTGAGCGAGGTGTCTGAGATGCAAAGATCCTTAAGATGAGCAAGGACTTGATTAGAGGGAACGGTAGGCGAGTTGTCCTTGAGACAAGCTACGAAGCCTGCAGATAAATCTCTCACAGCAGCTCTGACTGGCTGTGACACTAGGAACTAATGTGTATCACTTCTGTGCTAGGTCTGAATGGAGCTGTCTCTCCTCAGTGTCTGAGAGTTTTTAACTCCCTTCTTCCTGGGGGAAAAACATTGCATGAAAAGTTCAGCTGTGTGTACTCCGAGTCTCGTGAATCACTTGCTTGTGGTCAAAGCCACTGTCATCTTTCAGTCACTAACTGGCTTCCTAAACATGCCTGCAGAAACAGTCAGATCGCTGTGTTGCAAACAAATGAGTTTTGACAGGACACTGCCAGCACTGCTCCCAGACGCTGGGGAAGCCACAAGATGGGCTGCACAGTGTCTGACTGGAGCAGCTCTAGCACTGCATCCACAGCTAGTGCAATGTCTGGCTGCTTCTGCCAGCACTGACAAAGAACCAAGCATGTAAACTCCCACTAGCATCTGCTGAAGCTTCATATCCCAAAGGAAAAATGGATTTTTGCTTACATGTATCTTTAAGCATTTCAGCAGCAGAGAAGGCAAGGGCGTAGACACTCTCTCTAGCTAAAAACACAAAGCCATGTTTTTTCTTTATAAGAAAAAATTTACTGCTGCTCCTTGACTTCCTGTCTAGGACAGGAGATGGAGAAGGATTTCGAAGGCTTTAGTTCCTTTAGTTCCTCCCTGGAAAGAAGTCTTTAGGACAGGTACTGTTTAATTCCCGATCAGGTGATTTCTAGAAGGTGAGGGGACTGTCTCAAACCCAGGTTCCAAAAGGTCTGCAGAGAGCCCCAAGTTGTTCCTGGCCCCGAGTTGTTATGTGGCAAAATGAGTATCAGCAGACAGTGGAGAATTTTTTTTTCTTTTTCCCCTTGTGCTTCACCTTGAAGCAGCTGTTAGCAAAGCCAGAAAACTCCTCTGCCCCTCAGTGTATTTAATACAGCCTTGGCAAAGGGACTGCAGCCTGTCATCTCATGAATATGGGAATTGCCTAATTCTCCAGCTATTCTTATTACCTCAGCCTGAGGGTCCCAGCTTTCCATAACTAATTCCTGAAATCACAGACTTTCCACTGTCCTTGCTGTCCTTGAGCAGCAAGTCGCTGCTCCTCATATAACTGATGCTGGTGTCTGCTGTGGTGACACAGGTTTTCCCACGGCCCTCCCTGAGCAGGGATGGCACTGTGGACAAGGCTACTGACCCCAGCACTCCTGTGCAGTTCCCGGAGCTACTCACCCTTTGTTGCTGTAACTTACAGCAGGATGTTTTGAAAATAACAAATGCTGCATGGCACTCTGCAGCGGCTCAGGGCTGGCTGAACAGCTCTGAAGCCTGGGCAGCGGGCTGGCAGCAGTAACGCAATCCACCCCTGGCAGCAGAGATCCCTCACCCTGTTCCTATAAGCTGCAGAGCTCCCTGCCTCCTTCCATATCCTACCTCGTCTGTGACTCTCACAAAGTCTAGGGATTTGCAGTGTCTCCCACCTGTGGCTTCATCTTCCCCTCCTTGTCACGTATGTTCTCACTCTACCTTCCCTCCCTGTGCCCATGCACTTGTTTTCTGCTCCTTCATTACTTTTCCTAATATCACTGATCCTGCCAGCCCTGTCCATCCTCCCAAGACTCAGAGCTAAAGCTGTTCCTGTGCTGGAAGGTGATAATGGCTGCCAGGAACCAGCTGTTAGGGCTGCTGCAAACTGCAAAGCAGCTGGAAGCTGAGGCTGAGCTAATTATGAAGCAGGGACTGTGAAACTTGTGGGGATTCTGGCCAGAGGTACCTAGCTTATTCCCAGAGACAAATGGGCACATCCTTTGAATGTCGGCAGGTGACATGTGAGCAGGAAAGTCACTAAGCTATGAACAGCTTCACAATCCTGGCTAGAGTGCTGCATGTGATGCCTCCTGTCCTGGTTTCGGCTGGGATAGAGTTAATTTTCTTCCTAGTAGCTGGTATAGTGCTGTGTTTTGGATTTAGGATGACAATAATGTTGATAACACACTGATGTTTTAGTTGTTGCTAACCAGTGTTTACACTAGTCAAGGACTTTTCAGCTTCCCCTGCTCTGCCAGGTGCACAAGAAGCTGGGAGGGGGCACAGCCAAACTGGCCAAAGGGCTGTTCCATCCTATATGCTGTCACGCTCAGTATATAAGCTGGGGGGAGTTGGCCAGGGGGCAGCAATCGCTGCTCGGGGATGGGCTGGGCGTCAGTCAGTGGGTAGTGAGCAGTTGCATCACTTTTTTTTTCCTCTTGGGTTTTGTTCCTCTCTCTCTCTCATTGTTTTCCTTATCATTACAATTTTATTATCATTATTATTTTATTTCAATTATTAAACTGTTCTTATCTCAACCCACAAGTTTTCTTACTTTTGCTCTTCAGATTCTCTCCCCCATCCCACCGGAGGGGGAGGTGAGCAAGCAGCTGCGTGGTGCTCGGTTGCCGACTGGGGCTAAACCACGAAACCTCCTCATCTTGCAAACACCCACGACTGCTGCTGCCAAGCTGCTCTGGACAAGGAGAACGTGTTCACGCGCTGCAGTGGCAGCTGAGGAAATCTTAATGCTGGTTTCAAGGGCTAGATTCCTGCAGAGCACAGGCAGGTAAGAGCTTTTCTCAGAGGCCAAGGAGTAGCTGCAGTAGCGCAGCCTACTGAGTCAGGATCACGGCAAGGTGGAAAAAACCCATAAATTCTTCCTGTTCTTTTGTGATACAGGATTTTTTCCCTAGAGTTTGCCAAAAGGGTAACTGCATCAATGGTAAATAAAAACTGGATTATGTCTTCTAGTTCATTTCTTCATGGTTCAAAACTGGCCCATACAGAAGCCACAGAAGGAATCACCTTGGAAGTCCATGGTTTTGCAATCAGAACCTCCCTTTCAATTAGTCATATTATAGGGCTGTAAATACAATAATTCCATCAATACTACAGAACAGTCATGCTGCATTTGTATTAACATAAACGAGTGCTAATGTGCCATAGAGCTAATCTGATATGACAGTAATTGGCTGATGCCCAGCCATGGAGGCCCTGGAGCTACACTTGCTCTCTCTTCTCTAAAAGAACTGTCCTCTGAAACACTGGAAAGGAAACAAACTGTGATACCATGTCTTGCCTGCCAGCAGTGAACGATGCTTCTTGCAACTGCAGCACCAAGGTGTTGGGGGGGGGGGGAGGGGGATTGTTTGTTTTGGGGGGGAGTGTATTTAAAGTGGACCTTGATCTTCTACAAACTGAAGAAATCAGGATTTCCAGAACACCTTGTAAGACTAGATCAGCCTTGGCAAGCACACAATGAATGTTAAACCCAGAAAAGCCATAAAAGCATTCAATCTGCTCCTTTCCCTTCCCTCTGTGACTACTGGGAGCTGGACATCACCTAGTCTGCAGTAGGCTTTTCTTACACAGATGAAGCTTAAGAAGCTTAAAACTTTGTAAATGCTTTGGGGCTACCGTTGTTGTCTTGTGCAGTGCTCTACAGACAGGGCAGCAAGACTTAAATCTGAGACTGCAGCTGGGGTTCTCTGGTTAAAGGCCTTAAAGGAGATCAACATAAGCAATGCCTAAGGATGGGAACCAGATCTCAAACACAGCCCATCTCCTGTCTGGGCCATGACAGCAAGCGGACAGACTCAAAAACAGGCTAGGATCAGCAGCCTTCTGGATTACAGTCACAATAGGAACCACTTATTTTGCTTTTGGAAATAGGCCCTTCAAAGAGAGTCTTAGCGAGGAGAGACCCTCTCTCTTTTGTGAGAGAGGCTGTCAAAGAAGTCATAGCAGATATCTAGGCTTTCTGTATTTGGCTTATCAGCTCTGTGCATATTTTGCTGTCTGGCTGTACGATGCCTTGCCTAATGCACCCTCAGCCATGATGGAGCTCTTGGGTTGTACCCCAGTACAAACCAAAGAACAATCAGAGACTTGTTTTAATCAGAAACCATTATTCTCAATAGTATGGCACTAAAGGCACATAATTTTTGGCAATATGCAAGAGCAGTATCTCAAAATCCCAAAGCATACATGGCCTGTCAGTGCCCAAAACAGCTCCTAGAGCAGCCAGTGAAATTAAGAGAGAATTTCGTTAGAAGAGGTGAGGAAGAACACCCTAAACAGAGGATTTAGGATCCGTGAGATGGTAGCTTAGGTTCTGGATTTGACTTAAATCTTTATAGGTCTCTGATCTGCTCCTCCATCTGTAAAATGGGATCAATAAAACCTCCCTGACTTGCAGCAGGGCTCCCAGTCTTAATTGATGTCTGTGAAGCATTTTGAGAGCCATGAATGAAATAAACCATTACCGAGCCCTCAGGCCTTACTATAACACCAACAAACAATGCAGAGTTGTTTATAAAGCTTTTCAGTGCCACAATGACTAGGAAATGAGGGAAGGCAAAAGTGTAGATGCACCCAGCGCTGCTTCGCTGCAGTGTAAATAAAAATGGTAGGAGCAGGTTTTATAGATTTTCCTCTGGGCAATTCTGTCATAGCTACTATTTTCAATAATGCAGTAAAGCTTCTACCTCTATGGATTCAAACAGATGCCCTTGCTAATAGCTCAGGTATCAAAACCTATTATGAATTTGGGAAAATGCATCCTGGAGTTGAAAACGTTATAAATCACATGGAAACGAATTAAGAAATTACTCACTTGCACCTCGCAGATTTAAAGAGCTAGGTGCTGCTCAGCCACCCCTTACAACAATTACACTCAGGCTAACACCGTGCAAGCACACAGTATTCCACCTTGCACAGGACAGAAGCCCCTAAGCATCTAAAAGGCTCTAAGCTGCCAATTTACCAAGTTGCCTCTGTGGCTGCTGTTTTAGGACCCGGAGAGGAAAAGCCGGGGGGCTCGTCCGAAGCCCTGTGCGGCGAGGGCAGCAGCCCGCAGCTCGGGCGAGCAATTTGCCCGGAGCAGAGCGTTTCAGCCCGCTCTTCTGCGCCAACAGGAGCCATCGCTAAGCACTGCGAGCGAGGAGCTAGCAAATGCAGGGGGTGGGGGGCATGCGGGTCCCCCAGCAACGAGCAGGTGTCAGCCGGGAAAGGTGGGGAAGGGTTTGGGAAGCGTGTGTGTTCCCCCCGCTCCCGCCGCGCTCCCCGGGCTGGGCGCGCAGCTAGCGGTTGTACCCGAAGGGCCCCGCCGGGACAGGCACAAGGACCTGGGGAACAAGACCCAACGAACAAATAAATACTTAAAAAGCTGCGCCCGGTTCCGCTCCATCTGCCGCCCCGAGAGAGGGGCAGAAGCCGGGCAGAGGCAGGGAAGGCACCGCCAGCCCCGCAGCCCTCCCCGGCGCGCAGCCATTTGCCTTTGTTGCAGCCCCGCGCCCGCAAGGTGCGGCGCCGGGCCGGGGCCGGGGCTGAGGCTATAAGGCTGCAGCCCGCGCCCCGGGTCGCTCTCCCCTGAGGAGAACGGCCCTCGCAGCGCGGCGGAGGGGAGACGTCCTGCGGCAGCGGCTGCCGAGAGGGACCCGCCCGCCGCCCGCACCTACCTACCTGCCGAGCCCGCCCGGGACGCGTCGCCTCCCGCCTTTGTTGTGCACGCCCCGGCAGCGCCGAGCCGCCGCCGCCGCCGCCCGTCCGCCCCCTCTGCGCCCGCCGAGCCGCAGCCAGGCCCCGGCTTAGCCCGTCGCCACGGCAACGGCGGGCGCGCGGCGGCGCGTGCGGCGCGGGTGGGGTAGCGGCGGCCGCGCAACGGCCGCGGGGCCCCGCCCGCCGCGCGCCCGGCGGGGAGGGCGGTGAGGGGAGGCGCGCGGCGGCTGAGGGGACGGGGCTGGGTGTCCCCGCGGGGCGTGCGGCGGGTGGCGGAGGAGCCGGGCCCTCGGCCGCGGCTGAGGGGAGCCTGGCTCTGGGGAGGGCTTGGTGAGCGCTTGCGCTGCTGGAAGGGGAGAGAGAGGGTGGCGGCACCGCGGCGGCTCCTGCGGGCAGGGCCGGCGGCTCCCCGGCCCGCCGCGGCCCGGACGGAGGGCGGCAGGGGGCGGGCGGCGGCTCGGCTGGGCTGGGCTGGGCTCGGCAGCCACCTGCCCCTCTCCCCAGCCCTGCTCCCCTCCTTGTCTAGCGTGCCCGGCAGTTCCCGAGACTCCAGCGAGGAAGCTGGGGCTTAGGTTAGCTCTCGGCTTCCTCTTACGGTGCTTGGGATCCCTCATTTCCCATATCCAGTAGATTTCCTTTAGGTTGACCGCCTCGGAAGTCCCTAATACCTGCTCACAGATCGCACGTTCTTTTGTCCTGAAGCAAGCATGGCTCTGGTGACTTCCGTGACTACCTTCCTGTATCAACCTTCACAGGCCTTTAGACATGACGGGCAGTCTCTCTCGAAGCAGTGGAGCTGCTCAGAGAATAAAGCCAAGGCAATGGCAGTGCCTCCATTTTTCCCTGTTCCTGAGCACAGAAGTGAGTTATATCCTGCATTTGCAACTATTTTATTTTAATTCACCATTCATTTTAGGGGTAGCAGTGCCAGCTTTAACGCCTCTTCCCTTTCAGACAGTAAGGACTTGGCAAACTTAATGGTTGCTTTGCTTGTTTCTAGGATTAAGTGTCGCAGTTCACTGGCTCTGTCACATAATGCTGGATTGAGCTGGGTCTTGTTATCCATCTTGTATGTGTGTATGTTCATCTTGTTCCAAACAGGCAGGTTCTGGATTTGTGAGATATGTTAAACAAAGTTTCCCTGATCAGAATTGCTCGCTTTCATGGGTTTTATTAAGTGATCAAGTATAGGTAACGACATTGTTTCTGTTTGAGGACGTAATTAAACAGAGAAGAACTAAATTCTGTGGAGAAAAGCTGAATTTGGAGAGAAATAAATGGCATGGTGACCCTGAGCTCTTTCTGTGTGTTCAATATATGGTTATACAAATGTTTTTTCTTTCTGGGGCCTGTCAAACTCCCACTTCACCTTAGTAGAAAGGGATTTCAGTGGCACTGGGCTCACACAGCATCCTCCACTGAAGGCTCTTGAAACAAATTACAAATGCAATGTACGAAACCTCCTCAGGAAGCCTCATCTGAGAGAGGA
The DNA here is from genome assembly GCF_035582795.1 of Mycteria americana. NCBI lineage: Eukaryota > Metazoa > Chordata > Aves > Ciconiiformes > Ciconiidae > Mycteria > Mycteria americana. The sequence continues at coordinate 31,086,771 of NC_134373.1, forward strand.
AAAGACAGAGGCAGAGACAGACTGTGCTCAAGGTCACAGGGGTGTTCTCTGGCACAGCTGGGAAAAACTGCCAGAGCTGCGGTGTCCTGACCTTGGTCCTCACCTGCCAGACTTGGCCCTTCTGTCCTAAGAAGGCAGCCGGAGCAAACCCAGCCCTGCCCTTGGGGAGGGCAGGGGAGAGGGGACAGGAGGCACCCGTCCTTTGGTTCCCCTCGGTACATCTGGGCGCGTGTATCGCTCATGTAGTAAACGATCTCTTTAATAAAGAGTTCTTCACCGTACACAGGGATGCCTGGAGGATGACCTGGTGTTACTGTGCTATAAAGAAGGATGACAAGGAGAACTTGGAGACCGTTTGCGATGATCTTTACAGCTCCCGCTGCAAAGAGCTGCCTCCTTTTCTCATGCGTGCTAATTTATAAATAGCCCCGATTCCGCTACTTGGAGAAAGCTTTCATTTCTCCTTGTACTTGATGTATGTGGCACTCTGCAGTGGAGAGCAGATGTTTGTACCAGATTCTGCTCCCATGGAAATCAGCAGTAGAAGACTCGGAGGCGAGAGGTGAAATAGCATCGGGGTGATCTCCTGTCCTCAGCTCAGAGCTCCTCTTACAGCCAGTCTGAAAGGCCAGGAGACGCCCTTGGACTCAGCAGCGTAGTCTCAAGCGCATGCTTGCGTCTCTGCTGGAGATGAGCATCCTGTTGTTTGCAGAGTCCAGTTACAGCTAAAGCTGAAAAAAAAAAAAGGTATTTGTCTGCATAAACAGGAATTTTCCTCAATTGCAGGAGCCAGCAGAGGACACTGCTTTGTCTCTGGCTCTGAAAGGGCTGAGTGACATTTTTTTTGTTCCTTTTGCTGCCTTCTTCCTGCTCCATGACTCTGGTGGCACCTTCAGCAGCAGATCGGTCGCTGTCCCTTCTTTTTTATCCATATCCATCAGAGGATTTTGTTTTCCAGATTGTTTGCTGCTGCTGAAGCTGTAGCGATAACACTCTCGAATAGCTTTACTTAAGGGAGGGAAGAAACAAAACCACATGACAAATCGGTCCAATTTATCATGGCAACAGAAACCTGCAATTCAGCTAAATCGCCCCCACAGGCCAGCTTAGACAGCGTCAATATTTAATGACCTGAGCACTGCTGCCTTCGCAGCTCCGGCTTCACCTCTGCCCCTCCTCACGTCACAGCGTGCCCCCCTGGTTTGTCACTCCACTGGTGGGGGAGGGCACCCCCACGCTGCCTCGGGGGCGAGCAGCATCTGTCTTCAGGATGCCGGGGCAGGCCGGCTCGCTATCCAAAGTGGCACAGCCCAGACCTGCTGGGCACGACCAAATTCTGCCCCTTTTCCTACTTGGCTGGACCACCTGTGCTGCATGTTTATGCCCGAGTAACAGCTCCCAGCTTTCTGGGCATGCCTGTGGTCTGTGGCAAGCAGACAAGCAGGAGCAGGACTGGACCCATCTCAGCTCATGGCCTCTCCTACAGTCTTTTTTTTGGGTGGTCATATAACCCAGATAGGACTGTTCACCTGGTAGCAGGCTGGAGGTGGCTTCTGTTCAGCTGCCTACATCTGTTCCCATTACTCAGGCAGGAGTATTTTATCCCAGAAGGAGCTGTAGTGAAATAAATCGCCAGCAACATGTCCTGCGTGTGGTGCAGGAGGACCCGAAAAGAGGATGAGCCAAGCTGTGCCAAATCCCTCCCACCCGTGAGCAAAGGGGGGCAGCAGGGAAGCTCAGGGGTCTCTTTTGGTGGGCCCAGGCTCCAAGCTGGCCACAGCAAGTGGCATCCAAGAGCATCTCCCCACTCCGCCCCAGCATGCTGCAGTGGCTCCTTTCTGGCTCGCTCTGCCTGGGACAATAACGGGAACAAGTGGCAGGTTAGAAGGTTATATATGGCCATAGACATGTTCCCTCATGGCTGTCTTGCCTTGGTTTCCCTGGTCTCTAAAATGGAGATGACTGGGATCTCCTGGTGACAAGCACAAAGTAAAGAAGAGGCATTTTTATTTATCAGGGCAGGGGTGGGGAGACAGAATTTGCCCTGCTGGGGTGGTAATAAACAACCCAGCAACTTTAAATCCTCCAGCAAGACTGCACCTTCCACCAGGCTCTCTGTTCACTTAAAAAAAAACATTATCCAGCAAATTGCATATTCCGAAGGGGGAGTTCATTATCCACTCCAATGGCAGTGAGTGGCAGAGGCCATTACAATAAATGGCTTTTTGGTAAGATGGCTCTATAATTCACTCGGTATTTAACACTGGCCAGGGGGGCTCATCTCTTTACATCACATACGTTAAGCAATGCACCTTTGTGAACATCCCCCTGCACTAAAGAGCTGTTATAATGAGGGTGATTAGGAATGAACATAACGGCAGAGGCTGCTGTCTCAAAATAGTTTGGGTCAGTAGCTGCACGGCAGAGGGGACTGCGATGTGCACAGAGGACTCATGTATTTGCAAGGGAACAGCTGGCTTGCTGTAGTTCATCCAGAGACGCTGGGCCTTTTCCAGCACCAGAGCTTGGCAGCTGCTGGGGGGTAGTTTCCATCCCCTGGAGCGCTTGGTGACTGCCCCCCAGCCCCTCCATTCTGGTGGTTGTAGGGCACCTGTCTTGTTACAGGCATGGCCTAAAACTAATGGCAGAGCAGTGCAGAACAATATGTAACTCAACAGACACATGCAACTGCCCTGGCAAATACTTAATGGATCGTTCCACCAGTTAACTCTCCAAGAAAGGAACTGAGAGCCAATTCAGTGCCTTCCAAATCACAGCTCTGTTAAAAAAATTAACACAGAGCACAGCTCTTCCTCTTGGCAGCTGTCCAGTTATTAATTTCAACGTATCAGCTGCATCTGAATGGGCTTGGGCTTCTGCCCACTATTTCTATTTATTTGTTTTCCATTCATCTCCACTAAAATTAAGACTCAAAACCTTCTAAAGAGAATGGAAAACAAACATGCTGAACCAGTACTGCTGCCCGCATACAACTGGCAGAAATAACTGCACTTTCTCCTCCTCTGCAGTGAGGTAAGTTCTAACACTTAAGACTCTTTGGGCCTCTCGCCTAAAAAATACAGCACTAGCTGCAGCCATGAGCTCTTCTTGCTTTCTGGGCCCATCGGTAAGCAGCAGCCTTCAGCCCTTGACTGTAGGTTTTTTTTGTGTACCAGGTCACAGTGACTGCAGAGGCCCTGTGCTGGAGACCTTTCTGGATTAAACAGCATCTGCATGGTTTAAGAAGACAGAGCTGATGGTCCAGATGGTCACACTGAGGCTGCAATCCCATATAACAGTTTGGACTGCGCCCATGTTACAATGCACTGTGCTGGCTGTGGAAAGAACTGCATGCTTTTAAAGGAAAACACATACAATCCAAGAATATTAGCATTTTTTTCCTCCCCTTGCTTTTTCCCTTGTTGCTATCAAGAGGCTGGTGGAGGTTCCTCAGGACAAGCTTTGCCTGTGCCAACTGGAGTTAGCTGTTCTACCCTGCTGTAAGCGCCCAGCCGGCCTAGTGCTTGCTTGACTTCTTACTGATGTATTGGTTTGTTCTGAACCCATCTTTATCTCAAAGCACATCACCTGATAAAATGTTTTGCTATAAAAGCCCAGGCTTTTACAATGGCGTGATTCTTTACGCATCCGAGTGTGAATAAGAACTGAAAAGCCAAAGGTTATGAACTTACTTTTAAAGTGATACAGATTACAAAATATCCTCATTTACAACTACAGTATTTAAATCCTATTTGCAACAGCACAACCAATAGTATCTACTGTTGATGTACAGGAAGAGATTCTTAATAAGTAAAATGCACTAAAATAAGGCTTTGGTCTTTTTCAGTGCTTTGTCTTACAATTCAAGTGTTTTCCTTCCTTAAAAACACATGCGAGTGAATGCATAGTGCAAGGTATGAGTCTGGTTGAGTAAGAAATTCTTCTGCCTGTTACCTAAAAGGATTTCCTTCCACCAATAAATAGAGTTCCCAGTTCTGCATTTAGAGCATCATCAGGAATGACATCATCCTCCACAAACTCATCTCCAAGCCTCTTCCACCATGGCCAGCGAGTGTATTTCAGCATAGTATTGTGGGATTGTCTTGCCTTGGTAGCTACAGGGATTGATCGACTCACAAAGACATCAAGATCTTTTTCTGTCGTCTCTGCTAACCCTGGAGCATCTGCAAGAACAAGAAGAACAGTTTTTTGTATTTTGTTTTTTGTGCTGCAGTTTTACAAGTATTTCAAACAAAAAAGGAAGGAGCACTACCCTCCCACTTCCCACTGTAGGTCACTCCTTTCCCCATGCTGGCATTACAGTTTTATGGCTGCATGATAAACCTGATTGGAGAAGCAATCCAAATTACGGCTAATCTGAAAAAATAAATACATAATGGGGGAGGGAGAAGGGGGGAAAGCAGGACTACTTCATTCAGGTGCAGTGGTGGCATCCACCCAAATGACTTCTTGTGAAACTACGACCTAACAGAAAGAGGATCTCCTGGTCGCTGCTACTGGATCAGCGCTCCTGGCGCAGGGTGACATCAGTGGAGTGTTTCCACCTCTCTGGCACAGCAGCACTACGTATTCCCTGCCTGGGGGACCCAGCACAGTGTAAGAGTGTGTTGCCGATTTGCCTGGTCAGGGAGCGATGAGCTGCAGTGACACAGCACGTGACAGACTAAGTAATGGAATTCAGAAACTTGCTGAATTTTGTCCTGCTTGGGTGCTCTCTGGTGGCTGCAGTTTGCTATTCTTGCTCTTTCGCTCCAGGCTACTTGTCTGGAATTAAGATAGCACAATAGTGAATTCCGTTTCAAATAAAGCCAGGCCAGAGAAAATGAAAACATGACTCAGAATTCATAGCTCAAAGATTTCCCGCTTTATCTGGAAGAGGTGAGAGCACTTCAACCAGCAGCTTACTTACAACACAAGAAAACAGAACAAAGCAAAACAAATGTAGAAGAGGTTGTGTGAGATCCCCTTCTTAGACATTTTAATGCCTTTTACAGGGCCATTGCTTTTCTTGTGAACATATCAGAGACTTCTAGCAGAAGAATAATCTGCTCCTTGAACAGCAGGTGTATATACTTAACATATAGCAACACCTGGATAATCTCTAACAAAGCCTGAATCTCAAGATAAGGTGTATGGCAAAGGAAGAAAGATATTTCAGTTTTGAAATGAGGCTTTACCATGGTTCCCTCTATTTTTCTCTCTAAATTAGTTTAATCCAAACGGTAATCAAAACTATGACCAGAGCAGTCACGTACTCATTAGCAGCTCCACATCAGTGTTGACCTGAGCCAGTAATGTCTCTCTCCGCTGCACTGCTCTCTGATCCAGTCTGCTCCTCAACAGGAACTGTGCCAGCTTTTCCTGGGCCTGCATATGTAATTCTTTACTCATTTCTTCTGACATTTGGGAAGCCTGGAGGAAAATAACAGTTTATTACCATTAGGAGCTGGTTATTTTAAATCTTTTGGGGGCAAAATAATGTCCAAACAAGGAATGCAAATGCTGTTCTTAACTTAATAATTTTGCTTCCTCTGCAGCTCTCTCCAAAACTATCCATCATCAAGTATATAAACTTTCCAATTACAGTTTGCTCTGACCCTTTTTATTATTAATGGTTAAATTTAACCTTAAAATTAATGGTTAAAATCCCCAATATCCTAGTACCTTGCTCTCAAACAAGCAGGGTTAATATATGCATACCTCACATGGATTATCTTGATTAGAATTTATGAAGCTGAATATATTTCATCCCTACAGTATTTTATGTTGCATCATTAATGTGAATTATGAAATGACTAAGAAACAGACCGGATGCAATTTGATGTAGTCATCCACCTTCTGCTGCAAAGCTAGTCTCTGCTCATCAGTCAGTCCCTTGGGATCTTTCCAAGGAGAGAGAGGTCTCCTCCTTCTTCGTTTTTCCAAGAATTTACAAGCCTTTGTAAAGAACATATGAGAATATGACAATCACAGACAGGAAGTTTGTCTTCTCACTTTGTTTGTAACCAATCAGTGAGAGAAAAATGTTTTGGTACTGCATCTGTTAAAGCATAAATTCAGCTATGATGCTAAAAAGACAACATACAACGGTCAGCATGAATACTAAATAGTAAGTAAGAACACTCATAATAAATTAATGACTCATCTGTAGTGTTGTGAAATTCCAACCTTAGGTTTCAAAGTGGCAGCTGTTATATTTTAGCTACAAGACTGTATCAGGCTTTGTAACCTATGCAAGGTTTAACCCGTCTAAGCAACTTGTGGCTCTAGACTATCATGCTCTGAATAATTTTTTGATAAATTACGGCTACATCGACAGTAAGACAATAAACAGAGCTTTTTGAGGCATCACAATAATCCATTCAGTCCTATCTAATGTTAGAACAAAGTATATATGCTTACTGCTCTCTGAATGACGACAGCTGCTTTATATTCCTTCAGAGATTGTCTCTGTTGATGAAAATTTCTTCTTGCTCTATACCCTCGCCAGAATCTCTGGATAGTTAATGCCGATTTCCCCTCCAATTCCTCCATGTACTTATTTACCTGACCTACAAATGTAACAAAAATCCAGTTATAAGACTGTGGGTTGGGATCTCTTAACAATTTGCATTTTTAATCCTCAAACTAGATAGTACCAAAAAAAACTTGGGTGCTATCAGTTAAAAACCCCTCTTCATCCAAGGTCCGCTAGCTGTGGGCCATGTCTCAGAGACTTGTAGCTGCAATGGAGCTTTGTAACACAAGAAAACTGGGTCTCCCTTTCTCCTGCACCATTTTGAAGGCAGCAGATCTTGATCAGTAGTTACTGAGCCCTTGTAGAATTAGTATATTCTCTGTCAGATAATTGGGTCAGGAGAAAAGACAGTAAGACTACAGTGCAAACAGACATGCAAGATTAGGAAATATATTTGGGGAAACTGTTCTTCAGGAGACCCAGACAGTTTAATCTTCTGATATAGTTTAATATAAATCGTACTGGCATGGATTATTTCCAGTAAGGCCAGCTGTCGTTCATGGAAGAGTCTCATGGCCCTCTGTCTCTGAAGTTGCATTTGCAGTTTTAGAGCCTCATCTTCCTTCTGTTTTTTTAAATGCTGCAGCTCCTGTTCCCGTTTAGCTCTGCAATACACAAATACATTAACAAGTAGCTTAAGTTGTACATTTCTTAAAAGCATCTCTCTTTGTCTTTGTGTTAAATGGTCCAGCATCGAGGGAGGAAATCCACAAAATAATCTGTCATCCCCGCTGTTGGCTGCAGGACCACACCAAGCAACGAGAAATTACCTGCAAGCTAACAAATTACCATACTACCTATAGCCACAAAAAATACTGAGCCAGTCACTCAATCTGGTGTCAAATCAAAGGATATATTTTTACTTAGGATAAAGTTCTAAGGACCCTGAAGGGAATGATGCTCTGTGTGGGACATTCACAGCCAGCATGAACTAGAACAACAATTTTGATTCCATCATCTGGGGAAGAGGTAAAGCAACATTAGCCATCTGTTCCAGTATGCACCTTTTCTAGTGCATCCATCGGCATGCATGGCACCTGCTTTCCATAATACAATTATTTTTGTACCAACTGCAAGAGTAGATCAGAATGTTGACTGTTAAGACTCACTTCTTAAATTTGGAGGGATTTTTTTTCTCCAGGAAATACAGACTGACACATTTTCTCCATCAACTTTGTTAACAGAGCACTAGGAAACAATTTTCTTGCCAATTCTTCCTGATTGGTACTAGTTGTTGTAATTCAATGTTAGGATGTTGCCCCGCTGTGCTTGGCATTGGAAAAGCCCCAGCAGATGTTTCACAGATAAGACAACTGAAAACTCTGTAACTGGCCCTGGAGTGTTTAAGCTAATAATAGCCTGTGTATCAATTATATATACACTAACATATTAATATAGAGACTAATATATTAATACTAAATATACTGACGTATTGATACTAATAATTACTGAGACCACTTCGACACAGTCTCAGTGAAGCATGAGGAACTGTGAGCTAGGACTCCTCCTCCCTTCACTACCCCTTCTCGTCCCAATGGACCTGACCTCATTAGCAGCTTAACACTTGAGACTTTATGAGTTTACCCCACAATGAGGTAATGACGTGACTCCTTCTCTTCTCCTATTGCAGCAAAATCATTTGCCCGGTCAGGACCTGAGTTCTGCTCTCCTCTAGCACTTTTCCAAGGACAATGAAAGGAGCACCTTAAGCACTAGGAAAGAGAACAAACGGACAGAGCACAGGCATAAGGGGTGCCAGAAAGGGGAAAAAAGGCCGTAGACTAGAACTAGTGTCCAGCAATTTTGGTATTGCTGCATGTCACATACCTTTAGACTCACAGTGCTATTGAGTTATTTGTGTTTCCCATGGCTAGTATAAATTGAGTTGTAATTTTTCCACCAACCATGCTTTCTCCTCAGTCTCCGAAACTGGGTGGGGAAAGATGGGATGGAAACTTTCTCCTCAGTCTCCGTAACTGGGTGGGGAAAGATGGGATGGAAGCTATCTTGTAAGAGATGCTCTGCATTTAAAGATCTGGCCCTAACTGATAAAACAGCCTCCAACATGATCTGAGAGACCATAATCCTTTTATGACAGTAATGCAGACTTGAAGTGTGCCCACACATCTACCTACAGAGACAGACCATGATATATGTGATTACATCAAAATGGTCTCAAGGAAACTAGAGGTTTTCAGCCCACACATTTCTGCAAATTAGAGCTGTAAATCTTTGCATTTTTAATCCAGGCAGGCACATATTATACTTCTAAGCAGAATGATGTCACAGGATCAAACAGGACTTTTGATGACATTTTCTTGTTAAAGCTATTAATAATTTTGCCTAGAAATTTTTATCAGCTGCACTAGGTGGAAAACTACAAGAATGTTTCATGAACTTCTCAGATGCACATCTGTGAAACTACCAATAGTGCCTGTTAGGTATTTAAATGTTTCTTTGATACTGATTCTTTCCCATGGAGACTGCAAAACACATGTTCTTCTTCATTCTCTGTTCCTCCTAATGATAAGACATATTTGTTTGCACAAGACCACACTGTGACAGGGAAATGCCTCTGAACAGAAGCAAAATACACTCAGAGTAAGATCCAAGCTTCCTTCAGCAGTTTGTGGCACAGATCAGCCTCCCTCTGATCATCTCTTTATATATACATATATAATGGTTTGATTTTTGACACATGATTAATGTAAATTATTGCCACTTTAACAGTTCTACAATTAGCTATGTAACAGTAACTTCAAGGAGAGATTACAGGCTTTAATATTCACCAAGGAGACATTTGTGAAACCACAGAGTTTCAGAAGTTTATAACTTGCAGAGTTTAAGATCTTCCACTGCAGCTGCAGGTGAGCCAAGTTTGGAGTTTCAACCTCAGCAGTATTTAACCACACTTGTTCTAAAATAAATCTGTGAATATAACCAAACCCTGACTGTTAAAAATTCAAAAGTCCTCTTGAAAGTTTTTCTAAAGTCATGCTTACAGTTTTCCAAACACTATTTTTCAGCATAACACTAACTGCAGCTTTGACCTACACAGAAAAAACCCAACACTGAAGCTGTACAGTTACTATATTGTACTCAGGACATTAGGACTGACTAAGCCATGAAAACGCAACTGTAAGAATATTAATATATTTCCATTCCTCTCAATATTAAACAAACACATTCAAAAGTCCATTTCAATGACTCAAGAACTACTTAAGAGGCATGCACTAACGCTTACAATACTGAAAATATGACACAGGAAAGTCAAGTAGCTTGTTGATTGCTGATAGCCTTGCCACCCTTTCCCTTCTGCTTTACCATGTTATGTCTTAGACCATCATCCAAGTTTTCTGGGCTATGATTTTGGCTTGCACGGTTACGAGGTGCCCGATGAGGGCAGGAATATTGGCTCAAAGGCTATGGTGGAATAAAAAGGAGTGACAAGGATGTCATTCTTGGTGTATCAGCCAAGTTGGCCCTCACAGACACACTGCTTCCCCCTGCAAATTTTCCAGAATTTAAAGATTACACCCTAGATAGTCCAGTATCTTCTTAATGCCAGTGTAGATGACAAATCGTAACTGTCTGCTTGCTAACACCTTGATCATAATGCAATGTGATTTGACTAATTGATGTCTAAGATCTAGTTTTGACACGGTAGCGCTCAAGATGTGCAAAAAAAGGTTGAAAAAACCTGCTGTGGAGTCTGAACTTGATTTAGATCCCTTAACCTATGTTAAACTCACACTAAATTTCTCAAAAGAGTTAGCCTAACATGTGCTAACATTACTGCTGAAATCCTACTTCAAGAAAGACAAGCATTATTTATGTAGCTTCATTCTTCTGTGGTGCTCCAAGTCAGAGGATACTATTTCTAGGTCATTGAAGTGACTCCACTTCTGAGAGTCAAAGATTTCAAATATTAATGAAGAACAAGGTCTTGCAAGCACTATACTGAGTAAGCACTATGGTCCTTGGTTTCTGTAGCACTCTGGCATGGCAGAGTGGAAACTCCAGGACAGCTCCACATGCAATTTATGGTGGAATTTTGTGTCAAGCTAACTGTGAACCAATTAACTGTTCTACCACCAGTACATCATCTTCTAGTGCTATTTAGTGCAATCCCATGCTACAGTGGGCCACAGTTTTAGTTTTCCATATGCCATACATTTTTTCACTGAAAACATATAAAAGCATCATAGAAGTAAGTTTTTTCATGGAGAAGTTTGGCAGCTGGGAACGGGACAGTTGGAGCTTTTGGCACCAGAAGTGGCAGTTTGGTACTGTTGGAAAAGCACATTGTTTGGACATTACTGCTAAAAGAATCTGTAGTGAAACAGCTCATATTGGCATTACATTACCTTTATGTTTCAGAAGTAACAGCTGACTGGAAAAAGGCATCTTCAAGATCAAGGAACTCTTGGTCAGCCCAAACTTATGCCCTGGGACATGAGAACAAATCCTCAGGGAAGCTATTTCCAGGAAGGACAGGAAGCGAATGGGAATAGCCAGCATAGATTTATCACAGGCAGATCACATTTGACCAGCCTGATTGCCTTCTGTGATGAGATGACTGGCTCTGTGCACAAGGGGAGAGCAGTGGATGTCATTTTCCTTGACTTGATAAAGTCTGTCATCACAGTCTCCCATGCAGGGCAGGGCTGACATTCAGAGGAACCTCCACAAACACAGAAAATGGGTCAACAGAAACCACGTGAAGTTCAAATGGGAAGGTCTACACCTGGTACAAAATAACCTCATGAAACCAGGACAGGTTGGGCACTGACTACCTGGTCAGCAGCTCCAATGAAAAGAACCTGGGGTTCCTGGTGGGTGACAAGTTGAACACGAGCCAGTAGCATGCCCTTGCAGTAACAAAGGCTAGTTGCATTGTGAGCTGCACTAGCAAAAGCAGAGGCAGCAGGTCAAGGAAGATTATTATTTCACTTTACTCAGCACTCTTGAGGACACACCTGGAATATTGGCCACACTCTACTGGGCCCCCCAGTAGAAGACAGATACTGACAAACTGAAGGGATAGAGACTGTTCAGACAGGGACAATTAGGGCTATGGAGTGTATGATATAGAAAGACAGGTGAAGAAATGGGTTTGTTTAGGCTAAAGGAAGGGATATCTAATTTCTGTCTTCCACTACCTAAAAGAAGGCAAGACAGAGCCAGACTCTTAGAGATGCAGAGAAAAAGGACAAGAGGCAGTGGTAAAGAGCTGCAACAAGGAAATTCCCACTGGCTGCAATGGAATAATTCTTCACAAGGCAAGTCATGCAGCACCAGGGCAGGGACCAAGTGAGATGGTGGAATCTCCATCCTTGGAGACCTCCAGAACTGGACACAGCTGTGAGCAGCCAGATCCCATTTTGAGGCTGGCCCTACTTCAAGTAGGAGATTGGATTAGATGACCTAAATTTTTCCTGTGACTCTGTGACCTGAGAAAAACCAAACCAAACCAAACCTTACTAGATTCTTCTCTTTAGTGCTTTTTACAAAACATACTGTTTACCTGAAGCTTCTCTGTAACGTGGTCACTGCTTGGGGCAGTTTTTTCAGCCTTTTCCTTGTCTGAAATCCCCTCCACATAGCCTGGATTATGCAAGCTGCTTGATGCCGCCTCTGAAATTAATAAAGCAGTTGGTAGAATATTTTCCCTGCATATAAAACCACTTTATTACTGCTTGCATATTTGAAACAATCTCAACATTTGGCCAAAACACATCAGTTTTCAGATACATCAAAATTCAGTAACAGCTTGGGGAATTTAAGGTCCTATAAAATGGTTATTATCATGACACCTGTACTTGCTCCAAAGGCAGCTAATCTGATCATCTGGATCGATGGTCTCTGTGGTAAAAAAAAGAATCTACAGCACAAATATATTAGCTGCATTAATCAATGTTAGAAATTTGGATTTAAAACACCTAAAGCACTTGATATTTCAAATGGTGATTCAATCAAAATACCTACACTAGAGAGGACAGAAAGACAAGTTTGGAGAATTAGCAGCAGGAAAAATGTTACATTTGCAGTATGATCAGAAGTAACTGAAATGCAACAAACATGAAAAAAAAATCAGTTCTATTCTTAAATGAAATTTAAAAAAACCAAAACAAAACAAAAACAAACCAACACAAAACACCCTGCTCTGTTGAAGATGAAAGCAGGTCTCTACAAACATAACTCTGATTTCCTTTAAAGTATTGTCTCAAGAAACCTTGCATGTAAAATTTTGGTAAGAAGTCAATAAAACACACATTGTCTCTTTTATTGGGAACACAGCCCAGAAGGTGTTCTTACTGAACGTTTTCTCTATATGACTTAATTCTATGAGAATGCTGCCTAGAATTCAGAGACTAAATTTGTAATATTGATGTGAGAAAAGCAGATACAGTTATTTTTGTTTTGTAGTTAGCAAAACTAATTGTTTTTTTTCCCCTATGGTTGTACAGAAATCTACAGTGAATCTGCAACAGAAAGTCAATCTCTTGAGTCACAGTCCCGTACCTTAATCACTGTACAATTCTTAATGTCTTCAAAAATGATGGAGGAAAAAAATATTAATAAATAGGAAATTTAAAAATCCTTTAATATAGTGAAAAAATAACACAGGCTTTGAAAAGAGTCACCGAAGTGATAGAGTAAATCAATTCCAAACATATATAAACTGCATGTTACTAGGATTTCACATACGAAAGTCTCATTAAACTTCAGCACCTGCATTTCTCCTTTTCCATTGGATTGTTCCAAGTACAGCAGGTCCAAGAGTTGATTGAGATCCCTGTCAAATCCTTTGCCAGTCCACTGTTTACTTAAAAGCCCTTTTAATCCTAAAAGAGAGAGCAGAAGCATGTGATACTGCTAAGGTGAACTTTTCTTTTCAGGATTTCAAACTAACAATTTTCAAGTCAAAAAATCAAATCTGATTCTATGTGCAAAGGAACACTAGAGCTGAACACCATCAGCCATCTTTGAATTTCAACGTAGAATATTATCAATTAATATCTAGTGCTCCAGCCATCACAGAGAAGTATTATACAGTGATTGTAATTTTGTACGTCCAAGTCACTATCTATTGCGACTACATAACTGGCAGTTAAATGTACTTTCATTGTCTTATCAGTAAGTCATTGTAAGGTACTAAAAGGATGTAAGGCACCATGCAAGTGCTAGGTTTTATTAGCACTGCTTTCATATTTTTCATAATAAAATTTATTTATTTATAGCTGGAATTCTTTGATGTCTTACCTGTATAGCATAGTCTAACTGTGAGCACATGTGCATCCAATCCCCGAGACAAAATAGCTTTTTAGGCTCGCAGTAGCTAAAAAGCACACTTGTGCTCCCCCCACAACACACCCACACTCCCTGTGCTGCGCACAGGACACAAGTATACAGTAACACATACTTTTTAGCTTTGTATCGGACAAATCCCAGAGCTTGAGAGTTCTGCAGGGAGTTGGAGGGAAAAGGAAGGAGGCTAGGAAGTAGACGTGTTTGGATAGCCTCCTGAAGAACTGCAGATTCAAGTAACTTTTTCATCTTCAAATCATTGTCCATAAGCATACGTTGGGCAACTCCAACACTCATATATACTTACAGGATCTGGATATGGAGCACAAAGTCCTTCGTGCAAACAGAAATGGCACCTCTGTTCTATCACACATGCACCATTTTGGAAAGACGATGACAGTTAAACACTTCCGGAGAGAGACAGGTGAGACTCCAAATGGAGTCAGTGGGTGCTCTAAGGCTGCCTGAGCTCTGCAAAAGCACATAGCCTGGCTACACAAGGCAGTTCCCTCACAGAAGTCCTGTGGGTCTGACGCAACCATTTGCCAGTTTCTGTACAGACTACACAGCCATATACACCTTTCGGCTACTGACAGGGAGTACCTCAAGTGTGCCTCTCAGATGTGTCAACCCATGCAGACAAAAAGACCAGGCCCTCCTGGAAACCTGATATAAAGACTGTGCTAGTCCTGGAGATGTGAGGTTCAGGTGATGTCCTCACCTCCGGCAGGCTGCCTTTACTGACAGAAAGCTTACAATGAAGTACCTCGTACTGGCAACAGCTCTGAGCCACTGTGAAGCCAAGTTACTTCAATGAGATGGCCAGATGGTGGAAATGCTGTAATGCTTTCTTTATTGCTGCTGTTCCTCAAACTATCTAAAGGATTCCAAAGCCTGAGTGAAAACTCACATACGGACTCAAACTTAAAAGAAAAATAGAGGAAAAAAGTGATTTTTTTTTTCTTAGTGGAAACAGGAAGCGTGTACAGAAGAGAGATGAAGTCTCTGACTGTGGCATATTGTGATTCTAGAGCAAAATAAAGCATAATCCTTTGATGGAAACTTGCACCTCTTCAGACAAGCCAGCATTCTACAGCTGGGATGATCAGACCATCACAGCAGCTTCAGAAGAATCTGCAATGTGATACCAGCCTTAGGCACGTTATACTTCATTTCATACCAAAAGGAAGCCCTCCTCTCTCAACTCTGTAGGCAAAAGGGTGGCAAAGCTGCCCATCTAGTCCAGAAATTTATCTGGCTCGTAGTGCCTAGTAAGTAGTCAGCACAAGCGTAAAAAAAGGGAATTGGACCTTTTTGTCTAGCATACCCACTTCTTACTGTCCCTGTCCCCAAAGGACTGAGGCTGCTCACAAGTAGTTTTGACCATCAATAACATCCAGAATATAAAAGACCTGACAAACATCAAAGCCTCTTTCTTAGTCTCCATGGGCATGACAGAGGACAAAGGAGTTTCCTGGAGCTCCCTGCTAGGCTAGAGTCAGAAACATTAAATGGGACACCTCATTAAATAATTAATAACATATAGCAAATTATATGTATACTCAGCCTCCTCATCTAAAGGCATCATGACAAAATGATAAACTCATTTCACGAATTCTTGGAAAGAGTTCATTCCAATCACTTGGATATCAAAAGACAGTCAGCTCCTCAGTAACAGAACAGCACCTATCAGATGAGCAGACCTGTAACAGCCAGGGTCAGAAGTTGGCTTTAAGTAAAACTTCATGCTTCTGGATTAGTGAGCCTTAGCACACTGGCAGATGTCTGACACACGGCTCTTACTGTGGCAGTACAGGCACCCTGCTACTAGGATCTCTCAATATCCAACCCACACAAGAAAAAAGATGCAGAACATCACATAGAAAGAAGTAAAGCCCATCAGGTTGGAAGCGACAAACAGCAGCTTTAAGAGACAAGTTGCCACATGCAGAGTCCTCAATACACAGAAGAAAATAAATCTAAGAAACAGAAAGAGGCGCAGCACCTTAAACTACAAGGAAAATGAACAGAAGAGAAGGAAAAAAAACCCAACACAGCACTGCAGTTTCCATCTGTATTGGACAGTTATTGAACCGAGATGGGAAACCTCCATCTTTGTATTTTTACAGTGAATGTAAGAGGAGGCCAAGTGATTGGTCCCATGCATGTTTACAAACCTTTGTAGCGAGCTGTGAGTAACTTCACAAGCTGCTTGCAAAATTTTGCCACCAACAATAGCAGTTTTGTAACAGCATTTCCTATGACAGGATTGGTGGTAGATGAAAGCTTATAAACAAGTTCATCCAAAACAGAGTGAAGGGTCTCTTCATCAACCTGAAGCAAGACAGAACTTTAAAAAGAAAAAGAAACAAAAAAAAGGTGGGGGGAGAGGGGGAGAACAGAATTGGAGTTTTAATTACAAACTATGAGCTTTTTAACAGTGACTTATTTTTAGATATGTCAAGCATTCAGCAAGCCAGCTAGCTGGACCAGCAATCTGATCCAGGCAGTACTACTGTTTCAATCAACTGATACCCATTCCCTCAATTTAACAGCAAGATAAAGAAAATAACTATTTTTTCTATTTCTACAACAAAGACCAGGAAAAAACCAAACAAAACACAACAATTCTTGTATATGAAAAAGTTCTATTTTACCAAGCAGTAATGAACTGAGTTTTAAATTTAAAATTCAGAAAAATCAATGATATAAAAACAACTAACCTATTGACCCTCAAAATATTGTGTAAAAGAGACATCATTATAATTGCAGTTTCAACATCATCTGTTATTAACAACTGCAGGAAGTGATCATTTTGCAGTACTGCAAAAGAACAAAAACAAGCAAAAAAGAAATCACAAAATCAGAACCAGTCTTGAAAATACTATAAAACAAATAAACTTCATTATGGAACATAAGCCATAGCAAGTAAAACCAGATACTGTTTCTGGAACAAACTCCCTCTTTTATAATTTTTACATTGAAACTTACTGGAATAAGTAAATTACTTCAACATCCAAAAAAACATGTTAAGGCCTGTTTTTCTGCCTTTGGATATCCCTCAGGCGCTAGCGTTGCAATGGAACAAAAACTTTAAAAGCTTCTGTGTTACACTAGTAACAGTTTCTTATTACAACAGTGGAATTATGACTAGGGCAACAATACCCGGAAAAGATAAGGACTTCAACCTCGACAGTTTGTTACACCAGGTTTATTTAATGCAAGTCCACTGATGTCATTAAAGCACCATCTTTTTTTATTCCAGTGTATCACTGTCTACATATTTAGTAATTTTTCTGGCCGTCTGTGTTTTTAGTTACACATCTTATGATCCTTAGGTTTTTGTTCTGTATTAGAAACAAAACCAAATTCTGCTTTTTAAAATCAGTGTCATTAACATTGGTTTAATTGAAAGCTTATTGTGGTCAGAAGTGTATAGTGAAGTTTGTTAGGTATTTGCAAAATTTCCTGGCGTGGCAACAACTTCAGAAATCTGTTTTCAAGTCTATCCACTTTTCAGGGCCAGCAATGTACTCTGGTCAAATTTCTGCATATGTTAATCACACACAGGTGTGTGATCAACTGTATCTTATCAGAAAAAAATCTGATTTTTTTCAGGCATAGAATTACAAAGGGAAACTACAGGAAAACACTTTTAATGTTTGCCTCTGAAAGACTAGAAGGGGAACTCTCTAGTATTTCCCTTTAGTGGATCTTTTCTGTTTTAGATATTGCTGTTTCTGTTGAGTGGACTACTTTAAGAGACTACTTTAAGAGATTGATTTAACATCTACTCCAATTTAGAAAACTAGGTGGAGATTAGCTTAAGAGTGATTCTTGATACCTGTAGTTGCCATAAATAAATTTTCAGGTGTTTTATGGGTTTACTTTTCCCTTACCGCATGCTGCTAGTCGAATATGCCCACCGAACAGCCAGCAGATGGCATCAGTTACTGTTTGGAACCAGTGTAAAAAATCTTGTTTTTCTTCATCCTAAACAAAAGAGAAGTAGGTAAAAGCATGTGTACGTATCTTCACTGAGGACTTCAGCTTGATGTAGGGGGAAGGTTTGTACACTTCAGGGATTTGGAGACCAAAACTCCATCAAATTCCCAAATGAGGTTGGTGAAACTGTAGGGGCCAGTCAAAAAAAATAACTTGCGAGTCCTTCAAGGCCAGAGATCAATCAAGAAAATCTAAACATACTAAAAAAAGCATCCATTCCTGAAAACATCATAACAGGGAGAGAGAAGTCTTATTTACTCCTTAAAAAATATTTGATAGCATAGGAGGGCTAAGAAGACAAATAATAGCTCAGTATCAATGCATCACAGATTTAATCCACAAAGTGTGAAATATATTATTTAAGATTAAAGCACAGGAAAAAAGGGTACAAAGTGGCCAAGGGTACAAAGTGGCCAGTTAAAATGGAAAAGGTTCCTAAAAACTGGCATGGTGAGGCTTCAGAAGCACATCCTAGTTGGAGCTCTGGGAGCAAACAGCAAAACACTATTAAGCTGAAGTTTGATCAGTTTCCCAAACAGACTGTGTTATGTGCTTGCCTGTGATAACACTGGACTGGAAAAAACGACCAGGAAGAATCCAGGTTTTAATATGTCAACACACATACACATGGACAGTCTAGGGTCTGTATTTCAGGTGTGAGCCACAGGCCACTGGAAATCTAAAATCTTGGTGTGTGGACAGCAAAGGGGCTTTTGATAGTACTACATTGCTGACAAATGTTGTTATAAAGCACTTGGCTTGATATCTCCCACATTAATTGAGCCTCCACAAATGAAACTCTGGGAAGTCTTATTCCTAGATCCGTGCTGTAAGTCCCAGCCGTCAGTCATGGTTTAACTTTGTATTTGGTTCTTACTGACAACAAGAGATACAAAATCACAGCAATAAATTAAGCTGTAAGATTATCTGTTCTGTGTTTTGGCAATACGTCAGTTTCTGAAAGCTATTTCAGTGCTTCCCGTGACTTCAAAGACTTGTGCAAAAAGCAAATGAGGGCAGAATAAACTACTAATCTCCACTGGTAGAGTGGGATTTCCAAAGTTCCACTGAGCAAGCACCAAGTCTGGGTGCCCAGTCACCTCTGAGACCACAAGGTTTAAAAGCCAAAGCACTAATTATAACGTAGACTGCATTTGCATTCAAAAGAAATCTTTGCCCACAAGCATGACTCAAGTAGCATGTAGGCTGAGACATAATAAGAAAGTGTGGGGGAAATTACATGTTGCGGATAAGACTCAAGTCTCCTGGGATGTCATTCAGGAAGCTTCCTTCTCAAGCACTTAATGCACTTCTAAAGTAGTGAACTAACAGAAAATTCCCTACTGATACTTTCTGAGAATTGATTGTGTTTGTGGTGCCCAGCACAATACTCTGTAGGAAAACTTTGACTAAGTGCAAGAAGCCAGTGAGACAAGAAACAAGATACTAAGGGGAAACAGGGATATTACAAGAAACTATCAGAATCCATGAGGTTGGTTATTTAAATTATTCGTGGGTTTCATTTGTTTTTTTTTTCCTTCTGATTCTGGAACTCAGCATGCTTCAAAAGCATGAGGGAACCTAGCTGGGAAAAACCCTTCCTCTCTTCAAAGAGGGAGAGAAATGTGAGAAAGTGTTCAAATCTACAAATTCTACAAAGTCTGCCTTTGGGGTTCCCAACACGCAGGTTCAGAAGCCTGCCGATTTTGCTGCAGAAATCGTATGGCAAAACGAACTTCAACAAATCTGATTTAAAGTCTTAAGACTTCCTAAATCTTTTTTGTAAAGCTGAATAAAGCAGTGGGAACAGAGCCGTTACAAAGACTGAACTAATTATATGCAAAGTTAAAAAGACACTACCGTGACTGGGATGCTGCCTTTTGTAAGGCATTTTTTTCTATCATACTGCTCTAATTCTTCTGTCCTACTTATAGTAGCATTCCTTCCCCCTGCCTTTAAAACTTGCAAAGAGTAGTAGCCAAACTCTCTAAAGAAACCTACGGTAACAAACTAGCTTTGCACATGTAATGGACTGAATGCTCTACAATGACAGATTTCAGTTTCAAAGCTCCAAGGCATAAGAAAAACTACTGTAATTTCTGGAAAATAAATTTTCATAATACAGTGTCCCTAGAATAATATCCTACTTATACAATATGCAACCTTGAAAAGTTTACAGAGGTTCTCTGCTCTTTTAACTATGAAATTTAAATACCTTGACTGCTCGGATAAATCGTGCTTGCAAGCGTCTTCCCAAAAACAGCAGGTTGTCTATAGCTGAAGGAAGAAATTTCTTGTAAAATTCCTCAGGATCTTCTTTCACCTCTAGTCCTACACAACAATGACTGAAGGGGGGGGTGGGAGAAAAAAAAAAAAAAAATCAACCTGAATAGTCGAGGCCCTGTTTGAACAGCTTTGAATGGATGTCACGTCATCAGAGAAGAAATGCTTCACTGGCATGGGACAATTCAACACTGAACAACAGTTAACTGCTGTGACTGGCTCCAAGGTAGCTGCCTCAAAAGGAAGAAGAATCACTGGCAGGCTGGAGACAGCAAGTATATTACTACTTATTGTAGCATGTCTCAGTTTAAAACATCCAAGGCACTTACTCCTTTAGCTTCATAGGATCTATTCAGGCTTGTTCCACATGCTAGGGAAGGGCTCTCGTGGTCATAAAGAAAAAAAAAGGTAAAATAGGAAAGTAGACAAAAACCTGATAAAGGAAACCTGATGAAGGGGGTGCAGATCAGGCAACGAAAATATGTATAAGAAAATAATACTTACCACAAAATCTTCAGCGAGTCTGTCTACAACTTTCCTCTAACTGAGGAATACATGTGGGCTAGAAATCAGTTCTTCAGATCTCTGTTTTCTTACTTTACTCACCGCAAACATGTCAGTCATTTCTGGAAGACTTCTTAGAAGAAACTGCATGATTTACAACTGGGAAGTTTTTTAATTCTGTACTCCACACTGATACTAGTGCAACAAGAGTCTTCCTAAATTTTTATGGATTTTGCTTTCTGATGTCTTATCTAGGCTTTGTTAGCTTTGTAATGTAAAGCTTTGCTTACCAAAGCCCTTGGAAAGCAAATTCTAGGCATGAAGCTGAGATTCATCTGGTTACAAAAGGACATTTTTATAGCCAAAATAAATTTCAGTATTCTCTGCAAACTGAAATAGCTTATAGGGGATGATTTAAGTATCACACAACTCTGGTGATAAATCTTGCATCTCTTAGTGAAATTCCTGGCATTAAAAATTCATACTGCACCTATGGCATAAATAAGAGATGGTAGCCTAATTGCTTCATGCCTTAGAATTTTACTCCCTAGTTAAGCCAAAATCAAGTACAATTTGGGGAAAATTTAAAACTTATTATTTTTCCTGACATTGAAAATTGAGATTGGATCACTGGGGATTTGAGTTTAAAGTTGTCTTATTTACTAGTTATGAATTAAACTTAATTATGCCATTCTTACAATATCACTACATCAAGCTATCTAGTCTGTATGAACTGTGTCCTCTATTATGTTTAAAATGTAAATAGATATTTAAAATAGGTATATTAAAGAGATATTTAAATAGAGTCAAGCCAAGCTGTGAGTCAATGAGGCTGAAGATTTTTGCAAGATGAAATCTAAGTAAACAAACTTTTAAAAATAACTGCAATTCACAATTAGCAATTTCTGGGTAAGAACAGTGACACTGATGAGTACTGTTCACAAAAAAAGGTAAAGCCAACACAAAAACTGTTCCCACCAAACAGTTTACCCAGCTCAATGAAACACAATGCGAATGAATTAAACAGGACCAATTAGGCTATGCCTGACCCCTCTGCTCTTGACTGCTCCCTGCACTTTAACCCTGGCCTTTCCTGAACAACAAGCCTTGCTCTGGATGGGAGCCAATGTGTTACAGCTTGAAAAGAAAAAGAGCAAGATGAAAGGCCAGAAAGAAAACAAGAAGAAAACTTCTTAGTGATTTTTTTTTTTTTACCTTAGTATCTCTGCTAGCTGGGCAGCAGCAGCCCAGCCTCCACGCAGTTGAGAGTGGTCTTGTCGAAGGACCAGCATGCAGTACTGGGTAAGACCATAATCGTATATATCTTGCTTAATTTTTTTGGATTCTTCACATCCCAAGGAAGCACTATTTAAAATTCCTGTGGGAAGAAAGCAGGAGAGAGGCAAAGAGGAGCATAAGACTCTGATGTGCAAGATTTTTTTTTCTTTTTACAAAACATAAGAGGAATATGTATACACAGAGCCAGGATTAAGGTAATTCTAAGAGTGCCAACAGCAGCATAAAATATTTTGTCAGCATTTTTCACTCCTACAGCTAAAATCCATTTGTTAGTTTATATGACAATTGGGAAGGATAACTAAACTTAGGTTTCCACTTTCTCATTACACATTTAGTAGTAAAACATACATTACCTGGGATATAGCCCATTTGTATGAATTTCCTAGGCCAGATAAAACCACAACCACTGTGAAACATACAGCTTCCTTTTAATTACACCCCAATTTAGAACAGGACCTAACTTGTTTCTGCTGTTTCTATGAGCGGTGGCTATGTGGCAAAAGGAAAGACAGGGGGAGTCACACAGGAGCTCACGATTGCGTTTCTATGTTAAGACTTAAAAACTCAATACTGGCGATCACTCCGGCTCTCTACCCAAAAGCACTGTGAGAAATGATTTGACCCAGTGTAAGATCCTTGCCCACATCAGCAGGGGTCTTACAAACACGGTGACAGCTAAGAAGGAGAAAAGACTTCCTCTCCATTTGCTCCCCAGCTCCTCCTCCTTATTGTTGACAAGCCAAATGCCACTCAATACCACTCTCAGGAAAAGCCGTATGATCAACCTCACAGAGTTTCCAGCCCTGCCAGAAAAATTCAGGAAAACCTTCTGTATTTAAGGAGACAGAAGAAAGAAGGACTGTCCATACTTCACTACCTCATCCTTTTAGTTTAGAAACGGCATTAATTACCCTTTAACTTCAGAAGTAGCAGGGGGATGTCCTGTTCTCTGCTCTCAGTGACCTGAGCAGCTAAGGCCAGTACCCGGGGGTCCGCAGCTGCCAGCCCCGCGCTGGGTGCGTTGGCCATAGGAGACAGAGGCCCGCAATACCATCGATTCAAGCCTCTTTCCCTTCTTAATTGTTTCGGTGCAGGCGTGGGGTCCTTAAGCCACTACTTCCATCAAACCTCCAGCTCCTGCACCAGCAGCTGGAAGCTGACGCTCCGCTCTGCGCCTCGGGCTGCGGGTCTCCCCCTGAGGAAGGAAACAAACATGGAGGAAGCCCCATCCACGCTCCCTCACGTCGCCCCTCGAGGCCGCGGGCAGCGGGACTGGCTCTGCCAGCAGCGCAGGGCTCCAGCAGGCCAGCCCGAGAGAGGCCCCACGGGGCGGGCAGCGTGAGAGGCCTCCCCGAGGGCCGCCAGCATCACCTCAGCCGCGGGCGAGGGGGGGGGGAAGCGGCCGCGGAAGGGCGCTGCCCGCCAGCAGGGCGGCGAGGGACAGGTGCCCTCTCCCACCAGAATCACCTCAGTGCTCCCACAGCCTCCGCTAGTGGCGGTCCCGATGCCACGGGAGCCCCCGGGACCGGGAACCCCACGAGCGGGGCCGTCAGGGACGCTCTGAGGGAAGCCCCTTCCCCACACACTCCCCCGACCGCTCTCACAGCCGCGCGGGGGCTCCCCCACTTCGGGGCGGGGGGCGGTGGGGGGGTGGGAGGTGAAGACCAAACCCGCCGGCTCTAACCCGACCGCTCCCCCACACCCCCCTCCCCTCCCAGCTGTGTGGTCGCGGCCGCTCTCCACCAACCAGAGCTCTCCCCTGAAGGAGGAGGGTGTCATTTGCATATCCGCGTGCGGGCTGGAGCCGCCGACAGTTCCACTCGTGGAAATCTA
The DNA here is from genome assembly GCF_035582795.1 of Mycteria americana. Classification (NCBI taxonomy): domain Eukaryota; kingdom Metazoa; phylum Chordata; class Aves; order Ciconiiformes; family Ciconiidae; genus Mycteria; species Mycteria americana. The sequence continues at coordinate 31,110,544 of NC_134373.1, forward strand.
CAGAGGGCCGCCTCGCCGCCCAATCCAAGCCCACGCTGCCCGTGACGCGCCGCTTGAAGGGGAGGGGCTCCGCCGGCAGCAACCTGTGGGAGCCCGGGTGGGCAGGGCCTACCCCGGCGCGGGGGGGCGCGTCCATCGTCCGTGGGGGCGCGTGGGCGTGTCCGGGCGGTGCGAGGGATGTTCGGCGACGACGGCGGCAGCGGCGGGGGCCGCCCGGGCTCGCCATGGTCTGAGGCGCGGTCTGAGGCGCCGCGATGAACGGAGCGGTCCCGTCGCTTTTCGACCCCAAGGAGCGGGTGTTGAAGCTGGGGGAGAGCTTCGAGAAACAGCCGCGCTGCGCCTTCCACACCGTCCGCTGTGAGCGTGGGGCTGGGGCAGCCCCTCAGGGGGCCCGGCGGGTCGCCTGAGGGGCGAGAACGCTGACCGGGCAGGTGCCGCGGCCGGGCTTGGCCTCGCTCACAGGCCCGGCGGGCGGGAGCGGAGGGTGGGTCGGAGCAGGCCCAGGCGGGCATCGGTGTGGGGGAGGGCATGGCGTGGCAGGCGGCCGGGTGCTGGGGGAGGAGAAGGGCAGCGTGGCAAAACTACCGCGGGGTTTGTTTGCGCTGCGGCCGGGCTCGGGGTCCCCAGCTTGGGCAGGCACCGAAGTGGTGTCTCCGGAGGAGCTTATCTGTTCGGTAGGCAGGTCGTACCGGTAGCCTGATGGGAGCTGAAATACCAGTCAGCTGCAGAGGCAGGGCCCGGGAAGCCGGAATGAGTTGGCCGCCTTCGTCCCGGGATCCTGGGGCACAGCTGGGAAGCCGAGTCCCCGTGGCTGTGGTGCCGGTCCGGGATCTCGGGAGCAATGCGGTGCAGATCAGGTTTCAGTCGCTCCTGAGAGCGTGTCGCTGGTGAGGCGTACGGCCATTGTATGCCAGCGCTGCCCCTCGCCACTTTCTGGGCACTAACTTCACTTTTTACACCTTTTGCATCCAGGATAGTGTCTCGATGCAGTTCTGCTGAAAACCGAATTGGGCTGAAGCTCTGGCTTTGCCCTCTTTCGTTATGCTTGATTTTTAGAAGTTAAGTACAATTCAGTAATCAAAGGTTAAAGGCAGTATTAATCACAAAGCTAGTATACCCTCCCTGAGTACATAATTACTATCTAGAGAGGTGTGTGCTCAAAGATTCTGAGGGTAGCTAGGAAACAAATGCTCTCAGGATTATAGTTCTGGTAATTTAGGACTGCTGCTTCTGGTTTTGATGTCTCGTTATTTATAGACTGATCCCCAAGATTCAGTCTCACGCACATTCTCTGGAGAATGTCCCGTATGCTTTCACGCAGTGCAGCGAGATGGGTAATGTGCTTTCTGTGAGCAAATGGAATGGCACTTAGTAGGATTGTCTGCAACTGTGGGAGGGAGCGGGCAGAAGCTATAAATGGATTTAAACAAATGCTGTAACTTGAAATTTACCCTAATTTTAAAGCTAACTAAAAACCATGTCTGGTACCTCCTACCCTTACGATTTCGTGCTGACTCCTGTAATTTGATGATTTATTCTGAAATCTGTTTTGAAATCTCTCTTCCTTTCCAACAAATGAGACATAGAAACTGGCACGTTCATCAGTTCTGTCAAAGGCACATGCAAAAATATCCTTCTCTGACACCTGAAGTTTTTGTTAACAAATGAGTAAGGGGGAAGACATCTGCTGGTTAAAAGTTAAGATCAGAAGTCTGTTTATGGACACTGGAATCAGTATCTTAATGTTCTAAAGTATTAACCACCCAGTGGCCATATATTAAAGCAAACATTCTCTAATTCGATGAGAAACTTTGGAACTATTTTACGCTTATTCCTGTAAGACGATGCGTGGGGTTTTGCCGTAAATGAGGTTAGCAGGGGCTGTTAGATGTGTCTTAGCTCAAAGCCTTCTGCTGTGTGCATAGTCCTGCCCACCAGCTCTTGAAGCTTGGTTTTCTTGCCCGGGTGGTGTGCAAGCTGGAGCCAGTGTTCCCAGCTGTGGTCTGTGCCGCCTGGCCAGCGGGTTACAGGCAGTGTTATTGAACTGGGAAGCTCCCCAGCTGTAACAGAGTGCTGCCGCCTGTGACCAGTTGCGAGGCAAGGAGCGTGTGCTGTCTAATGGTCCCCTTTACATGCCTGGTCCCTCCGTGCCTCTCTTCAGCTGCAACAGGGTGCCTCTCAGCGTGCGAGGCAGGGCACCCGACATCTCCGGGGTGCGAGACTGGCCCTGCGCCCAAGTTTGCTGGAACCACAGGTTCAAACCCACATCTGTTACCATGTGCCTCACAGAGCCTCTTGATGTCGTCCTATCTCTGGATCTGCTCAGGCAGGCCTTTTAGCTGTAGCCCTTCCCAATTCATTTGCGGTGGAAATAATACTTTATAGATAATGGTATGTTACATAGCAGCAGCGCTGATGCCTGAACACGTGCTCGTTTTCAGTGTCTCAGATTTTTTGAAAAGGACCAGAAACTGGTATCTTGTTTAAAACTTATTTTAATCAATACTTTAGGTGTTGAAAAAGACAAAAAGGAAATTAATATTTAATTGGGAAGTAATTTCACTTTTGACAAAAATAAATATACTGAAACCCCAGTTTTGGTCAGCATGCATGTTGTAGTAAAATCAGAAATGGATACAGAAGTGGATTTGAGGATTGATGTTGTTCTTTGCATTTTCAGTCACTTGTCTACCTCTCCCATGTTTGGGTTTGACATTTTCAAGAACTATTTATTGATTTTTCTGAAAGTAATTATGTGAGGATTTATCTTTTGAAATACAACACAGCTCATCCAGCCTTTTTAACCATTAAAACCTAGAAGCATTTTAAAAATTTTAACTGAAAGGTGTTAACGCTTACACTGAATCTTGAGAAAACCATCTTGACTTTGAATTCTGCTGACTTGGAATGGCCTGCTCAGGGGAATGGCAGATGATAGACTAGCAAGAAAGGCTTTAACTTAATAGCATCCAACTGCAATTAAAAGGTGGCTACACCTATAAGATTCCTGAAAAGCCTGTAAATAGTCCAGTTTGTTTTTATATTTAGATGACTTTAAGCCTGCATCTATTGATATGTCCTGTGAAGGAGACCTTGAAGTTGGCAAAGGTGAACAGGTGACAATAACACTGCCAAATATTGAGGTGAGTGGGGTGGCTGAAGAATGGCGGGCCTAAGGGAATGACTTATTTTGTTGTTGTCATAAGTATAACCTGAATATAGAAGAATATGAAGTTTCAGTGCTGTTTCAGAGCTGCTTGTATGATTTTTTTTGAGTAGAAAAACAATTGCTCTAAGAATGTAAAATTACAAAAGACTTGAAGGTTAAACAGCTGCGCTGTAACTTTAAGTGTAGTCACCGCATTAGAAATATGCTGCAGGATGACCCAGAAGTGTTGCGTACACAGAAAAGCTTCATGTCGATGTTGGCAGTGCAAGTTACCCCTTGGTATTTACTGCTCTAGTGCAGTTCTAAAGCAGGAAAGACTGGAAAGGGAAAATTTAGTACCTGCCATGCTTTATTGCTCTGCTGATGCAGTAACTGAAACCCCTTTTGGTAAAAGGAGTCCTACAGTGAGCGTGCTCTCATTGGGAAATGAGCATTTAATCAGTTTCAAACTAAGCTAAGCTGGGTGAAATTCCGTTCCAGTCAGTCACCAGCTGCTTTTGGTCATGGCTACTGTGAATCTAATTTGAATTAACCAATAACATTTTTAAAGGCTAGAAATGATCACTTATAGTGAACTTGTCATCACTGCGATGGATTGCTGTTTCTAAGAAAAAAAAGACTATAGTAGTAACACTTACTGGACTTCTGATTTAATAGGGCTCAACTCCACCAGTGACTGTGTTCAAGGGCTCAAAAAAGCCTTACCTAAAGGAATGTATCTTAATTATCAACCATGACACTGGAGAATGTCGCCTAGAGAAACTTAGTAGCAACATCACTGTGAAAAAAACCAGGTGGGTGATTTACAGGAGAAGGAACTGTGCTTTACTCATTGTGAAAATCGATTTGTTAATCGAGTCTAAATTGAGATACATAACTACCCATTACTATTTTTAGCAAAACACCATTTTTAGAAAGTACCTGGCCTTGTTGAATAGAGTGAAAAGCCTGCTTTCTGAGCACATTGACTTCACAGCTTTTGAGTCTTGACAGGTGGAAGAAAGGGGAATGTTTGGGTTTTTTGTTTGTTTGTGTTTTTTTTAACTAAAAACTGTCACATTGTTGAAAGAGATGGTAACTATGTTTCTGATGAGTTGGGGGGGGAATATCTGTTTGGAAAGTAGCTTGCCTACTGTGTTCTGACTTCTAAATGAGAAAATTAAAAAAGATAAATTCTGTGACATGTTTCAATAATATTAATGTCTTGTTTTTCTCATACCAAGATTTTGAGTATTTTTTTTTTCTGCTGCTGAGTCCATATAAGTCATTTCCAGCAGAACTATTATTAAGTGATCCTGGGTAGCCAGGTATAAAAACAAATCAGCTGACAAGGGCTAAAAAGTTATTGGCACTGTATTAAAAAACAATTTTTAATACATATATATAATTATATGCCAGTATAATAACGTACCTAGAAATCTAATGATGCTATTTAGAAAGGCATGACTAATAATTCCATAACTTAAGGGACTATATCCCCTGTATTCTTGCCTTTTTCCTTGCATCTTGTCTTCTAGAGTAATTAAAAATCTTTTGCTTTTACACACAGAGCTGAAGGAAGCAGTAAAGTCCAGTCTCGCATAGAGCAGCAACAGCAGCAAATGCGCGCAACTAAGGTTCCAAATAATGTTAAAAATTCTCCACCAAAAGAAAAGATGTTTCCGTCTTCTCCTATGGATGATATTGAACGAGGTAAGCTCCACTGTCACATAAGTTTCAGAAACTTTGCCCTTCAGTAGCAACTAGTTTTTAAGAGCCAAGGGTTTTTGTTTGTGTGTGGTTTTTTGTTTTGTTTTGTTTTTTAGTTTGAGATTCACACTAGAAGCTGATTAGGTAGGCACTTTACCCTCATATGGAAATGACCACTCTGGCTCAAGTGGTAACAAAGCAGTATTTGAAACTTGCTAAGGTAACAAAATCAGATGAACCATTAGGCTTAATAATGCCAAGGGTCTCACTGCTCTCCTCGATTCTGTCTTCCACTGCTACTTTAATCAACTATATAGTTGGTTGTACTGGAACCAACTGAGCCACTGCCATTTTGACATCACTACTCATTCTTTCTCTGCACTTGGCAAACACATAGGTTCCAGTGCTTTACAACTCAAAATACATTTTAAATTACTGGATAAGACCTGTGAAAGATGAGGTTCCAATGAAAGACAGCTAAAAACCTACACAAATCAACCCTTGAACAGTGCTACATACTGTATTTTTGAGAGACTCTGGTTTGGTGAGACACTCATATTTCACTTACTGGGAGGCCCTATTTCCTTTTGGAGGACAAGGAAGATGGCAGGTGGTAATTACTTGCTACAGAAATGCTGACAGGTGGCAGTTTCATTGACTGGAATTGACATCTGCCTCCCAAGATGTTCTGAATTCCTTTAAACAGATTTTTTTAGATGTCATTATGAAGGTGGTGGTTTTTTTTTTCTTCCCATTTTGGTTTTAAACTCTCACCCGAAATCTATACTACAGAGCAGCACTAGAATACATCTAAAGTTGCAAAGAGGAAGGACTACTTGAGCGCATGGAATAACATTATGCTTTATCTTGGTGATCTGTTGTTTTGGGGGGAGTGGTGGTGTCAAACATATTGCAAGTCACCAAAGTGACTGCCAACATGTATCAAACTCTTGTGTAGTGCCAGTTCAATTTAGAGTACAACTAAAGAATGCAGAATAATTGACAAATAGGGATGGTAGGGACCTTTTAAAGTCATCTAATCCATCCTTCTGTCCTAAGGTCAGATTTCTGACATAATTTTTTAACCTGTTCTTAAAGCCTTCTGGTGACAGATCCTGTGCTCTCTCTGGCAATCCATTCCAGGGCTTTGCTCTCCTTACTGTTCAGGTTCTTCCTAATAAATAATCTGACAGTAAGCCCATTACTACTTTCATATTTATCATGCAAGTATAGACCAGATTGCTGCTTTTCAGCAGTCCTTCATGTACTCAGAAGTTGCTATGTCCTTCCCATTCTTTATGCAAAATGATGCCAGCTGGTTCAATCTTTCCTTAGAAGTTAAGTTTTCTAGATCCCTGATTCATTATCACTCTCCTTTAGCTATCTTACGAGTCCAAAAACTTCCTGAAGTATAGTGCCTAAATACATTTACTGTTTCAGCTAAGGTTTTAGCAGTGCTGAGTTGAGCAAGAAGACTGTCTTATAGGCACTATTCATCTTTATACACAAAGACCAAATAGTATCATGTTCCAGTGTAATGCTTGTCATTTCTGCAACAGCATGACACGGTAGAACTGTGCATAGTGATCCACTGTAACTCACAGACTCTTCAGAAGGGTTGCCTACTTAATTGTTCTTCATCCCATGGTTGTGTAACTGACTATTCCTGCTTAAGTACACTACCTTGAACTTGTTACTAAATTTGTTTTCTTGGATGGGGGAAAGATCACTCTACCTTTGTCCTCTAGTATACGGACAGCCCTTCCTTCACTGTTTGAAAATACTTTAAATTCTGTCAGATTAAATTATGTCAAAAGTCAAGGCAGAGATGATATTCCTCAGTTTTTGGTATTAACTGTTAGCCTTTCACTTAAATTTTTTCTCTAATAAGAGAAAAACATTGGTGAGAGCAGGGAGGAAGTGGAATTAAGTACATAGGACTTGAGTGGTATCTTTCAGTTAGCTTACAGCTCCAGATGTGTGGTAGAACAATTGTTTCTTTGGCCTTTCTTCTCTAGAATTAATTTTTCAAATGACTTCTTGATCGTTCTGCTAGCTGCATCCTAATTTGTGCCTTAGCTTTTCTGTAGTTTTTCTGTCCTTAAGGTGTTCTCTTATACACGTCCTTAGTAACAGGAGGATGCTTCCTTTCCCCCCTCCCTTCTCTTTCCTTATGTTTGAGTCAGCCAGTATGGTGTCTTATTGTACTTTCTGTTCTTCCTTGGCATTGGGTTAGTTTGTCCTTGTAGCCATAGCTGCACTATTTCAGGTGCCATTTTTCCTGAACACCACTTTCCTTTAGCCTGGCCTTTGATAAGGCTGACTGGCCTAAGTACCTTTCATTTAGAGTTATCAAAGGCCACTCAGAACTGGAAGGCTTCTTGGAAGTTTGTGTTGAAGCTTATTCTTTTGTTCTCCCTTCTTGGTGACTTTCATCTTCAACCTGTTCTTCTGTATTGCGTAAATTTGAAGTGAGATGAGCCACTGTCCTACTTGCTTTTTATTTCTGCTATATCAAAGCTTTTCTGATGTATTCCAAGTGCTTGTAAGACCGTCTTAACAAATGTCTGGGTAGTTCCAATCTTGTATAATGATGAACTTCTGCACTCTGGGTAACTCCTCAAGATTCAGTGGTCTGTTTCAGACTTCTCGCTTCAGCAGCACCCCTATTTTGCACAATTATTATGTGTACCCTTTCTGCAAAACTGAACTTCCTCTGTATGTTGGACTTTGGCTAGTATATATCAAAAATGCATACTGTGCAGCATGATCTATCCAGTCATACTCTCCTAAATATTATTGTAGTCAGGTGAGTTATTTCATCAAGAATGCAAGTTGGTTGAGTCAGTTTGATCTGTTAATTTCCAGTATTTCTTGTCTACCTCATGTTGTTCTAGCTTTTTTTCCTGCCCCCAAATCTATAAAGAGAACAAGGATTTGGTGAAATCTTCCTAATAGTAAACTGTGGATGGCTCCTTTGGATATTCTTCATGCTTAACCTGGTTTTGAGCAAAATGTCACATAGTTCAAACAAGTGTATTGATTGCAATGTTGAACTGTTGGGAGGCATTTTGGGTGTGGCTGCAGACGTCTTCCAGTTAACTTATCTGTGTGATTTGTGACTACAGTTTTTAGTCAGTGAAAGGTATCTTTGGGGGTGCTAATGAAAATACAGAAGACTTGCTAGTTGCAGAAATTAAAAGCTATGTGGGATGCACTACCCTGTGGAATGTGGGGTTAGCATTTGGGTTCACAGTCACCCTTGTTCTAACGCTTGGCTTGAAAGGGAGAAGGTGCCCAAGCTACAAGAGAAGAAAACCACGTGACAGGCTGGATGCTTGCTTGTGCCCTTTTCTTTGTTCTGGAGAGTTCTAGTGTTTTGGTTTGGTTTTGTTTGGCTTTTTTAGTTGCTATAATACATTCACCTGATTTCTGTTGTTGATTTTTCTTTTTTATTATTTTTTCCTCCTTCTTATATTTCAATTATGATGAATGTTAACTAAGAAACAAATCATATTGTTTGCAGAACTAAAAGCAGAAGCCAGTATCATGGACCAGCTGAGTAGCTCTGACAGTTCATCTGACTCTAAAAGTTCTTCATCCTCTTCATCAAGTAGTGAAAATAGTTCTAGTGATTCTGAAGACGAGGAAATGAAGCCCTCTCTTCCTATATCAATGCCGTATTTGCAGCCACAGCCTACTGTGTCTGCCATACCACAACAGGCTGTCCCTGACAAAGATGCCAGTCATAACAGATCCCAAGAGAGCAGTGGTCATATGATGAATACACTACGTAAGTACAAAGGCTGTTCTTTTCTTAGTGCGCAATTCCAGACATCAAGATTCTGAGAGGAAACCATATTGTTTTTAAGTATGTCTCTGTTATAATTAAAACTGTGGGAAGTGATGTTAGGGTTTGATTGTTCAGCAGCGGTCTGAATTAGACACTGGGCTAGAAGGTTCTTGGTCCCCAGAGATATTAAATTAAAGCTGATGCAGTTGAAAATATTTCCTAAGCTCTTCTGGCTTCCTCCCAGTTATATACATTGGGACTGGAGAACAGTAATTTTGTATTGAAAATACTTGAACTAACAGGGCACTCCCAAAACATATGCTTATAATTTCTTGGGTAGAACTATGGGAAAGATACTATACTGGCAATACTCTGAATTACAGAAGAGATGGTGTATTCTTAGCTACTTCAGTTACTATTATTCATGGCACTGTTCCACTGGACAGCATGGCAAAACTGTCCCTTGCCTATAAGGAAGGAGGCGATTTGCTTTCAGGTGACACTATCTTATTCCACCCATTCAGGCAACTAAAAATGTAAGTTGAAGAGTAGCTGTGATGTTCTTCAAGAAGTGGTTGCTGCGCAGCCTGGAATTGAATGCTCAGTGTGTTCAAAAAAGGAGAGTTTGGACAGAAAAAAACCCACTAGGTAGAGAATCTTAAGTTTGCTACCTAAATAGCAGGAGTATTCAGACATAGAAGTGAGTATTCAGCTATGGTGACTCTTTGAAAATTATTACATTTTTAATTAGGTGCTTAGCTGCAGGCTCCCAGTTTGAAGAGATTCCCATCAACTCCAGTTTGCAGCCTAAGACCTTTAAGGTTTATCATTTATATGTAAACTTGTTATACTGAAATTTTAGACTCTGGCAGATCTACTTTTATTTCAGTACTTAATGGATAACCTGAACAGGTTTTTTTTGTAGCTAGTATTTAAATACTTAATTAAATATCTGTGCTGGTTATTGTTAATGTACTGCATTAACAGATAAGATCAGACTGAAAAGTCCTGTGACTTCATGTGCAAAGGGCTAAATGCTGCTTTCATGTTACTGTCACTGAACAATGTCTTCATGTTTATAACTTGCGTAACTTTGGAGTGTGCTATTTATTTCAACCCTTATTCACAACGGGGTTTCCCATTCTTCGTGGTTTAAATACAACTGTTATGAAAACAAGATTAAGCTCTATCCCCAGTGACAGAATCCCAGCTGGCAAAGCTTCCATTGAGAAATACACTTAAAAGTACAGGTGGCCAAGTCCACTGGTTCCAACAGTCATAGTGAGAAAATGCTGCTTAAAACATGACATCATCAAAACGTAATAGTTTTGATGGGGAAGCTGGTGGCTTGATGGTGCTTGAGAACCACATTGACAGGTAGAACCTCTGTCTGTAGCATCAAGCCTTGGGCTTGACTATCTGAGTTTTCCCAGATCTTTAGCTTAATCTCATTTACTTCTGTTATAGTTACAGATCTATTTACTGCTTAAAATGATTCTGGGTCCAACTTCCAGTACGGTTAACACTTAAAATACACTTCAACTAGACAAAGATCAGAAAAGTTACTTTCAAGGAGAATGTGTTTCTCTAGCTCACTTGCTGAGGGAATTTGGCAGGAGAGTGAAACCTGGAGAAACTAAATGGATAGCACGTAGTTCTAGCACGAATGGCAAGAGTTCTCAGTCCGGGTCTTGTAAGTCCTTTCTTCCATCTCAAATAATGTTTTACAAAAATTCAACAAATCAACAAATTTCAGCACAAGCTGTTTGCTTGTCTAATCCTGTTTTGACTAGTTTTGTGCACCTCTAAAATCAGGGCTATACTGGGTAATTAGTGAAGTTTTCCTTTGGCTTGCTGTGTGCAGGCAGAAGGCTGGGGGAAGGCTTAGAGAGCAGAGTTTCATCTTGCATGTAGAAATCATACAGCTGAGGTTTTGTGGAACTTGGAAAACACAGGAGGTGGTGTCTAGAGCATGGTAACCAAATACTTCTGTCAGATATACATAATCTACCTCTTCAAGAATCTGGGGCTCAAGACTGCCCCTCACCCCCAAAATACTGCTGCTTCCCCTGTCTACCTTCAGAAGCTGATTATATAGGCTCACAACTTGCCTTATAACAAAGTTTGTAAATGGTGGCGCTAATGAATCTGTTCTTCATAAATATTTGATGATATGTTGCTTTATGTCTATTTTTTGTTTGAACGAGAGCTATGTTAAATAAAGTAACTTTCCAAAGAAAAACTAGCATAGATTGGCTATTCTGGGGCCTTGGGTTATGTACATAGTATTCAGCACAACTTCACTTCTTTTGATACTTGGTGCTGGTACAAGCAGCTAGTCATTAAATAATTTTCCCTTGTATTAGTTTGGTATTGGTGTGACCACTAAGATCTGTGAAACACAGGTCACTCCTATGAGTTTCCCTGTCCCCCATAACTCACAGGAATTTAACTGAATGTATTATAGTCACTGATTTAAAAGTTTAGGAATTGTTGTAATTTGCAGTGCAATCTGTTTCCCCAGTTAATATTGCTAATAAGCAATTGGCACTGTGAAAACTGAATTTGTTTTCCCCACTTTATTGCTGCCTCCTAAGTACAGTAGAGTCTAGATGTCTCTTCAGAGTCCTAGTTAAATGAACTTTCCATTCTTGCACCAAACCCATCTGAAAACTACCAACTTTAGTCTGTGTTATTTTGCCATCTCTCTGAAGGTGTTTTTTGGAGGTAGCGTTATAAAAATGGGGCAGAAAGTTTTCCCTGAAGTAAATACTAATGCATTATTTCTGACTCTGGAACTTGGAGTTCTTGCTTTTCCCATCTGCTGGCTTTCACAAGCACTGGTATTTTTGGCTGGTGTTATAGGGTTTGTGTAATTTCTATTAACTGTGTTGAAATAACTTTTGAAGGCTGCAGAATTACTATTTGGAAGGTTATCTTGTTCGTACTCCCAGTCCTCTCCTAAAGTAGGTAGTGCATAACAAGGCTGGGATTTCTAAGAATTCACTGTCAGTTTTCCTTTGAGTGATAAATGCATTAGTTTAATTTACTAATGCCATTCTCTGCTTTGAAATATTATTTCTCAGGATAATACATTGTCCTGAATAATTATTGACTAATTACTTGATTTTGTTCTTTCAAAACTGCTTTTTTAATTTATGTTAAAATAATATGGCTGTAAATGTTGTCTCTATATAGAGGATTGGAAAAAAATTGTTTACAGTAGTACTTTAAAGATTGCTGGAAACAGCCATCTTCACTATTCTTGTCTTATATAAAGTGTTTTCTGTTTTGTTGCAGAGAATCATGTACCACTTTCTAAGCTTTAGTGATGACATAGTGGAAAACAAAGGAAGGCTAAATGCAGCCGTGTTAAAGACTTCAGTGTTCTGGCAGAAATGATATGCCTAATAACAAAAGATCCAATCTGAGTGTCTTGTTGGGTTTACTCTCTTGAGGTGACTTTTTTTACCCATCCGCAAAAGTAATCTGTGAAGGGTGCTGCAGCTGAGGAAAGGACGTGTGAAAATAGTGTGCCTACTCAGTTTCAGTGATTATTTTTTTTTTTTTCTTTTCGCTTTCCATTTTAGGCCATTTCTGCACAACCTGAGATGCATTCCTTGTTTGTTTGTTTGTGGTTTTCCTTCTTTTTTTAATGGCTGTTTGGTAAGGGAGGTGTGAACAAAAGCATCCTAGTTGGAACAAATTCTTAAAAATGCATGGGAAGTTGCTAGATACGATGTAGATTCTGTATAGCATGCTGCTGTATTTTTTGTTAGTTATCTGTCATCCTGGAAAGATTCCCTCCCTCCCACCCCCTAAGCTTATGGACATCCATTGCAAGCACAATGTAGTCTTTCTTCTTACTCCCCCATTTTGAAATATATATAGCCACCAAACTGAAGTGCTGTGTAAAATTTCTTTTGATGTTTTGTTTGTTCACTTGTTCCAAAACCTGTTTGAAATAGTAGGTCACTGATACATCTTTAAATGGTACATCAAAGAGCTGCTCTTCTTGATTGAGACACCACTTTGTTTTCAAGCACAGCTGAGTAGCATTCAGATGTGTTTAAAAAAAAAAAACAACTCTTTTTTTTTTTTTTTTTTTTCTTTCCACAACACTGCATTCATCAGCAGTTTTCCCACTTAGGAAGATTGAAAATGTGGGTGGCAAAGATAGCTAGGTGTTGTATTTTGTGATCTGGTGATACTAAATAAATGTACTTGTGGCTAATAAGTGAATAGCTTCCTTGCTAAGATTTTAAAACTGTAGAAAAGTGATATCTCTAAGGTTCTGTCACTGGGGAGTTTGGTTCTACACCTATTTATTCTCTTATCATAGAATAGTTTGGGTTAGAAGGGACCTTTAAAGATCATCTAGTCCAACCCCCTTGACCTGTCTGGTACTAGTTTTTGTAAGCCTTTAATTGGGAAAGGGAATATCTTGCAAGAAGAAAAGTATTTCCTTGAAAATGACTAATATGATGACTCTCTTTCTTCTAGGAAATGACTTGCAGCTGAGTGAATCTGGAAGCGATAGTGATGACTGAACAAATTTTTGGCCTTAATTGTATCACCTTTTTTGCTAAATATGTCTTAGCATCTGTTTTGCACTAAGATTAGATTACCAGAGACTGGAATGAATGTCCTCGATTTTGATAATAGACATCCTAATTTTCTACTGACACATCATGTCTATAATACAGCAGCATTGATATCCTGTCAGTGCTATGGTTACGTGTTTATCTTTCAAATTACTGTATTTACAGTAAAATTGTGTATGATCTGATTTTGATTATTTTGCCTCAGCCACCTGTTTTACTTGAAACTGATTTGTAACAGCTAGTTACTTTATATAAATAGTTATGGAATGGAGAAATTTCTGATATTTATGGAGGCAAGTTTCCTTCCTGTCGTTTAAATGCTGAATGCTGATCTCACAACTTTTACTTGGAGGGAGTGAAAGGGAGAACAACTAAATGAGGTCTGCTGTATCAGCTACACTTTTTTTGTTCAGTTCACAGTTCGTACCTTTAAGGAAACTGCTGAATAATGTGGTCCACTAGTGCAGTTACAGTTTACAATTGTTCAACACATTGCTGAATTCTTAATTTCATTCTGTTATAGGACTTTATATTTCTGAGCCTCAAGATTCCTAAGGGAACTTGTCTATTCTCTGCCTTTTTTATGTAACTTGAATAGGCTGGTCTTTTTACAACCTTTTTGTATCTAAATTTAGGTAACTGCAGAGACAGCAATGAATTTCCTTCATTTAATTCTGTAATGGAAATCAGAAAATTTCTTTGTAGGAGTATAAAAGTAATTTAATAAAGCAATATTTATCATTTTCATGTGTCTGATTCTGTTTTTACTAGTTAAGAATTCCACTTTCTACCTATAGTAGTCATGCCAGTGAAAGGGTCATGCAAAGAAATAGAAAGCAGTGAAATGGTAGCTTATACGGACTTCCCACGCTGTCTGCAAGACTTGGGTGTTTATTGCTTTTGCCTACATTGAGACAAGCCCTAATAAGAGCTTGCCAAAAGTTTATGGCGGTGCTAGTGTACTGATGAATGTTTATTACAGATTATATCCAAATGCCATTAGTAAATGATACCATGTTAGAGAAGAAAAGGTGTTTTTATTTTCTTCCCCATTTGAAATTGTATTTCAAGACCTGAAGAACTGGAGGTAGGAGTCCAAATTTCATCCTGTAGTTTACTACTGAAATGTTTCGTAACTAACAGTAGCAAATGTCTGTAGGATGAATTCTGATGGGATAAATCTGTTCAGTCTTGCACAGAAGTCTCCTTTGCTAGATTGCAGTGATTGAATCGCAGCTCTGTGTCTAAACTGCGAGGATTTAATTCTATATGTAAGCCTGAATGTGCAGACATGAAAAAATGCACATTCAGTAAATGTATACAATAGATGGTACTAGACTAGCTTATTCTCCCAACTGTGCTGCGAGTATCAGCCTGTGCTTACCTCTAGACAGATTAAGAGGCTCAAACCATGTCTGCCCCTCACAAAAGAACCTTTTATTGGTACCACCAGGCAGAAATGAAATATTGGAATTCTGCTTTCTGATGCTTCCCCACCCTGCGCTCTGTATCCCAAACTATGGCACTGGTCCATGCTCTGCACCAGGTAATGGCTTTCTAGTCTTCCAGCTTCCTAAAGTTGGTATAATAAGAAGCAAAACATTTTCGTGTTTATACTCAAAGGAAAAAAGCTCAAGTTAACAACCACAGGCGAACAGGTCTTTGAGAAGAAAAGGGCTAATGAGCAACCTTGAGGAAGCATGCTGTGTAATAAACACCTTAAGACACTTGGAACTTTCTCAAGGGAAAGGGTATTGAGTTCTCTGATGGATCATTACTGTTGGTATGGGAACTCTAGCAGGGTACTTGGTTCTTGGCACCTGCTGCTAATAAAGTCTGCTAGGGCAATGTGAGAAGCTGAGATGTTGCAGGTAGCCTTAGGACTAAGGAGCAGCCCGGTATGCTAAACAGAAAGGGGTGTGTGATAAAGCAGTGTCCTGAGCTGAAATGTCCTCTTTTTGCCTGCCCCTAGTGGTTTATTTGCATCAAAGCCTTCCTTTAGGCCAATGCTAAATTCTAATTCTACCTAGAATGTTGCTGGTTTTTCTGAATAACAGTGAATTCAGGGTGTATGGGAGTGAGCAGATGTGTGGAAGCACTGATCAGGCCAGGGTCTAAATCATGGAGGGTGTGTGTACTCATGTGTAACCACTCCTTCAGCTATAAAACTGGTGAGTACAACCTACCTGTATCTGTATATAATTGCACTCACATGTATACAGGTGCTTAACTACAGCCCTGGGAGTAAAGCAGATTTCCAAGTTCCTGAGTCTCAGGACTGTAACTAAGCCTGTGCTATCTTTAGGATTTGATCTTTGGGTTGAAAGTTTTCTAGGATGGGAAGAGTCTCGGTTAAGCTTTTGTACAGCACGTAGTACAAAGTGATTAGTGGCCAGTCAGACACTACCCAGCATAAGTTTGTGGCCTAGATGGATATATTCTGTCAAATGCACAGTTGTGATAATTCAGGAAAGGCTCCCTTTAACTATCAAGACGGGAGATAAGATTCTGAAACAGAGTTCGTATAGAGATAAGGAAAAAAGATGACAGACCTTAAATGTGTGAAGAAAAAAGCGCTGTATGCTTTGGTTCCAGCCCAAATGTATGTGATCTGACTCCCCTTCTCCACTTAAGTGTCAAACATAGGCAAGTGAGCTAAAGAGCTTGCTTGGGCCTGTCATCATGCAGCGGGGATTGGCTTGGATCTCCTTTGTGAGTCGCTGGGCGTATTTCCTCCCCTCAGGCTTGGTTTGTGTGCCCTGAGCAGTGCTCAGCCCCCGTATCTCCTACTGCAGGGTGTTCTCAAATGGCAGGAGTGAGAAGGTGGTTGGCTGCATTGAGATTTAGAAACGTGAATAAGGGAGGTATTCTAGCAATAGAAAAACAGATCAGGTTGTCTTTTTGGTCTTGGAATTTTTTTTCCCACCTGATTTGAAAATTCTTTTCTTCTCCTTTAAAAACAGTTTTATTCCTGTCATGTCAACTGAACTAGCAATGAATAAAATCAGCAACTGCTATAGGTTCCTATGACCACTCTTCCTACAGCCTCTGAGTGCCTCTTTCAAAATACTCTTCTGAAATATATCTGGTTCTAACTTGTTGCTTTCAGCTATTTTGTCTTTACACCCGCAGATTTAAAGCATATGTGTGTATATGTGCAGTGATACATCTGAAGAATATTTTATTGTGACATCATAATTAAGCTATTGTGTATGTTTTGGATTTGAGGAACATCTGTGTATCACTTACATTGATAAATCAAAAATATCTTCCAAATGCAGCTGGAAAGTTCAACATTTTTTAGTCTTCTGACTACTGCTGTGCTAAGGACCACTGCAGCCACAGCTCACCTGAGCCCTCCTCTCTGCATGGCACCTGGTACGTGCACAATTTGTCTAGTAACTACCTCTTCAGGGTTGTAGTATTCAACCCCCATTGAGTCCTGAAATGGTGATTATGTATGATTACCAATTGTAACTACCTTGCCTGGCAGCTTCCAATTGTTGTAAGATCTCTGCCCTACTCTTGTTCTTCACGAACCCTGCCTTGGGGCAGGTGGACAGGCTGAGGTGATCTCTTCAGTGCAGCCCTGGCACCACTGTATTCCACAACTAACACTGGGATTGCCATTTACTTGGGTTTTCTGCCTATCTGTAATTCCCTCTTGAGATCCTTGCCCCTAATGCTGTAATGGGCCTTTAGGAAGTTCTAATTTATAAGCACCAAACTTGATATAATGTCCATTGATTTTGTAATTGTTTGGTAAGTAATGATCTTATTTCCTGCATAATCTCTGAAAATTATTTTGATGCCTAGACACGGATTACTGAAAACAGCTGCTCATCAAAATCATGGTATCAGCATCAGCTGGAGCACAGCTCATTGCAGAGTTCGTTGTCAAGGCACCTGATATGATCAGCTTTATTGCATGAGCTTTGTTTTTTATTTTGGAGGAAGGGGGGAGATAACCATTTTTCAGATTAAAGGACTTCAGTAAGTCACTTCTGTGCTAACAGACAGTGAATCATCTTGAGAACAGAGCAATAGTATTTCTAAGAAGAATTATTTGTTGGGTCTTTCTTGACTGATTTCTGGGGAACCAAACATGAACAGATCATCTCAGATAATAGTTTGCTTTGGTTCTCAAGATTTGGGCCCCAAAAAATTGTATCATTTCTGCCCAACACTTTTTATTTTCTTTAGAATTTCTACAGGAAGGTTTCTGAGAATAGCCAAGCAGACTGTTGAATCCTTCTTATTAAACAGAAGAGACGAGGATGCCTAGGCTGGACAGAAATGAAGAAGCCCAGAGGAGGAAAGAGAAGATGACTTGGCTCATGATGCTTCCTAGGCTGAATGCTTGCAGTACATGTGAATTCCCCCTCTCACCACTTTTTGAGGTCATTCAGCTAACCACGTAAGGTGCTGAGGACAGTCTAAGTAGATATGGAGTTCAGACCAGCTTTTTGAGGCGATGTAAAAAGAATGAAGAAAAGAGAAGTTTTGAATAAGGGTGTTTGTATTTTGTTAAAATATATGTTCCTTCTGCTTTGGGGGAGGTAGGGGAAATGCAAAAAGAAGGTGAAGATGTACTGAAATCAGGAGAAAAAAGTGTGAAATGATAATTTCTTTCTCAGTTTAGACCTAAAACTTGGTAGGGGTAGTCATCCGCATCTGAGGGGAAGACTGAAAGACCTCTGTGTCTCAGCTATTACTCTGCCCAGTTCAATGAAACTGTGGTGACAGCTTCTGGTTGTCAACTGGTTAGCAGTTCTGTCCCATGTGATCTTAGTCCCCCTGCATAAGAATAATTCATGATGGCTTGCGTATTTGCAGGCAGCAGCTCCTTGCTTACCAGCTACACACACAGGAATGGGCTGAATTAGTGGAAAGCTCTAAAGACTCTGTTAGTGTGGCTTTTATTTCACCACTTGCAGATTCTGGTGTTGGAGAAAAGCTCCTGAAGGGCAGATTCAGAGCTCAGGGTTTGTGTCAGCAGGAATAACTATTCAGCTCCTAAGCAGAGATACCAACTTCATACAGGGTTTTCATAAAACCCATGCTACGTCTGCTGTAGTGAAGGGTCTGGCCTGCTGGGAACAGCAAGGGCTTGAGCTCTAGTTGTTTCTGTGGTTTTCTGAATCCATAGAAGAAACGAGTGTGTTCTCAGATTTTCCTTCTCTGAAAAGCAAATCCCTCTGCTGTGGTGAGGAAGGAATGGAGGTTAGAGGCAAAGATGAAGGAGCCTTTCATTCAACAGAGAAGGCTTTGTTGATGTACAACACATACCTGGTGAGTTAGCCACTGAGACCTCTCCTGACTTGCTTTGAACAGGGGCCCTTGTTACAGAACCTGTTCTCCATCTCTCATCTCCCATATGCTGTCTTTTCTGTGCAGCTTGTCTCCTGAAAATTCATACCTGGCTTGTTCTCATAAGCGTGCTTACGCATGACACAGGATTATTTGCTCCCTCTAAAAGATGAGGCCTTCTTCATGCTGTTATTTAAAGAAGAGTGGAATGTCTTAAAAAGGTAATTAAAGAAGACCCAACAACAACCCAAACTGTTCTTTAATCTCTTTAGTTTCACTTCCACTCGCTGTGTATCTTGTTCTACCAGTTTCAATGCTCTTGCAAAACAGTTGCACAATGACTTCCTCTTAGCAACCAGCAGAATTAAACTTGAGCTCACCTAATTGGCTGTACCTTTTCTAAGACCCTCAATGTATTAAGTTTCCAGTAAACTCTGCAACCCTCCCCTTTTTCCTGCACCTTTTCATTGCCACAACTTTTGGAATAAATACTCGTGGACATCCTCATATACAGCTCTGAGAGAGACATGGGAGCCGATTGCAGCCTGAAATGTCAACTCATCCCTTAACCAATTTCCTTTTTATACCTGACTCGCTGCACATTTACAATTTATGAAAAGATCTAGGCTTTTACCAGAGTTTTGATCCACGTGTTTAGGGTAGTTTTAAAAAATCTCCCACCACGAAGTGTTCCTAAAAGCTAAGGCCATTTTAAAAGCCAACGTCCGATTGAGATTTCCCCCTTCAAATAAAAACAGGTTTTGTGCCAGTTTCTGATTTTGCTGGAATAACGAGGGCACAACAGAGGCAGCACAAGCTAATGGGCCACTCAGAGCATTAGGGTCAGACAAACTATTTTGGCATTAGCTGCCCTTCAGCAACTCTTCCAGAAAGGCTTGTGTGCTTTACAATCCCCTCCCACCAGTGTGGAACAACTTCCACTCCCTCACTGCATGATAACCCGGGGGGGGGTTTTGCCCCGTGCAAAAGTTACAAATAGAAATGTTTAGCTAACATTTCATAAATGCTTTTTTAATAAATACTGGTCATCAAAAATGTTTGCCAAATGTGACCTGAATGTAGGTGGGGAAAACTCCGTGCAGATGAGCAGCTACACTTGTGTTGCTCCCTTATTTGAGCTCCTTTCCCCCTTACAAGCCAGACTTTGCCTAGTAACCTTCACCAGGATATGGTATTTGTCAAGGATACTGATGATCAGTGGCTGTGGCTATGTTTAACTGAGGATGCAAGACCGTTAAGCTATTTAAGAAGTTCTTGCCACAATGAGTACATTTTAGAAAGTACCACCTGGAAGGAGCGTACTGAGCCTGGTGGGGACTTTTTATCCCCGTTAATTTGTAAAACAAAATGACTGCTAAAAGCTTCGAACCCATACCTGCTTTTGCACTTTCCATTTGACTCCCTCCTGGTGATGAAACAACAGCTACTCACAGGTGAATAACCGAGGTCCCCGAGAGAGAAACTTGTTAAAATTTTAATAATGTCTCAGCTATATTTATGATTCTGTAGAGAGACTCTGAGCTGAGCGAGCCAAAGAATCTGCCATGTTACATCAGAGCCTTTGATCCAAATGACCTCTGTTCTGGAAATGAGAAGTGCTTGTGCTCCACAAATCTCTCTAGACCTAACAAAAATATGTGTCAGATTGTCTGTGCTGTACCGGAGAACGATCACGGTCAGGTAACTTCAGCCGCTGTTAAATGGGAGGAGCTCTGTGATGGGAGGTTGGCAAACAGCCAGTGTCCGTGGGATGTGTATGAAGGTGCCGGTGGATTGATCTGACGCTTCCTGGGACCTTGAGAGCAACCCCCAGGCAGGTGCGTTGGTTGCTGGAAGTGCAGAGACTGCAAACTGCTCCCTGCTGTGTGGTAGCTTGCGAATCTCCTGGGTCTTATCAGCAGCTCACACCACACAGAGACCTCCTGCCTGATACAGATGCTCAGCTGCGAGAGGCTGCCTCGCAGCTGGGTCTTCTTCACCTTGTACTTCTTTGACAAGGAGGAGGGGCTGTACAAATGGTAAATTTGTTTTCCATGCTAAATGAAAACTGTAATTTCAAGCTTGCTTTCCTTGGCACCTCTCACGCCTTTCCAGTTTACAGGGATAGTGGCAGGGTGCTCGGCAGGGAGGGAAATATTTTGGTCATCCCACAATAAGGTGAGGTGACTGTTCAAGGTAGCGCAGTGGCTCAGCAGCAGGACTCCTTGCTGCTGGACTCCGCTCAGGGGACAAAGCCGCACAATTTAACACCCAGCCAGCTTGCTGTGCTACTACAGCCTTCCCGGACTGCCACACAACACGGTTCCAGTGAAATCAGGCCACTTGGTATCACAGGTTTCTTTCCCCCCATGCTAGCAAGAGCTTCCCTCCTCTCTTCTCATGGGAGAGGGTATTTAGGACTGTGTTAACTGCATCTGGTATGGGGAAGTGATAATAAGCTCCTGCTCCTTCCTGGCTTTGATGAGGCCTCCTTAGCCCGGTCTCAGGTAAACCACTGAAGTGGTTTACCCACTGTCCCTCCACCTTCCCACTGCATCAGGGGAGGAAATTAAAAGCACCTTCGCAATGCATACAGCTGCTCCACTCCCTCCAGCTGCAGGAGGTGGAGACAACTCTTGTGTCCCTCAGCCTCAGCGGTATGGACCACATCAGGTACCTTCTCTGAAGGCTGAAGCATGACTACGCTGAAGTCAAGCTGGAGCCACAAGGGAACATCTGGGTTACTTTGCATGGTGGTGTGTGGTTGGGCAGCCCATGAGGTGAAAAGAGAAATGAGGGCATCTGTGTGCCCTCTCCTGGTCTCCCCTATCTCCTTGACTTGGCCTGGGGCAGCTCCGTAGCAGTGCTGCATTGCTTCCTTGCAGACATGCAGCTGCAATGGGTGGCAGGTCCTGTGTCCATAACGAGTGCGCATGACTCTCTCACCCTACTCTTCATGTAGCTACTCTATATTGGTCCAGCTGATGCAATAGTATTTTACATCATTGCTGTGTGTCCCTTCTGACAAAAGGGAATGAGGCCCAGTCTTCCTAAAGGTGCCACTTTCAAAGCATAAAGAAAGAGCATCTCAGAAGGGAGCCAAGCCATGGGAACCACACCAGGTAGTCCTCTTCTCTCTGCGTCTGAGTTAGTCACACATCCAAGCTCACAGTCCTGTCGGGGCATAACCCACCCAGCTGCATGGTCTCCCAGCCTCCGGCACTATTGTCCATGAGGAAAAAGAAATCATAACGTGCAAACGTTTGAGTCACAAACAAAGGGTGGGTGCGTAGGATTAGGTGAGGCTGTGCTGACTAACCCACCCCAGCAACAGGCAAGTATTGCTCCCAATTTGTCCTGAAGGAAACGTATCTGGCTGTGCTGAAGCTCAAGGTGGAGTTGGAAAGTGCTGCTGGTGCAGAAACGTCTTAACTCTGATCCTGGGCCACCCTGCCAAAATGGCATCCCAGGCCTGGGTCTGGCTGGATTTACACGGAGACATCACAAAATTGATGATAAAAAGCAAACCAGGGATGTATCATTGCTACTGCTGCATCTGACAAAGGGGAGTCGAATCCCTTGAGGCAGAAACAATTTATCTGTGGCCCAAAATGACTCATTAGGAGCTGTTTCAAACAATCAGCGTCTTTGTATTGAAAAGGCACGTCCTGATGAATTTGGCAAGGACACAATTTCAGATTATTTTATAGTCTGCTTTGTAAAGCTGTACGCAGGGTTAATGACAGTTTAGTATTAATTGCGTATCTCTGGTGATTTGTCTAACTAGAATCTTGTTCCTGCTTTTAACATTTCTAGTTCTTGAACAATAAAACAACTGGAAATTAGAGCACTGCTTTCTCAAATGGCTTTATCTGAGGCTTTCAGGGTATGATACAATTAAGCATTTAATTGTGAGGCCCTGTATGGAGAGCATAAAATTTACTCATCTCCAGCCACAGTGCAGCCTCCCCCAGACTAGAGCGTGATGGCTGTTTGTTAGCGACCAGCAGTGCCAAAATAACTCTTTGGAGAGGCAGCCTTACAGCTGGCTGACGCTGGGCTGGGAGGAAACGAGACAGTCAGGACATATTTAGCAGTAAACCAGCTAACCTGTTCAGTCACACTGACAAACAGATGCATAAATACAAAAGTGTGGCTTCTTATCACAAGCAACATGTGTAAGTGGGGTCCGAGACCTGGCTACTTTGAATTTCCAGGAATTAGCTGGTAATGTATTAGCTGTGTTAAGATAAAACCGTGTGTCTGCAAGGCCTGCTGTTAACTCTCTTTTGTGTGTGTGTGCTCAGATACAGACAGCTCTGGAGAAAGAGCATTTGGTGCTGTAGATTCTGGCCTCGACTTCAGCAGGATGAAGACAACTGTTACGCAGCAATTGTTCGGTGAAGGGCACTTTTTCAGTGCGAGGGAGAAATGGTTGATAAATTTGATTTTTCATCTACAACAGCTTTAAATGCCTCAGGGTATTAACATGGATTTTAAATTCTGACCATCATTTAAATTAATTGTGAAATTCTAACTGACTTCAGTGTGACCAAAATGACAACTTGAATTTACAAATATCCAAGTGGCATTCTTCCGGGCATGGAGAAGTAATTTCCATGGGAATTAGATACACGCACAACGACTTCCAGAGTCGCCTTCCCCACTTTATTTCGAATTACTGTTGTGGTTTGGTTGGTCTTTCTGCAATTCACTCTTCTAATGATTGCCGGAAGGACTGTTCATCCCTATGCACTAGCGTAGCTGGGCTGTCAGTGGGAAGAGTGTAAAGGTCCTGAGAGCGTCCCCTCTCCTGGGGCTTTTGGCACCTGGGCTTGGGCTGAGCTAGAGCCAGTGGAGCTGAGGGCAGCCCCCTTCCTTTGGTGACCGTGGGGAGAGGGTCCCAGACAGCACTGCGGGAACTCATTGACAAGGCCACCATCTCTGCCGGCTGCATTATCACACTCGGCTCCTGGCTCTCCATCCCTTGAGGAGCAGCCAGCCCATGCTGCTCCCCAATAAAGCGGAAGTTTAAATCCAAGCAGTTTTTTTTTAAAAAAATTCTGCAATTAAAAGACACTCCAGCTGATGAAAGTACTTGCATTTCACGTGCTCGCAGGTTTCCAAAAGCCTAAACTTGGCATCCCAAATAGTCCAACTGATTTGACCAGAGTGACCCCAAGTATAGTTTGTACTCTCCCTGGGCATACCTGTACTTAAGTTTCAGTTCCTGCAGATACACACCTTTTTCCAGGAGCTTTTCTTACCCCAAAGACTTACATTTGCGTGCTGGTGAAGCACATAAATAACATTATTTAAAACTAGTGTTTCAGCACATGCAACTGGGGAATTTGTGTGCGAAACAGGAGATGGTGCTGTGTTCAGGAATAGTTTGATTCCCTGGACTCTTGCTGTGCAAGGAAATCTGAAGCAATTTGGTTTTGGGCCTCTTCCCACAGTGTTCTAGTCTTAAATCTGTTATTTTTGCATGCTGTGTGCTTTCCTTCTTGTGCAACCACAGTTTGCCAAGGAAGGCAGACCATTTTTCCACGACCTCAGAATGAGAGTGTAGGGATCCTCTGAGGCTTGGGATGGGAACCAGCCCCACGAGAGCTGGTGTCAGTATTGATTAGGACTCACAGAGCTCAGAGGGTTTCCCAAGGTTATTCCACAGAGCAGTCCAGAGCAGGACCTTTTACTAACGGGTTTCTTAATGATTGCCTGGGTGCCACCAGATCCTCTAACCAAGACACTGGGAATCGGGCACCTAGAAGATGAAGCTGATTACTAGCAGGGATATAAAAAAGAAAAGAGAAGAAAGAGAGTGAAGCTTTTTGAAACATCTCCCACGGAAGGTGTTTCCCCCGAGGGAACTCTGACAACAGTGATACAAACACCCAGATGGCAGCTGTGTGTGCCCTGTATCCAGTGGACTCAGTTCCCTGTAGGGTCCCACATAGCCATGCTCGTGAGGTTTGCTACCCTGCTTCTCCCCAGCTCCCACTCAAGAACCTTCCCCTGCCTCACTCCTCCAGCAGGGATAGCGTGCCTTGGCGCTCAGGCCAGGCGCCAGACCGGGCAGTTGCCCAGAGTTTTGCTGTCTTTGAGGAATGCTGGTGTTTGGGATCTCTGACTCCCTTTTTAAAAGGGAGCTCTTGATGTTTCAGTTTGTCTTGTGACGCTGTTTGCCATTGCTGAGAAATCAGGCTTCGCTGTTGATTTTTATGTGTACATCTACATATGGGTGAGATGAGAGTAACTCCTGAAGGGAACTATTTCCTTCCTCAGTTCCACCAGAGACTGCCATGCATCCCAAGGATCGCCTTCCCAAGAGCAGCCCTGAAAGATAAACATTTCCAAAGAACCAGCCACGTAAAAAAAACCAACCAACTTTATGCTGCATTTTTGTTGCTTGTAAGTGGATATTTTCTCCTGTGTTTCATGAGGTCTGTCGCAAGCACCTAGTCCCAGCTGTCATGTCAAACCTTCCCTGATAGAATTCCTGCCGCAGCCTGAAAGCACTAGGTTGGCACCAAAGCTGTTTGGCAATCGCACAGTGGCGATTTAAAGATTTAAAGGTAGTGACGACTGAGGAGAGCGCCAGGGAGAGCACGTTACTCCTCTGCAGCCCGATCCAGAGGAAAGATAAATATTCTCCTGGCTGCAGGTCCAGGCCTAGGCGTTCACAGGCTGCCTCACCCGCTGGTTCCCTGGACTGCTCCGTCCGGTGCTGGAAAACTTGTTCTGTAGGCAGCAAATGTCCTGGTCTCTGCAGGTCATGGTTCAATCCTGCCTGCCGAAAGCTGCCATAACAAAAAACTGGCCTTTTACCTCCCAGGGGTGACCCCATACGTTCCCGTTTCCCCTAAGCGAGTGTCACCGGGGCCGGGAAGCCCTGCCCAGGCCAGGCCGGGCTGGAGGTGGCCGCCCCGGGGAGGGGTCGGCGGTGCCCCGAAGCGCCCCCCGGGGCTCTCCAGCTCTCGCCGGGGCTCTGGAGGCGGGCGAGGAGAGGCGGGAAGGGGCCACAGCAGCGCCCCGAGTGCCAGCCCGCATCGGCGGGTTCACGTCCCGCAGGCGGCTGTCGCTCGTGGGCGCCTTTCACACCGCGACCTGCAGTCAAAGCCCCGTGGGCGAAGGCTCCTGTTCCCCTGCGGGCATGGCAAGGGGCTGTTATATTTTAATCGCTGCCCCGGGGGACAGGGAGGTTTCCTCCATCCTATTTTATCTAAGCGCCCCGCAGGTGCCACCCCCCCAGCCCCGCGGCTTCGCCGACACGGAAGGCGGCGGTGGTTGAGGGGCCGGCGCCATCTTCTGGGCTCCGCCGCACGGCAGAGTGGGCAGAAGGCCGGGCTGGGAGGCAGGGGGAAATGCTGCTGAGGGAGCGGGGAGGATGGGGGAGCACAGGGGAGCTCAGACGGGCCTGGAGGGGAGCGGTCCCCAGGGGCTGGGGGCGCAGTGAGCGCCGGTGAGGAGCTGCGAGAGCTGGAGGGGCCCTCACGCCTCTTCCCGCCCTACGGCTGCTGTCTCCGTGAGGAGTGAGGAGAGCCCTGTCCCTCCGGCCGCCCCGGAGCACTCCCAGGCCTGGCCTCAGCATTGGGATGAAACACGTGCACCAGGGCTGGGAAGGAAAAGTCAAAGTACAGCTGGTGGTATGGGTAGAGCCCAGGTAAAAATGGGGCTCAGGAACAGCCGGATCAACAAGGTCTTCTCTGCCTGGGAACCCCTCCTTGCTGCCAGTGGGCAGCTGCTGTGAGAAGTAAGGCGGGCAGCCAAAAAAGCACTCAGTATCTTGTGGTTTGGATTTGTTGTCCCGTCCCTCTCCTCTCTTGGTAACATGGGCTTTTACCCTTTATAGACTTGTGTTTGTCAAACATCTCAGTTCAGGGGCAGAGAAACCAGTGTGGTACCAGGTGCTCTCCAGCTACTGAAAAATGCACTGCCTGCTGATCGCCGAGTGCTTGTGTGGCAAGGCTCCGCACTGTGCAGTATAAGGCACACAGTCCCCGTGTTCTCGGGACTCCTTGGACTTGCTCTGTCCAGCAGAATGTTAATTTTAAGAAAGCAGGAAAGAAAATGTATAGATCTTATTTGTGGCAAGAAGCCACAGGAAGGGCTCTCTGCCTGGGGGAAGGTGGTGGGACACGTGCTGTGCTCGTGTACTGCCCCATCAGCCCCCATTCTGAGGGCTGGGTAGGTACCTTGACACCGCCCCGAGTGTGAGCAAGAGTGGGTAGTGCTGCAGTAACTGTGCTACGGATTTCCAGGCGGGATTTGGCTTGCACCAAGCAGGTCAGAGCTTGGGACTGGTGGACCTGTGCCTGTCTATGCA
The DNA here is from genome assembly GCF_035582795.1 of Mycteria americana. Classification (NCBI taxonomy): domain Eukaryota; kingdom Metazoa; phylum Chordata; class Aves; order Ciconiiformes; family Ciconiidae; genus Mycteria; species Mycteria americana. The sequence goes on from NC_134373.1 coordinate 31,137,438, forward strand.
GGCACGCCCACGGAGTCTGGGGAGGTGTTCAAAATACAGGTCTTCTTATTTGCACTTAAGAGCCCCCTGAATTCAGTGCCCCCGAGGAGGAGGGCATAATGCTCAGTCATTGCTAAGCATTGACTGAAGCTGGGATTCTGCGGAATAGAATTTAGCAATCATGCTGAGATTTCAGAGAGCTGTAGGAGTTAGAAATAGGCAAGGTGCACTGCATTCATGTTCCCTCAGTTCATGCAGGGTCAGCCTCAAAAGCTTTCCATGGTTTTTATCCAATGGATCAAAAAGGAATCTTGTCTGCACATCCTCGCCCCTATCGCTGCCACTCTGCATGGAAGGAGGCAGTCAGCATTGAGTGAGGCAGCAAAGACAGTCTCAGTAGTAACCAGTGAGAAATGGGAGATTTGCACAAATGAATTGTGGTTTCTTGGCTAATAATACGTTAAGGAAGAAAGTCTGGCCTAGATAAGCTGCCAGTCTGCTGCTGTGGAAATGCAGAATGAATGCTGTGGAGTCACTGCCTCTCTCTGCATTTGAAAGGGACTAACACTTCCCATCGCATGCTTCAGCTGTCTTCACAGACTGCAAGCCCTCCGCTCCAAGGCCTGTCTCTCACTAGGTGTGGGGATGACATCTCGCACAATGCAATTGTTGTCTTATCTGATGCTTTTAGGCACGATTCTGCTATTTCTGCTAATGATTATTCCTTGCAATAACCCCTGTGGTGGTGCTTCTGTTGCAAATCAGGAAACTGTAGAAATAAATCTCTTCCTCTCAAGGGTGTTTTGTGGTTCAAGCAGACAGTTGTAACGCAAGAGATCTCTTTTGCCTTGCCATTGGCTCGGTGTGACTCTAGGCAAGTAATTTCCTCTCTCTGGAGGAACTTCATATCTCTGAAAGACTGAGGAGCCTCTATCTAACATGAAAAAGTGGTTGGGTGTGGAATTGCTTGTGCAGTGGTAAAGAAAAGGAGTGTTTTGTTCTTGCTTAGTCATCTTTTATTACTTACCACATCAAAGAAGGAAATGGTAGAGGTCATCAGCATAGGGGGAAATGCCTTTTGAGGAATACTTAATTCACTGAAAAATACAGTTTTGCAGAATGAAATTATTTGGGAATCTGGGCTCAGTTCAGTGAATTGTTTGGGCCAAAAATGAAGAGGGAGAACTTTTCCAAGGAAGGTTTTGTTCTGACAGCCTCAGAGTAAAATGTGACACATTGTTGAAAGTGATGTTTATTTAAATCATTACAATTTCCGGGGGGGAAATGAGACATTTAGTGTGACCTGGAGGAGGGAAGGGCTCAGAGTTGACTGAAAAAGCCTGAAAAAAAGCCTCAAACTGTCTGAGGTCAGCCTGTTTTATGGGTTATGATAATTTTTTTGCTCAGCCATCATCCAAAGCTCCAGGTCCTCATCATGATAAACCTGGGCTGATGAGAGGACTCCCTGGCACTTTTCTTACCTCAGAGTTACAGTTTGCTGCTGCTCTCACCTGCAGGAAGAATTTGGCTTGCACCTCGGTCAGGAACACAGAGGAGCGGTAGCAATTTCCGGCCAAAGAACTACTTGAAACTGGTGACTGTATCCTACAGCTCCCCAGCTGGATGGGCTGTAAGATACTGAGCAATCCCCCAGAAGGGCTGCCTGCCTTGCTTTCCCCTTGAGTAGCAAGTGCTCAGCATCAGCTTCTACATACCTACTGTGACACAGAGTTTTGTGTAACTTGAATGACCCTGGGAGGGAGACCCGCTTTCTAAGACAAACAGTGCCAGATTGAAGCTGTTTTCAGTTAAGATGAATTGTGTTGCGTTCATGCTGTGTTCTAAACTGTTTGAATTGCAGATAGATTGTCTTACAAAAAAGCTCCTAACAGGCAAACCCTGTCTATCTGTTAGGTTGGTAATGAGCCCTAAAGCCCTGGAGGAAAAGGGAGAAATTGCTGCAGCACTTTCCCAAGATCTGGTGGTGACTGTGAGGTCTTTATGTCTGGAAATGCTGCTTTTTTTTTCTTGAAACTGAGGGAGAGTGCTTGGTGACTATACTTATGTATGCTTGATTGTGCTGATGGGGAAATTGAGGTATCCTTCTGTAAGGACTTGATTAGTAAGGGTCAAGAGTGATAAAATGTCTGGAAAACATGTATAACATCATCTTCAAAGCTTGGTTTATCCATAAAATTGTGGACATCCATGAAGATAAGAGTCTCTCCTGCATGCTGGATTGCGCTCCTGTGTGTCCCTGATGCAGCAGTGACTCACGATGAGCTCTGCAAGTTGGACAGCACCTCTGTAACACCACTGCTGTAGCGGGTAGATGTGAGGTTAGTGGAGCACATGCCAGTCCCCGGGCTGGCCATGCAGTGGCACTGAAAGCAAAGCTAAATCCCAGACATCAGCTCTGACAAGGTGTATGCTGGCTACGAGGGAGGTGCTGGGCAGGTGCTGGGAGGATGGAGGGGGATGTGGAAGGAATTAATCAGCTGCAGTTTGCAGAGCACAGGGGGACATGCTCAATCCTGTGCCATTTGGGAGTTTGCTCTGTTAGCCCAATTGCTCACAATATGCTTCTGCACTCCTGGCTGGCTTTCTGGGGCTGGATTTCACTGAGGCTGTTACCAAAGGAAAGTGAGGGTCTTTGTTATTTGCTCGGTTTGCCCTGCAGAATGACAGAGACTTCAGTTTTCCCTTCTGCAAGAGAGGTGTATTTTCAGCCCTCTTTTTGTTCTGCCTTGTCTGTCCCATGAATGAGATGCTGACTTTGCTCATGAGTGTATCTGCAAAGTGCATGGAAGCAAAGAGAAGCTGGAGGCAGAAGTGTTGTTAAAAGCACACAGAAAGAAGGGAGTGTCTGCAGCAGCAAAGGTTCTTGCTGTAGCTAGCGACAAAGGCAAAGATTGCCTATTGATCTGCTAAATTGCAGAGTATGCACAATTCAACAAATGGGTTTGAGCCATTGTACTTGAAATGGCTGAAAATATTTTGATGAAATAGTTTTGCTCAGAAAATACTTCTCAAAAGGGAGGTGGTTTTGATTAAACTCTGCTTTGATCAAGGACATAGAGAGAGACGATTGCATGCTCTATTACAGTGCATAGCATGGGAGTTGCAGCACTCATCTGGGTGGCAGGACCTGAGAGACTGCTGAATGTGAGCTTGAATGAATGTATCCCAACTTCATGTACCAGGTTCATGGGTATTTTGGGGCAGGTTTTTGTCAGCTTGTCCTGTTGAAACTCTTCCACTTCATAGAAAAGAAATATTCATTAGCCCTGAGAAAGCTGGGTTCAAGTTACTGGTTGAAGCTATGATATTTATGGAGTGCAAAGAAGCTCCAGAAGCAGAGATGGTGGCATGCCCAGTAGTCTGCTTGCAGGAGACCTGCTCAGAAGTCAACCTGGACTTGAAGTGTCTCACCCTGTCCCAGTTGACAGTCCCTAGCCACTGGGGTACACATGCATTTCTTTTCAGAAAGGATTTGAGAGGCCTTGGTTTTGTTCTAAAATGGGATTTTTCAAAGTTGCAAAAATCTCTGTGGGTTGGGAACCCATTTCTTACCCAATACTTGCTTCAGTAGAGCAGCCACAGGAGTGAAACGCAGGATTTACTGTACAGTGTGTTCACATGCATGCAGTAGCTAATGGAATAGGACAACTAAACTCCAACTCAGCAGTTTTCTCTAGTTTCTAGATAAGTTCTAAATTGGGAGCATTGCCCAGAAGACTTGCTGGAAAGCTTTGAAAATACATGAGCATAAGTTTCCTTTCAAACTGTATTAGGTATTATCTGTTAAATAACTAGGCGAGCACAGAGCAAGCTGAACCCCTGACCTGCTCAAATTAAACAGTTCTCTCTGGGTGAATCTGAATTAAAATAATCCCACTGCATGGGAAGGCTTCCTTTCTGCTTTGGCTCTGCAGATCAAACACTGTGAAAACAAACAATCTCTCCAACCTTGTGCCCCTTTTCAGAGCATCGCCTGCCTTGTTCTTGTACAATATCTCCTGCACTCATATTACAGCTATTCCCCTCCCATGTGTAGGGACAGAAAGGATGGAGGACCAGCGCAGATGTACTGTGGATTGCCAGTTGACTCCATTGGCAGATAACCCAGTGCCCCAGACTGTCTGAGTTCATATGCAATATTGTTCAGGATGTGCTTACTGCAACATGGGATTATCATCTGCTCGCCTATCTTTGGTTGCCTCAAAGTACTGTTCTTTCCTCAAGGTGTCTTTAAAGAATGCAGCTATTGCAACTCGACTCCCTCTGTTTTTCCAGCCTCTGAACAAGAAAATAGATCGATTTTGCCTGGAGTGTTTGGACTTTAATTGGTGGAGGAATTGGTGGAGGAATCATAAGGCTTTCAGTTAGCACTGATCTGCCATACAGATGTATGTCCTTTCTGTGCCACATGATGAACACTCTGCATCTACCACCTCTGCAGCAGTGAGGGGCTGTGGGGTGCAAACAGACCTGGAAGAAGAGTCTTCTTTGGCCCTTGCGGTCCTTTGGTTTTATGTAAGCAGCAGGTAGAGAGTCCCTGAGACAGGAAGGGATGGAACCAAAGGGGCTTAGTCTGTCCTAAAATACAAGGCAAACATGCTTAGGATGCAGAATGCAATTTTTCTTTCATATGTACTGCTAGGTACCATGCCCCTTGCCAGACGGGAAGGTACAGGCACAAACCTCAGCTCCTGCCAGTCGCAGCCCCTGCTGCCTGTGCCTTACATCAGCATTCCTCTCACCTAGCAGGTATATTGCTTTCCTCCTCTGCTGTCTGGCTCTGATTGATGCTGTCATTTGTGTATTGAGACAACCAGAGCCTATAAATCCTTCCAAATATCCTATTATTAAAAAGGGATCTCACCTTCAACTTTGGGGTGGTGAGAAGGGCTCATTATGCTTCTGTTTGTTAGCTGTGCTTATGCAGGCAGTGTCTCTTGGGGCCAGAGATAACGCTTGGATGTGTGGTGTAATGCGGTCAGTGAGTAGGTTGCATGCATCAAAAGGTATCTCGAGGGCAGGCAGAGATTTCAAAGGCAGCAGCCTGCAGAAATTGAGATTTTTGCAGCTGCACTGTGAGGGCTGGCGACATGGGGATGGGCATTTGTGACTTCCAGGTGACAGCTCTTACCAGAGCGGTTCAGAGTGGTGGCACCAGCCCAAGGACCCTTTGTTGCTTCTTTACCTATGGCAGGGGGTGAAGATGGATATAAAACCAGATGCCCTGCTTAGCAAGTGCTAAGCCTGACTCATGGAGCCTGTTGCAGTGCTGTTTTGGGGCAACAGAACAGTCAGCATGAGCAAGGCAGGCACTGTCTTGAACTGATGAGAGGCTTCTCAACCTGCTCCCCCCTGTCCCGGGGCCCCCGCTTCCGTAGGGGAGGGCAGGCATGGACTGTCCATGCACCAAGCCTCACCTACAGGCCAGACTACAAAGACATCTATGAGAAGAGTCATCCATGTACAGATTTGGCAGTATTGAATATCTACTCCACGTTACCTCTGAAAAAAATAATGCTGAGGTAAATGTCTATCTCTGTGCCCAAATGGATTGAGTTTTCCTGTGTTCTGGAGATTTCGTCCCCTTTTTTATTATTTTGCCTCAGGCTGAAGGGTCTGTTTTAGGGCCAGCGTAATAACTATCATAACTTTGTCAGGCTGACACATCAGTATGGTGCCAATCACAGTTATAGAGACCCTGGGACCACTTCATCACAGCAGCTTCACTCCAAGGCTCCTTTTAATCTTTCCTAATAAAATTTAAATGACAGTAGCTGTTCCAGTCATGAACCAAGAAAAGCCTCTCATATTATTTCCTCCCTTTTTTTTTTCCAGTGTTGGGTTCTCCATTTTATAGTGACTAATTTATATGAGAGCTGAGATCTTCCAGAGCCGGCTATGTGTGCCTGAAACAAGTGGCACTTCTGTTTAGTGACTTTCTTCTCAGCAGATAGGGTGTTTCCAGAGTGATGTAGAAAATTGTATAGTAGGGCCATTGCCATCCTCATCAGAATCCAGACTGAATTTCCTGATGCTTATGGGTGGTTTTGACCAGGAGCTGTTAGTGAGCTTGGATAGAGATTTGCTGTGGGTTCTTCTAACCAGCTGTTACAGATCTGACCCATTGATGGTGCTGAGGTGCCTGTCTGCCTTTCAGTCCCACATTAAACGAGGAGAGCCAATGGCTTCTCACATGCTTCCATTTTTCTCCTCTCTCCATCAGAAGACAGTAGAAGGAGAACTTTAAAAAAACTGCACAACATTTTCACTTTAAGCATGAGTGGCATTAAATGGCTTGCCTCACTGGGAAATGGGCCTCGCACTTGGAAGAAGCGTTAGGGCGGTTTGTAGCGGATTTTAGATCCTGAAGGCTGCACAGTCCACAGACTTGGACCAGCCCCTGAGAAAAAAAGTCTTTGGCAGTAAGAGTCAAGCCACAAAAGCCAGTCTCAGCCTTCCTGAAGTGTGAGGGGTCAGGGAGCTGTTTGGAAATCCTGTGGCTTGAACCTCAGTCTGAGCTATTTCTAGCACTGAACACACTGGGAGTGGAGCAATAATTTGGATATGCCCACGTCTTTTGCTTATTTTTCATTTAACCTGCTGCTGTCTTGTATTGCTTTTCAGATCTACTGAGAGCAACTGCTCGTGGCTGGATTAGTGGGAATGGATGTTTATGACTGATCCCTTGGTGGTTGCAAAACCCATCATGCTCCATCAAAACATCACACAGCTTGGTTCAAACGGGTATTTTTTTCTGTGCTGTTCCTCAGTCTGCTTCTAGCAGAAAGCTGGCAAATGACCAGAATCACTGAGGCTTTCAGAGTGCTGGTGGGAAAGAGGAAGGATGCTGGCATGGGGAGGGTGGCAGTCTGGTGGAGCGGATGCTGCCCCAGAACACCCCGCGGGTGATAAGCTTGTGCATTGGGGTTGTGTTCTATGGGTGGGTAAATGCAGGATTGCTGACCCAGACTCCGGGCATTGCTAGGTTCCCTTCATGTCATTCAAAGGTCATGAAGCTGGAGCGACGGCAGGAGAATGCACTGGTAACGTGTGAAATCGAAGTGCTGTGGCAAGGGGGTGGGAGATGGGGACTGATGTCCTTTCTCATCTCAGTTAACCTCTTCATCCAGTGAATTTGCACTGGTCTAGTATGGGGAGGAGCTGCTCCAGCACAGAACTCCCCTTTGACCTCAGAACTTTTTCTTTCTTTCTTTTAGCAATTGGCCAAATCACACATGTAAGGGAAAGGGCAGTGAATTATAATCAAGGCATCTTCCATCTCCTTTCAGAATGCACGTTAGGGAAGGTGATATCTGGGTCCTTATTAATACCGCAGTGGTGAAATGTCACCGACTCTGTGGCACAAGCAGGCCTTGATTTACATTAGTATAATAGAGATCAGACTGAGATCCTGAGATCCTTCAGTGTCAAAGGCCTGCAGGGTTATATTACATTTTCTTCCCTGCTGATGAAAATGAAGTCCTGGGGGAAATGAGTGGTTTGGTCTCATCTGAATTCTTTCTGGAGTAGTGTTGCCTTCAGAAACTCTAACTGGCAGTCAGTGCCTCTCTTCTTGGCAGTCTCAGCTGGAAAAACAAGGAATGAGTGGTCTGGGAACAACATTTTTAGCATCTCTCAGCCATCCATGTTATCTCATTTAGCTACAAGAGGGGTTGTTACCAGGAACATCTGTTTGTTGTGTCTAGGTGGAGAATGAGGTAACATTTAGAAGACACGCTATGCATCTGAATCTCTGCGATTTTCTAGAGCCAATCCCAAACAGACCATCTTTGAAGGAAGTGACATCTTTGGTTACATTTCCTGTCTTTACTCAATATCCAGTGTCCTTCCATCAGCCTACGTCTTTCTGCATGACTGTTTGGCCCATAACCACTGGCATCATTGCCCTCTTGTGCTGATACTTTTCCAGCATGCCTTGCTGGAGATCTGACCCTTTAGCAAGACTGCATGTTCTTGGGAGACTTGACCTTGGAAGACTTCTGGCCAAAATGTACCTATCTCAAGAGCTTGGATGTTACAGGGCATCATCAGCTCTTTCTATCCTAAGTTACTTGCAGTTGGCTCATTCAAACGCTGCCTAGATTGGCATTTACTTTGCTGACTGTTTTCAGTACTTAGTACTTCTCAAGTTTTAGAAGGTGTGGGGGAAAGTGAACTAAGCTCAGATCTGTAAGGGATCCTGATCCTTTGGCCTGTGAAAGTTGTTTTTGTTTTGGTAGTAAGATGAGAGTTCTGACTGCTGCTGCTGCAGGAGATGAGTGGGAAGACCCTGTACGTGGGTGCCTGGTGGCTGGACAGGCCTGGGCTGCTTGTTTCCCTGTGTATCAGTGGTTCTCACCTATTTCTTATTACAGTGATCTTCTTGGGTCCCATTTATCTCCACTTCCCTTCCATAAGACTTTGTTATAAATTACAGCAGAAACTAAGAAGTTACAGGAAAGTTGGGGCTGTTTCTGCTTTTCCTCTTTCCAGGTATATGTCCTCCCACGGTATATGTACTTACCCCATTCTAAATTGCAAATACCCCCTAAGGGTTGTCTCCCCAAGGGCAACCTTGTTACCACTGAGGCAGAAACAAAGCCACACATGTCATTGATTTCTGGCAGCAGACAGTCTGAGTAGTTCAGGGGCTGTTTTCAGGGTGGCTGAGGACCTTGCTTCTCATTTTCAAGGGACCAGATCCTTTTCAGCTCAATCTAACCCATGTAAATATTTTACAAGATGCCTAGAGCTTGCTACAGACTAATGCCTTCCAGAGACACTTTCTCCAGTCTATTGCTTTTTGGTGGATCTCTGAAGAACATCATAAACTGTCAGTTTTGAAGCCTAACAGACACCTAGGGCGTAACTGAGGCTTGAAGAGTTACAGTAACTCCAGCGACATCTTTTTAAACCCCTTTCTTTTCTCTTACAACATTTTAAATCCTGTGCCCCTGTGCCATTTTTTAGCATGTACCAATTTGAGCAGTTTCTAGCAGAGAGCACCCAAAGTTCTGTTTATGGGGGACTTGTGTATGAATTATTACCTGCGAAGCTTGCAGTCAAGTAGTGGGTTATAGTACTAATTAAGGCAAATGTCATAGCAAGAGCACGCTGACGTTGTTGGAATTAATGGCCCAGAGCATTACTACTTAGCACACCTTTTGAAGTTAATGGAATCATATTAATTGGGATCTTGGAGGGACTGAGGGACACAGAGTACATCACTCCTGAGCAGCACCTCTGTTATTACATTAGGGCTGGAATAGCATCCAAGTTCCTCCTGCCTTTTGTGCCCCTTTTGCACAGCCATTTCACAAATGGATGGTTCTGACAAGGCCCAGGGGAAGGTTGTTTAGTCCTAGGGTAAAGGGTGAAAAAGTCTGATCCAGCTGTGGTTGCAGAGAATCACTCTGCCTCCAGAAACCAGTGCTGAGAACTGCCAAACTGCCTCTGGCACAATCCTGAAGGAACAAGGAGGTGTGTTTAAAAATATTGTGTACCCTTGTCCCTGGGTCTGATTCTGCAAATTTATCTCCCCTCCACGGAGCTTGTTCGGATGAGCACAACCCAGGGTATTGGTGCAAGGCACAGTGTCAGAGCATTAAAAAAAAAGTGTCTGTCAGCGATACTGAGTCCTTTTGGATATTAGCCAGCTGCGGTAGCAGTGAGACTGGTGCAGTGCGTGGTTAGACCTAATGCCAAGAAAATTTTAGTTTTGACATAGCAAAAAGCAACTCATGGAGGGCATCTGCTTTCTTTGAAAAAAAAACTGAGAGCGCTAATACTTTTATGTAGAAAACCAAAACTCAAAACTTTTAATACAGTGCTTTGTGCAGTTGAGGAAAAAGAAAAAAAAAAACCCCAACAGTTTTCTACTGAGACTTTTGATTCCAAAGCAGAATGTTCTCATTTTCATCCAAGTTTTCCACACGGGGGAAATAATTTTCAAGCATCTCTCATATAAAGTAATTAACCATAGATGAGGAATGGATGATTTCAGAAGAATAGGAACACATACTATCTCTAGATAATGATATTAAATCCATTGTGCACTGGGAATGAAAGTTTTTATGATCCTGTAGATTTGCTGTGCCATTTTATCCTCGTTGAGTTCAGATTTTAAAAAAATACTTAGCTATGATATAGCATTTTCTCTGTATTAAGAGGAGTGCAATTATTAATTGTCCTTTGCAACATTACTGGGGTGTAGGTTCATGATTACCATTGACTAAATTTGTAGACTTTCACATTATCTCCTGGGTTAGCATAGGGGAAACGTTCATATTTGCTTGAAACAATGATGATTTGATGTCAACTTAATCTCCCACTGCATGGAAGTTGAAATAACAACATGGTTGAGCCGGTGCTGCCCTCATGGGAAGTTCCCTCTCCGCTCCATGCTGGCCTCTCCTCCTGCCTCGGATACCTTGGAGGCCTGACTGCAGTATCCAGAGCTCATCACGTATGGCACTGCTCAGCTGGGCAGGAGCTGGAGCAAGTGAGCCCTAATCTTGCTACAGACATACTGCATGATGTTGGACACATCTCAGCCTTACTGCTGGGTCTGCTGTGCAGCCACCTGTAACTGGCTGCAAGGGACAGGCAGGGTTTGCCAGCAGAAAGTCCTTCTGTTCAGGGCAGTTTCTCTCAGGGCTTGTCACCCTGACCTTAGCCTGCAGAACCGCTTTGCTCCCAAGCAAGCACGAAGCGCTCCTGGCTGTTCAAATCTATCGCAGTTCTGTTTGAATTGAAAGATTCCTCTGTTCCTCGGCGAAGTGTGTTGTAAAACAATCAGTGACATTTGTTAAATGGAGAACACGTAGGGCAAGGACTCCATCAGCTCCGAGGAGACAGTGAGTAATGGTCTCTTAATGTCTGAGAGCTTTAAAGCTACTATAATATTCTTCAAAGTCAAGATAGTGTGGTGGGACTCTGCATTGCTATCCCGTGTTCAGGGGCAGGCCGTCGCTGAGCACGTAGCCAGCCGCCATACTTCAGCAGCACCTATGCGGAGGGGAAGGAATTAGTTGCTGTGCAACATGCATCACACACAGGACAGATTTATTATTTACTTGTGAGCATTCCTGTAGCACCCATCACTCAGCTGGTTACCCGCGCCTGCTAGACGCTGCTTTGCACTTCTAGAGGTGTCTGCTCTGCCCTCTTCCCGACACAAATCAATATGCTAAGCCTCAGCACATTTGGGAAGGAGGTAGAAGTTGCACAGCTGTCACCACAAAGCGGGGAGCGGAGGGGAAGTGCACATCTGTGATCGGATGGAAAGTTGCAGTACAGCTGGATGCGGGTCTCCTTGTTTTGGATCCCTCTGACCTGTGGTGCCAGTGATCTCTGTCCAAGGGCTTCATCTTACCCCTCAGGCAAGGTCCTGTCTCTGGAGGGCTCAGAAGAAAAGGCTGGACAAGAAATTCATTCTAAGTCCTGTATGGGGTTTGGTTTAAACTGAGTGTCTCTTCCCCTCATGTGCAGAGGTCTTGAGCGAAGGGGAGCAGCTTAGAGGAGGAGGCTGTCCTGAGCACATGCAGGACCTGCGAAGGCTTTCTGCCAGCCAGTATGACCGCTTCTGCCATGCAGCAGCACAGGGCTGAGCGGATTGACCTCGTCTGTCACTGATACATGAAGATGCATATTAACACTATTTGAAACTTGGCTGAGTAACAACTATGTGGTAATGAACTGTGCATTTTTAGCTTCAGAGTCTCTGGGACAGATGGATGGAAGCAGAGGGATGATTTATATCCTCAAACCTTTTATTTACAAGCAGTCATGTTCCTCATCTTCCTGTAGACAAATTGAAAGAGTTGTAAATTTTCCATATACAGTCCCTGAGCTAATGCTTATGGGAGATGTAATTTAAAACATTCATTTGTCCCGGAGAACTGAGCCTGAACAGCACTGCGATGGAAATAGGTACAAAACCTGAAAATAGGTGGATGCACTCCACACAGTCCTTACTATAAAGAGTTTACTGTCCATATAGGCACAAAAGAAGAAGCAGGAGGTAAATTAGGTCTCCTGAGTGGCAATTCACCTTATTAATCATTGCCACTAGTGACTAGTTAAGGACTGATTAAGGGCTAACAGTGGGTCATGAGAAGTGAACCAGCTACCAAATAGGCATGACAGCACTGGGCATTTACTCCCTAACTGATCATATAGACCCGAAAGTGCACCCCCTGCTTTGAGTAAGCATGGGACTACTGACATTTTAGAATTGATCTGGAAAACGATTCTGCCTTGTTTCTAAGGAAAAATCTTGTGTGCGTGTCTCTGGGAATAGAGCCATTACGTGAGATAAGGTACAAAGTGGGGGGGATCAGGCCTTAGAATATTTGCAATTCTTCCTTTCTGGACACTTTTATGAGGGCAGTGTTGTTCAGTAGGACTCACACCATGCAGAAGCAGAGGTGGCGAGGGACTGTCCTTTTCCTTTGCAAATAGTCCAGTGTTTTAGTATCATCATTCCCCGGTGCCTGTTGCTTACCACCCAGCATCCTGAGTTTAACAAATAAGTGAAATATAGCTATTTTCTGTACTTTGTCTGTTTTCCCAACAAATCTGCTTTCAGCCTGGAATATGGATTTTTGAGGGCTAATGTGGAAGTCAATAGATCTAGTTAAATGGATCAGATTCCCTTTTAATTCTAGTAATTGCACTGTCTTGACTGGAGTTGTTACTGATCTACAAGAAGGAATTGCAAGTTGTGCCATGGACTTCTTACGTGAAGGAAGAAGCAAAGCCTCTGTAATACTTTGTGCCTCAGTTTCTCCTCTCCCACGTTCACAGCCTTGTTTCTTGCTGTGAGTGGAAAGCACCAAGTACAGTGAATCCCCAGTGTCTTCTCTGGCTCAGGGGCAGAGCTAATGGCAGATCCTCAGAGTCCTGACCAGAGGCTGTGGCATGAGCCTTCTTGCTGTCCTACTGTAAGGCTGCCACACATATCAAAAGCACATCATTTTTTTCCTACTTGGATATTATAATGAAATAGGGGGGAGAAGACTTTATGTATTTGTCCAGCGCTACCTCAAGGTAATGTTACAAGCAGATTGCCAAATTCCTCTGTGCTCTGGATCTGCCTTTCTTCCTGTGTGTGCGTGGATCAACCATACATAGGAGCTCTGCAGTGCCTGATGAAATGGGGCTTCATGGGCTAACTGCACCAGCCTCATAGTCCTGGGGCTGTCAGGGCATCTGCTTGCCTGCCTGTTCCCCTGATCCTGCTTGCGTATCTCAGTGCTGTGCTAATACAGTAGCAGTATTCCAAGACTAATCAAAATACGTCTTCCATTGTGCTCCTTTGCTAGCACTGCTGGATGTTTTAAAATAGCTTCCTTAGACCTGATGCTCTCTGGCTGTTATCTTCATTTCCCACACAGCTGTTAGGTGTGTTTTCTCTTTTAACCAGGTGTTTCATGTGTCTGGTGATGGTGAATGCCCTATATTTTCCAGAATCACTTTTGTTGCTGTCTGCACATTATCTATCCCTCTCCCTCCCGGAGATATAGTCCCTGTCACGGCATTGGGTCCTCCCTTCCCTGCAAAGAGGCAGAAGGAAAAAAAATCGCTTCATAAATTCCCCCATTTCATCACCTGCTGACTCCAGTTCACCCCTATCATTTTTACTGGAGTAATTGTCTTGTTTACTTTCTGTCTGGTACAGACTTGTCCACAGTGCATTATGCTTCCTGGGAACCTCTCTGTAAGTCTGATACTCAATATCTCTTTCTGGTTCCTTAATAATCCTCCTAACTCACTTCGCCTTGTTTTTATAGGTCTTCTAGTCCCCTTGCTAGGTAGTTCATATCTTTAATACAATTCTCTTTATTGCTTGTACTCCTCTTTACCTTCTGGCCTAAATACATTGGCCTCTAATGCCTTGGGTTTTGCTCCTAGTCTAGACTCCTGTAATTAGCACTGAGCTCACAGCAGGTGAAACAGTAATTTTACAGAGTCGCTCATGGACCTGTGTGTGAGAGAGTATCCAAGGGCAGAGCCCGGGTTTCTCTGCTCCCCAAACTGTCTCTGCCCCTCATGCACCAAAGGCCCCTCTTAGACGGTGCTGTTCCTTTCCTTTTCTGTGGCCTGTTGTTATTTCAGGTACTAACTTGGTCTCTTATTAGGCCTGTTTGGCATTTACCACAGTGGAGCTGCGCATGCGGGTTGTCTCCCACCTGCAGATAAGGAAGAAGTCCCCCTGGTAGTACTAGTAGGGCTGTTATGTCTCATTTTGGGGCTTACATCTGCAGAGTCCAATGTCAGCTCAGTGGAAGCAGAGGGGTGGATTTGGCTGCGAGCTCTAAGGCATGTGGAAATTAACACCAGTCTCTCTACATGGGCACTTTTCAAACCTCAAATGTGTAAGTTAGTTAGAAAAAAATCTGAAGTTATCCTAGTATTGCACTAAAGGTGGAAGAACTCAGGAAATTTGTGACTGATGGAAATGGATAGTGGAGGATACTAGGGTGTTCTGTAGATCAGGCTCTCTCAAAGCAAGCGTGAATCCTCATGATAGTCTGTTCTGCTTTGTGGATTTCTTTTCTATTTTATGTCATTGACTATATGTGCAAGATTGGTGTTAGATAGCTGTAACTAGTCCCCAGTTGGATAAGCATGTGAAGCAAGGTAATGTATGTGCGCAATTTCTTTTGTTCCAGGATCAGGAACAAATCCAAGCAAGGTTTCATCCCATATCCCAGGCTTCAGCCTGTGCCCATGCCAGAACTGATTCAGTCACTCCCTGTGAACCACAGCCCTGCTTCACTGGCACACAGGCTGGGGACCTGCTCCGTGCAGTGTGGCCTGGGGACACTAACAAGGAGTAAAAGGCAAAGAGCCCTCATCCAGGTCAATATCACTCCCACTGCTGTCTGCAGGCTCTTCACAGCAAGCTGTGCTAAAAAGAGAATAAAGACCACAGATGAACTTCCTGCTAATCCCAGATAGCAAACTTTGCCTCTGATCAATACATTGTCTTATCTCTACATGCAATGCAGAAATTCTTCAGATAGACACAGGACTGCTAACAGGAAGGGAATATCTCTACAGGCAACACGTTAACAGAGTGGAAGTGAAAATCCTTTCTCCTTCACATTGCCGAGATAAAATGAAGTGTTCTCCATGTCCCTGACCTGTCACCCGACTTCCTGTCTTGCCTTTTTGTCTGTGGCAATAATGACGGTAAGTGATCCAGCAGGATGACTTTCCGTTGAAGACCCAAGAAAGGCCAGATAGCTGAAATATTGTGAGGTTATTCAGAGAAGCAAAGATCTTGAGGAACAATTATGTCTTTTTTTTAATGGCAAAAAAGCTGTGCAGGTATGACTCCATCTTCCTAGTGCACAGAAGCTACAGATGTGCTTTTAAGGCCCTACAAGTGTTGGCACGTGCATAGCACATCTTGTGCCTAGTATTGCTGTGCTTTCTTGCTGGAATTTTGAAACACCAAAGCTTGTGTTAAAGTGGATGGGATCGAGACCAAGTAAGACATAAAGGTATTGTAGTGGAGTAGTTATGGTTCTGGCATAACAACAAGAGGCAGTGAGGACTTTTGCTTCGGAGAGGAGAACAGTGCTGAGAACTCCTGGATTCTTTTGTTTTCAGAACTGAAGTGTGCCAAGCAAACCTGCTTGCCTTTTTTCCTGGATATCATTACAACAATTAATAGATGTAGGTAAGAACACAATGTGTGGAATAGAGTAAAGTATTAGAGACACGGTTTCATGAGTGTTATAAGCAAAATTAATTTCAGTTGGCTGGGAGATTCAGGGACACATTTTGGATGGCTAGAATATGAAAGGCATACTCCTGTCTCAGAGGAGGTGTGTGTGTGTGTGTGTGTGATTTTCTATACTTGATTATTAATGTGTATATTTACTTTGTGTTGCTGGAAGAGACAAAAACAGAGGTGGGGAGTGTTCTGAGTAGTTCCCCTAGCCTGTGTTCCAGCAGGACTTTGGCACGCAGCCTCCTGAATCTTCTGGGGCAGGGGTCCTCTCCCCTGCCTGCAGGCCATCTAAATGTAGGCTGAGAAGACTTTGTCTCCTCCTAAGGAAAGGGTTGGACATGAGCAGGCAAATTGCATGCCAGAAGAGTTGGTCTCCCTCCAGTGACTAGAGCGACCATCTCAATGAGTAGGTTAGACTACAGGTGTCACTTCTGGGTGGCTGAAGGTGGTGAGATGTGTCCCACACCTGTGGTCACACTTACAGAGATATTTAGTGGGAGTTACCTGACTGCCTCTGTACTTAAAGACTCGGGGAATTCTTTTATTCTGTAGACAACACCTTGAGGGCAGCTGGGGATAGATGTGAATGCCACCCGTTGCAAGTAGCTGAAAGTACATGCTCCTGAGTACTGGAGAAAAAAATACTTTCCAATTTGAGCATTTGGGGAATAAAATGGTAAGATAAAATACCATCATTCTGATTTCCCTCTTAGTTTCGATCTTCTGATATCAAGTATGTTCTGACGTCAGTCATGAGAACTGCTGGCTGTGAAGTTAATGCTGCACAGTGCCTTGGAGCAGAGCAGACCAGTGTTCCTGTGCCACCTCTGTTTTGAGGATTTCTAGGAATATTAGCTGGACCTGAGGTGCTGTCTGGGAGGGAAAGCAAGACAGGCATCACAAGGAGATGATCCTTTTTGAAAGGATTATTTTCTTTATTTAGTTCTCTTTTTCAAAATCATCCATATTGTCTTCCATTCCCAATTCCTCAGCAGTTTCAGAACACTTAATTAAAAGGTCATATTCATCTATGCCTGGTGGCCTAGATAGCTTCTGCTTCCACATTCAAGAGAAGCTAAAATTCCCTAGTGAGGATAAATGGAGAAAGTATTAGACCAAATTGGGTAGATGATACAGTTTCTGTGGAACCCAGGGAGAAGGAAAGCATATGTAGAAATCACATCTCCTGACAAGACTGCTCAGGCAAGACATTAGTCACAGGCTGGGAGTCAAATGGCTTCCTGAGTAACACCAGGAAACAGCAGCTATCATCAAATGACACATCGCAATATGATGCTTTGGGGCAAATTGCTTAATGCATATGTATTTCAGCTTAACTTGCTGTGAAATAAGGACAACACAGTGTTCACTCATCCCAAAAAGTAAATATGTAGGGAAGGTAGTAAGTTTGCTAGATATTCATGTCATGGAATGATACATCAGAGTGTATGGTGCACTGAAGCTTATGCACTGCTGCCTGTTCTTGACAAACATGCGATTTCATATGGGAATATCTGGAAGCATCTACTTAATCATCCTGTATTGGAGAGGTTTCACTAGTGTCCTGAGTGGGAGGTACTGTCCTGTTTGTGAGAAGTGCTCCTACCCTCTGACATGTGTCAATGAAATTTCTGTACTCAAGCAGTCTGAATGTCATATGCATATTTTTCCATGCATGCCCTCATGGCATACGTGGTGGAAAACTAAATAGGCTACATTCTCTTACCCCTGAAGCAGAAGGTTATTAAAATGTGAACTCCATAGTTAAAGTTGTAAAGCCAATTTCATAACTTATGTAGTAATGTTCCCTCTATTTAATAAGGCAATTCGTTGATCTGCAGCAGCAAATTATACTTTTTGAGCATTTAAGTAATACTTCCACTTGGCTTCCAGTTTACGAGGCAATTTAATATTTCCCTGGGCTCACTAGTGCTGACTGTACAGAACTTCTGGTGTTGGGCATTTATTCAGCATAGAAGCTTGAACAAAGTTATTGCTATTTTATGCACAATATGGGAACATTTCCTTTTAGAAATCTCCCCTTTGCCCAGCTACCACCAGTGCCATTGGAGTACTCCCAATTCTGGCAAACAAATCCAAAAGGAATGGATTAATCCAAGTGAACTGCGTAGGCAGCCAACATCAGGAACACCTGGCCCAAACAGGACATGGTGCCAGATTTCTAAAGCCAGCCTGACCTGGTCACCATCTCTTCAAAAGCACCAAAGGACCCGGTGTCTCCCCTGAATAATGGGGAGAATTCAAACATAGGAATCAGCTGCCTTGAGGAAACCTATTTCAGAGGGAGCCATTGAACAAGAACTGGTGGTATTTGTGTTGAGCCCTAAATGATTTAAAGAAGATATTTTTATGACCCTGGAGCTGTTTTGGTTTTCTATTTAAGTAGGCTCATGTAATGAAAGATACTGCTCCTGTCTACAAACCTTCTCTCATCTGTAGCCTTAGACCACAGCCATCAAGATGGTCAGAGCTGGGGTCCTTGCAGTTCTGACAGCAGAATTCCCTTGGCCTCATCCATTTGCAGTCATGGTTGTACTGGAAATCTGCCAGTACACTGGAGCTGATTCCTGGAGACACAGATATCCTGCTTATAATATTCCTTTTTCCAAATGGATCCTTCTTCAGCTAAAAGCCCACCCTAGCCTGGAAACATAAACATGTTTATTCCAGGAAATTTCAGAACATTTTTGAGAAATTTCCTTTAGGTGGCAGCAGGAGTACAAGAATATTCAGCCTCTTTGCTGCTCTGGGCTGCTACGGTGGTGTGGCTTCCTGCTGAACATAAAAACCCAGTTTTACAACCCTTTCACAGCCTAACACACATGGGGTTTTATTTTCCTTATTAGAGCAACTTGCTGATGAGCTGAGGTCATGAGTCAAGACCCCCTCGCCTGTCTGCCCCATCCTTTGGGTCTCTGTATGTAACTGCTATGACAGTCTGGACACTTAACAATATGGAAATGATGCAGTCCTTGCCTAGGGGATCTCAGTCTGGACTCAGTATTGCCTACACATAGCATTGCAATGGAGTGTGAAAGGCAAGGAGATGGCGAGGAGAATGCTCAAGATTACTGTGTTGCTTGTTCACCTGTTTTACAAGTCGAGGCAAAACTATCAATAGTCTAAATACAACTGCAGTAGAGCTGCTAAACTTTGCAGAATTCCCCATGTCTGGGATGGCCCTACTGCTTGCTTATCTGCTGGGAGGCCAAAAGCTATTTCTCTATTCCTCCCCTCATTTTCAGACTCTTTCTTCCTTCAAGTCTTATTTGCTTTGGAATGAAATTCCCAGCTGATGTGTGCATCACATTCCCTGGGAAATGCTTTGAAGTTTATGGTCTGCTTGTGAGACAAGAAAGCCTGCAAAGCCCTTTCCCTTTGGACACTGGTACGTCTAGGGGTCTCTCGGGAAGACGACCAGGGGTCTGGAAGCGTCGGCTCTCTGAACTCCATAGGATGCCATTCAGGCACTTCCATCCAGCTGGAAATGAGTCAGTAGCTCTCAGTACTGCTGAGGGGGACCTGCCTCAGGCCAGGCTGGCCTTGGTCTCGTGGGAAGCGAGGCAGAGACTGAACTATGGTTGTCATCTCTCCCTCACCATGAAGTGACTGATGTGGGATCTAGCAGGGTGACCATGGTTGGGGGCCTCAAGTGATTGCTCATATGCTGCTGTGTAAGAGCCTGCTCTGCCTCAGACCCTTCTGCTTTCCAGACTTGCTGGCCTCAGACTCCCCATTTCTCAGTGCTGCTCCAGAGGAGATGTTTTTCCAATATGTTGGGCTCCTGCCTTCTCAAGAGGGCCTTGAAGTGGCATCACCTTTTTGAAGACCAAGCAGATACACCTGATCTATACATTGCAGTGACTTGTGGAAGCTGCTGGCTGGGTGGTATAGGTCCCAGTATCCTGGCATTCTCTGTCATGCTCAAACCTCCTTCCATTTATCTGTCAACGAACAACTACCGTTGCCTCACACCCTCCTGGAGCCTGGCCATTTATCCAGCTTTTATGGTGAGTAAATAATATGCTCAGTTATATGTCTGGAAATAAGGTTCTGTACAAATTCCTCGGGCAATCAATATACAGAGTCGTTTTATGTTAGAAATAGCTTGTTCCAAATGGCCATATATATCTTTATTATACTGTAAATTCTCACACTGTCACTGGAAGCCACATATGCCTTATTACCCAGCTTTGGCTGCAGAGCAAACTCCTTCCCTCCTTCCCTTTCCAAGCCTCTTTCTTTCTCCTCCTGTCCCCTTGGCTCAAGGCTTAAGAATTAACCAACCTCTCCAACACACCTCAAAATCTCCTTCCCTTCCTGATGCAAAAGTGTCCTCTTGGGATTTTTTTTTCTCCCCTAGAAGACCCCACTACAACCTTCTTGCAAAAAAAAAACCAAAACCAAAAACCAAAAAACAGGCTTCTATCCATGCCCTATAGCCTTACTATTTTAGCTGCGTTTCCTCTGTCAAAATTATTTCTATGGCAAAAGCCTTGAGAGCTCCCAGCCAGCACTGAGCCCTGTTCTGTCAGGCGCTGTACCCAGTACACAAGATCGCTTTAGCCATCTTGAACCAACAATTTTAACAGAGGTCATCTGCATCCTCTGCTTAAGGTCTCTCCAGATGTGGGGAGTAGCCTGAAAGGTTTGTGAAAGATAAAGCTGTGGGACCTGGGCAGCCAGATAAAGAGAGGACAGTTCTGGCCACATCATGGAATACAAACTGCATTGGCACCGCAGGCAGGGATGGGGGCAATGGATGGTTTCTGCCCCTCAACAGCTGGGAGGCTGCTTCCGAGTCCTGTGCTTTAGCTAGAAAATCACTGGCAATGGTATATAGGAGGGTTTTGGTAGCTGTGAGTCTTCTCTGTGGGGAAAATATAAAAAAATCAGGCAAGAAGCAGAGCGTGGTGATATTTGCAGATGGAGAATGAGAGCCCTCGAACACAGGCACAGCTGACCCCCTAGAAGCACTCTCATTCTCCTTCCCGAGATGGGGAAGCGAAAGCTATTTGCAGGGTTAAAGTTACAGGCATTGGAGATAGCAAAATAAACAATAATGGCTTGAAGAGAAAACAGGAAGACGAAGCATGGCTGTGCCCTGGGAATAGTCACTGCTTGCTCAGCATGTCTTGCTGCTGTACAGCAGCTCAGAGTGGGTCCCGCTTCAGACTTTGAATTACTTTAGGGGAGGTATCTCTTTTTTACTGTTCTTAGCACTGGTGTGCCCGGAGAGAGCGAGCAGGGCTTGTCCTGCTCTGGCACAGCTGTGAGAGCAGACACTGCCATGGAAGAGAGGGGTGATGCTCACAGGGGTGAGGAGCATGGGTTGTATTTTACTGTGAGTCTCAGCTAAGCTCAGAAGAAAGAAGTTTCTTTGCAAATCCAGCATATTTGAGCAAGTTCTGAGGAGGCAACTAAAATGCCTCGCTGGGAAACCATTTTTGCTTTTCAGGGTGAGTGTGGATAATCAGGTGCATCCACGTTGCAGGGCTGGGCCTGGGCGGAGGGGCTGAAACATGGCCCACAGGTCTGGGACTGAGAAGTTTCTCCCCACCCGGTAAGAGCTGCCCTTGGAATAAGAGTGTTTCTCTATGTCAGGGGCTGGTGCTCTGCTTAGCACAGAGGTGCCCACATCTTCAGCTGTGGAGATTTTAGTTGTGGCTGAGCCATAACCTTGGGCCAGGGCTCTCAGGGGAGACTTGCTGCCAGCTCCGTGGTCTGACAGAGAGGGGATAAGTGAAGTTGCTCATTGTGGATACGTGACATGTTTGGGAAGGCTGTTAGTAAAACACAGCCAGGAGGACCGGCTCCAGCCCCTGGAACAAGGCCTGCACCTCTGTGAGCATCACCTCCCTGCACTAGACGAGGAGTGAAACCCCGCCACAGCCCCCTGAAGGCCAGCACCGCTTGTGTGGGGAGGCAGAGCTCTGCCGGAAAAGCCAATGTAATCCTGCAAAATGAAGTCACAGCTGGAAGCAACGGGCACATCCTTTGCTGGTGTAAGTCACCGCGACCTGATCGATTTTAGGGCCAGCCTTGGTATTGAAGATGTCGCAAAAAGTTCCTTCGAAGGAATCTTTAGAGAAATTTTTCCCCCTTGGTCTCCTGTTAACTTGCCTGTGATAATACATCTGCAGCGTGCTATCAGTGTGGAGCTTGCTCATGAGAAAAAGAAAGAAGGAGAGAGACTGCTGTTCATCTTATTGACTGCTTATTCACTTCTTTAAAAGTAATTAGGAGTTTAATCAGAGTTTCTATGGATTTTTGGGGGAATCTGTAATTAAAATCTGCACAGTCCCCTTGCATTATATACTTAACTTTCTCCCAGAGCTGCTCAAATATCTTTAATATTCTCACTTCCTCTAATGGAAACTGTCAAGTACCCCAACATAAAAACGACAACTAACGAAACTGCTACAACAGGCCGCCAAACCACAGCCCCCAACAGTTTTTTGTTGTTAGAAAAGGTCTGATCTGTGATAACAGCCCAGGCTGTAGGTTAACTGGCCTGATCGACTCCAAGCTGCTTTTTCTCTAATGAATAGAGATGTTTCTTTTCATCAGCATAGAGTGCAGCGTATGGAGAGGGGGAAGGGAAGGAGAAGAAAAAAAAGCCGTCTCACTGCGTAGGGATGGAGCCAGTCTCTTGATAAGCTTTCAATTAAGAGCAGATTAAAATTAGGCTTATCTTCCCCTGAAAATGGCAATGACGTTAATATAATAATACAATGTAATAACTTAATAACCCCGTTGGAAGTGACTCATCCACATTGGAAAGATCGCAATTTTCACAATTTTGCCGCCTAGTTCTGGGGAAGTTAAGTGTGCCCGTCCCTCGTTCCTGCGGGTGGGCAGGCGCTTGTGGGGAGAGGCAAAGCTGGGCAGTAGTTCATGGCCTGGCTGCTTCTCCTCCCGGCTGGTCCTCAGGGCGGTTGGATCATCTACCTTCAAGGCTGCTGGGAAGTGAGACTTGGGTCGAGTGTGGCTGGGGAGGTGATTAAGGGTTCTGATTTGCCTTGAAACACAAATCTCCTGATAATTAGTGTATTCCTGGAGGAAGATCTTCACCTGCTGGCAGGCATTGCATTTGGAGGGTAGCCAGGGTTAGCCCAGCTTTCTCTCTCAGAGGCAGACCTACAGTGCTTGCTTCTTCGTTAGCCGCTACCTGGGGGGAGGGCCCTGTGTGCTTGACCCATGCAACCAGGAAGGGACCAGTGGCATCCGGTGGCCCCGAGGAACAGTGAGACCCTGATCTGAGCCACAGGCAGGAAGCGTGTTTGCCTCCCTGTGAGACCCAGTGTGTTTGGAGCAGCTGGTGCCCGTGTGCAGTCAAGTGTCACCACCCCTCCCTGACACGCGGTCCAACACACGGGCACAGCCCTGGGATGTGGCTTTGTTCAGGTTGTCTCCCGTGTTCCCTGGGAAAACCAGTGAGATTTGGTCTCCTGGCCTCCTTTGTCTTTCCTCGTGCTCTAATGTTGGTTGAACGGCTCTTTGTGCATCACTTTGAGTTCCTCGGTGCCGTCCTTCACAGTTTAAACCCACAACGAGCTGGTTTGGCTCGTGTGTCTGAGTTTGCATTGGGACACTCAGCTGCATTCAGATCTCCCTTGTAAGTGAAGAAAGTCTCTTTTCTTGACCACATCAGCTGAGCAACGTGTTCCTGAGCATGTAGGTCAGTCTGGCAGGCCAGCAGCAGAGAGGATTTTCTTCCCTGCAAACTGCCCCTAAACTACCTGTCTCCTCAACACTATGGGGCCCAAGGCTTCCAGCAGCATCAGGAAAGTTGGTGCCTGGCCAGCTGGTTTGGAGGTGTACCTTGAAGCTATGCTGACTTGGGCCACCGCTTCAGATTTGCTCCACACCAATTCCCCCTTGGCTCCTTTCTGTGTGCCACTGGCTTTTCCCAGTTTCTGAACCCAACCTGGTCCTGGAGGAGTACTTTGTTGGCATTTCTCTTGCATGGTGCACAGAGGTGTAAGCAGAGCCTGAAGCTCCAGTTTTCTAGGTACTCTATTAGCACATGGCTCCTACCCCAAGCAGGTTGGTGTGACTGACAAGGGAGATTTGAGGAGCAGAGGTGGGTGATAGGTCCGTGTGTAGAAACAACTGTTGATGCTCAGCAGAGTCTTCCAATGCCTGGACCTTGCTGCTTACCCATCCCATTGCTCCACCAGGGAAAGGACAAGGTCCCAGAGCTTTGAGGTGTAGCAGCCAGTGTCTGGCATTGCTAGAAAAGACCCAGGAATCAAACACCCACAGCTGGTTGTTCCCTACTTCTCAGTCCAGCCCATCACATGCATTAAGGACTATGAAATCTGCTGGCCTTAGTGGGAGTTTCTCTCCTCTGTTCAGGTGAAGGAAATAGATTTCCTCTGCCACAGGAGAGTGTTAGTGAAAGCTGCCCTGTGCAGTGTTTGCTGCCCCGAGCTCAGGTGTTGACCCCTGCAATTAACCCAGACTGTCACCCGGGAAGAGCCTGATTGAACTGGTGTCATGGGAGAGTGCAGCCACTCGTTCCGCTTATGTCTGGATGAGGCTGGATGATCTCAGGCATGCCCTTTGGTTTCAGGGACAAAGCTGGTAAATCTGTTCCTGCAATCCAGACAAGGTAGCATTTTCCTGCTCTTCCCGGACAGAGACTACATCAATTTATTTATGTCTGGGAAAAACAGTCAGAAATACTTCTTAATTATTTTTAATGAAGCCCCACTTGAGATCATAGCAGTCTACTTTCCTTGTAAGGTCTGTGGTGCTTTGAATGCAGGATACATGTCTGGTTTACAGCTCCTGGAACCTGTGATCCCACTGCAGATTCAGGCCTGCTCCTACAATGAGCTCCAAGTCCTCTGCTTATAAAACTGTGTGGCTTTGTATTAAATCCCTGTGGGGACCAGAAATCAGCCTTCCAATGGCCTGATTGCCAGAGCAAAACCTTTGTAGGCACTTCTATAAGGGCCCACTAGCTGGAATTAGCCTTGATGATTACCAGCTGTTTGATATCACTACATTGCCGGCTGGTCTGCCCGGAGAGTTTTACTGTTAACACCAATCCATTACATCTCCTGCTGATCAGTGCTCTGTTGTCAGACATGAGACAATGACTACTACCCCCTCAGAGGGCTGCTCGTGTTTGGTATCCCCTGCACACCCTGCGGAGTGGATGTGATATAGCTGATTTCTCACCATCCCTTGGCAGAGGTGCAAGATGCTAACACCATACCTGGTGCTTAGCCTCTCCAAGAAGCTGAGATGATCAGCCTCAGATGAAGAGGCAGGAAGGAGCTTCCAATGCAAGGTAATCTCTGGTGTCTTTAGCTCCCTCTTGATTGGGCCCTGCCAACTGCCCTCTGGATTGAGGAGATCTGATTTGGCTGGGGGTGGTTTGCTCATCTCATTTCATGGGTCGGTCAACACTGTAGCCTGTAACTCGTGTCAGAGAAAGGTATTTATGTCTGTGCCCTATGTGGTGTTTTATGAAGGAGAGTATAAAACTATTCCCTTGTCACGAAGTCTGTCATCTTGGTCCAGAACCTGGGCGTTGAGCTTTACCCATGAGAAGTGATCAGATTAAATGGGTTGTCTTCCCAGACAGAGCACTCAAGACCTCCACTCAATAATAAAGTGTGATGATATAGTAATTTTCAGCTGACAAAGTCTAAGCACTTGAATGAGTTACCATACTTTTGTGTGCTGGCCACTCTGTTATGCGCTGGAGATTTCCTGCACTTCAGCGTGTCAGTGACTTGCTTGCGCCCTTGAGTTTATTTAGCTGAAAACAATGAATTAAAGCAGCTTTCTGGTAAGACAAACACTTACCTGTGCCCAAATGCAAAACCCTTCAGAGCAGTATTTACTCATGTCTGACCTCTAATGTGGGCCTAACCCTTTACCTTTTGAGTTGAGTGACTCACTGTGATTGACTGCAGGATGGGTCTGCTCAGTCCAGTGCAGGTGCAAGGTGGACAAGTTCAGTGCTAAAGAGAGTGAAAAACAACAGTAAGCAACTGAAGTAATGAGGAAATATCAGCCTGGAGAAAAAAAGACCATATTTCTTTCCCTTGGCATTGTGGGCTGTGGTTTTTCCATGCATAAAACGGAGTGTATAGGACTCTTATGGTCTTAAAACTCTAGCTTTAATTCAGAAATGCCTCTAATGCACTGGAAGGTCATCCCATGGAGAGTGACAGCACAGCAATGATGTGGCCACGATTAACCCAGTTCCTTGTGGTTTTCCCTTTCCCACTCCTGGTTGTGCAGGTAGGGATGTTAGAGTGGGAAAAGAAATGGCTTGAAAGCAATTAAACTGGGAAGTAGTTAGATCCCGTGTAATAGCCATAGTGAGGGGAGAGCAAAGGAAAACAAGGGAAAATGGGGAAAGGAAAGGAAAACAAGAGGTTTCTCAGGTGTAAAAAGGACATTGCGTGCACTGCATGAGATGTGGCATCAACACTGGCAGCAGGAATCCATCTGTTCATGGTTATGGGGCCATCTGGTCCCATATGTCCATCTGGTTATGGGGCTCAGTTCCTTTACCCTGCTCTGGTTTGATTTTGAAGGTCACTCGGCACCAATCTGGGATCAGGAAAAAATGTCCCTCATTCCTGTGTTTCGTCTGAGGTGATGCCCATCAGGGTGCTTTTCACCACTCATTGTATTTGTGACCTGGTTTCTCTGTGCAGGAACTTGTGGTGGCAAAAGGCGGAGGATAGTCCTGGGACCCCAGTTGTCCCCAGGTTTGTGTCTGACCTCACGTGTTTCTTTACACCAGAGTCTGTCACTTCAGTGCTTACTGGGGTGCGCATCTGTTAGAGGGGCTGCCTGTGTCAGGAGGGGATGAGATAGGCTTTGTTGCTGGTATTCAAGGCTAAACTTTGCAGCCTCCACAGTACTGTTTGAATGCTCTTCTCCCTCAATTGTTTGAGGATAATGAAGGTGGCAGTTTCTTGTTTGGATTTAAGCTACTTTAGAAGGTTAAGCTGTGGGCTGCTTTTGGGTACTTCTGTGTCCCATCACCCATGTCCCATGACAACAGATTTGGTAAGTGCTGCTTAGCTGCATTTCCCTCCAGATACTTACCAGTAGGACAACTGCATAGATTTGTTAACACTGCCAGGGGAAAAGAAAAAAAACATAGAGTATTTTGCAATGGGAGGCTGTTTTCTTGAGCTTTGGCCTGTATTATTTTGGTCTGATTTTGAAGTGCTTGTTTTTTAATAGTTTTCCATTGACTGACACAGGAGGCTACTTGTAAAATTGTAATAGAGAAATTCGAATGTTGCACTCTATAGAAAAATAAGACATTCATGTTGTGCATCATAAATAGGGAAATTTAGCCTTTGACAGCAAGAACAAGCTCAGCTGATTGTGGATGTTTCTGAGGATGCTTTTTAGCTTTGTCCCCTCTCAACAGCATAGTCAGGACTGGACCTCCTACTTGGGTGTGTGAAAGCTCCTTGTCTTTATTCCTGAGCAGCCAGGGCTAGCCAACATTGATAACTGTGTTCAGTGTTCAATAAATGGTGTTTATTGTTGTTGGAAAAAAGTAATTCCCCCTCTGGCAGTGAAGAAGGTGTGATTTGTAAATAGAAGTCTGGGAGCGGTGCTGTGGCTGCAGATAGAGCGAGGGTTTGACAGAAGCGCAGCAGAGCTGGATTATGTATGTGTTGGTGTGTAGGAGCGAACAGCCCTGTCAAAATGCAGACTGCTTGCTAGAGCCACTGACTGCGCTGGATGAGACCCTGCAGAAAGCAGATACTGTGCAAAATGGCTCACGTACCATAATTCCCAGCCACGCTTGCTAAGGAGGAATTCTCCAAATTATGTGGGACTGGAAAAACATGCCTAACAGCTTCATTTGACATAATTTCAAACGTGAAATATCTTTAAGAAAAGTATCTTACTTTGGCCATGTTGTAGATACTGAGATGCCTACTAAGGCTTGTTACACAGGTCACGGCTGTTTTCCTTTGAACAGATGATATTGCTTGTATGTAGAGAGCCATGTTCTTTCAAAGGATCTCCTCTCATCTGGCATGCTTTTGCAGGTTTTTAGCTTTCAGGAGACTTTTCTCTGCTCTGATCTCCCACCTGGGGTTCTCTTTGTCATTAATTTCCTCTGGAATAGAAGCACTTGAGCTGCAAACTCAGATGCTGGAGGAGCATTTGGGAATGTGCCATTTGCCCTGTTGCTGCACTTTTCCCTAAGCATCTTTGGCCACAGTCGGAGACAGGCTCCTGACCAAGGTGGACACACATCTATCCTGGCAATGCTGTTCTTTTTTAGTTATTCTTGTTTTTCGCTCCCACTGCTTCGCCACCCCATGTCTGTGCTGAGAAGTTGATTGAGGACGTACCTTGGCCTCTTCCCTAACTTGAGCCTGGCATCATCTACAGGCTGGATGTGGAGAGGGCAATGAGCAATTCAGGTACTGGTCCCTGGCTGCCAGTTTATGCAGCAACCCCACAGGACCCTCCCTTTCTTAAATACAGGATTCTCACGGTAACTGCAGATATGCTGGATCGTCCCTCGCAGCACTTATCTCCCTGATGTGTGCAGCCGGCTCCCTGCCCTGGGCCTGGCCACTACTTAGTCAGGACGTAGATGTTTAGTCTCTTTTAATTTGTTCCTCACAAATCAATCCCAGAAGCCTCCCAGTCATTTCTGCTGCCTTTCTCCCAATGCTGTGCAGTTTGTCGATACCCAGCCTGCTGCTGGGGATTTAAAAATTGGTATGTGTATTTTTAAGCAAGCAGCTCCCTGCACCGAGCTCTTGGAGAGCAGCAACTGAAGGCTGTGTGCATGGAGGTGTACAGGGAGGGGAAGCTGGAAAAGGGAGGAAGATCCACCAGGTTGCTTGCTGTCTCTTCCTGACCCCATTGAGGACATGCTTGGAGCCCATGCCTCATTTCAAGTCTGTCACCTCAGTCATCGGGGAGCTGCTGGAACAGGCTGGGAACAGGCTGTGCTGGTGCCAATGGCGCTACACAAAAAGGCATTCACAAATAACGAAGCTCTGAAACACCCTGAGCAGAAGTGTCAGCAGCTTGAATTGGGGTCACTTGGGCCTTGGAGAGAAGCAGGCTGGGCTGGGGGAGCGGGGAAGAGACCTCCCCCTCTTCTGCTTGGCTGGGGGAAGGGGCCTCCAAGGCAATGGGGAGCGAACCTGCTCCCGCTGGCTGTCCCTGGGAAAGCTGGGCTCTGGCAGGGGTCCTTAACCCCACTGCAGATCAGGGTCTGGCCACCCTGGTCTTCTTCAGGCCTCACATGAATACCCAAAAAAGCATGCTCCCAGCCACAGAGCTTGACTTTCTGAGGCTGCTGTAGG
Source organism: Mycteria americana (assembly GCF_035582795.1). Lineage (NCBI taxonomy): Eukaryota > Metazoa > Chordata > Aves > Ciconiiformes > Ciconiidae > Mycteria > Mycteria americana. The sequence continues at coordinate 31,166,538 of NC_134373.1, forward strand.
CAAACAGATGCTGCCCACGGACCAGCAGTTCATGTAGCCTCCTGACTGTCTGCAGTGCCCTGAGCAGCCTTGACAAGTTGCCACCTTGCTCCGTGCCTCAGTTTCCCCTTTTCTATAACAGGATAATAACGCTGATCTACCAAGGGGAGGGGGGGAGTTGACGAAGGATGTTTGTGCCTGAGGGGCTGCTGCTCCCAGAGAGAGAAAGGAGGTTGGCTTTGAGACAAAAGCAGAAGGATACTTGTCTTTGCCATCAAACCAGTGGCTGGCTCTGGCCACATGATGACACCTCTTCATGCTGTTTCCTTAAAACAGGAAGGCAGATCCCACCAGGTCCAAGCAGCACTGAGGGTTTGCTGAACCTTAGCTCTGAACCAGGTAGCCTGTGGTCCCCATTTGAAGGTGTCATGCCACTGGCTAAAGGAAGCTCATCAAGCCAAGTCATAAGGACCCACTGCAGCAGGGTATGTAAAACATAGGCTTTCTGCTGGCTATACTTGCTTCATGAATCAGTTCTGAGGGATAGATTTTTAAGGCTGTACTGAGTGGGAGCAAAGACTGCCCCTGCCTCCCAGGTATTTAATAGCAACTAAGCTGCTAAAGGACTTTGCCAGCATAATTCCTCTGCAGTGCAGTACCTAGGGTTGAGCCACCAGTGCTACCTGCTCTGAAGACATGAGATACAGCCCTGAGGACATGTGGGATGTAGTGTTGCTGTTCCCCATACTGGAATGGTTAGTGAGTACACAGATACCAGTTGGACGTGTGTTCAGGGTTCTTACAAGTGCAGTCACCAAATGCTATCTCCTGAAACCCTGGGGCTGCTTTGCAGCAAATTAAAGAAGAGAGCAGAAGCCCATATGCTGTTTCACTGGTCGAAGTGGGGAGAACAAATTAAAGTGCCTATTTTAGCACAGTGAGACAGCTGTGTTCTTCTCAAGGCAGTTTCTGAGAAGCCACCTATCCATGCTTGATGGAGGGGAAAGCATCTGGCCTAGCAACAGCCAGTTAGCCAGAAGTGGCAGGGCTGGCTAATACTTGCTGTTGAGGAAATCTTTGGATGACAGCTTGGCAAAGACCGAGGAGCAGATACAAGCCCCACATGCTCCCCACTAAGTAATGTCAGGTGCCTTTCATGGGACTGTGGTGCCAGGTGAGAAGGGGCTGTGACGTACGCAACAGGGTTTTTAAGGGCTCAGCAGCAGTGGGTGCCAGGTGTTCAGTGGGATTTGTCCACTGTTGGTTGAGACTCTGAGTTATCATCAGCAGAGTGAACCTGGGGAACTGGGTTGCAGGAACACTCTTCAGCTGCTTCCCTGCAAAGGCAGGCAGCTACTTAAAGAGCCTGTAGTGGTTTTTAAGCAGTACAGACGTATTATGTATATCATGTTACTGTCAAGCCTTGGTGCACTCTGGCATTCTTGTTCTTCTGTTAGCAAAATGAGGTTTAGGAAGTTTAAGTGACCAGAATCCCAATAGATTTCTGCATGAGGAGAAAATGGAAAGGTGGGGGTGTTGTCATGCCTTGCCACAGGCATAACAAGTGACAATTGGATGTTGCCAACTATGTTTGTTCTTTATTTCTAACATAGTTTTCATAATAGAAACAGAGTTGGAAATTAGAGAAAATGTTGTTTCAGTGTTAATAGGTCACAAGAACCAGGTTGCTCAGAGGATGTAATCCCTCCCCATATATGTACATAGATGCTGGGTGTGTTTAACTGTTTCAGCGTCCAAAATACTGTAGGGGAATTGTTAGTACTTTCTTTTAACCCCTTGCTGATAGTGCTTTATAGTTCACATGACATGATTAAATTAAATTAAACCACACCAAATCTAGGCTGAAGTTTCCCTTACTTGGCATTTAGGACCTTACACTTTGGAATGAGTTCAGCCTGTGATATGCATGTTTTTGGGTGCTTGCGGGCTATTCCTATGTGGTCCAGAGCTGGGAGAAGTCGCTCTGTTATCAGGAGGTTTCAGTTTGCCAAGCAGTGTCTACCTGTCTCCTGAAAAAATTCTTATGGATCCACAGTCAATAAAAGGCTGCAAATGACTGTTATAAAGGGCTGACTGCTTTAAGACAAAAGAATAGTTCCTTTCCTTTTCCAGGTGAAAACTTGTCCCAGAGACAAAGTGATTTGCTGAAGGTCCCTCAGAAAATGTAAAAGAGAGACAGGAGATGAACCCAAGTCACCTGACATCCCATTTGATGCTCTCTTAACCAAACTGCCTGCCTGCATTATGGGAAACTCGGCAAGAAACATGGGTAATGAAGCTGCCCAGCTGCCTGGAAGAATGACTCTGCTGCTATACAGCAGGTAATCCTTTAGATTTAAGAAATGGCATAACTTGTAAGTAGGAAGTTTACAGAATATGTCATCTGAAGACACTGCCATGTTTAATGCATTCGGTGCCAATGATTTGCTTTCCCTTGCTATGCTGTTTACAGAGCAGCTGGTGCAGAGCTGTTGAGCTTGCTATTGAAGATGAAAGGCTGGTTGTTTTTCAAAGCCCTTTGTGCCTCTTTGCTCCTAACTGGAGCTGTCAGTGCAGATGCTTTTTATTTCCTTTATCACTGGAGGTCTGAAGTCCCTTCTCTAAAGATTTCCTCAATTCAAAGGAAGATTTCTCTTGCTCTTAGTCCCAAAAGACCTGGAGGGTCTTTGCTCTTTTGTTTGGGCTGAAGACTCCACAGGCAATGACAGTGCCTTCGAAGGACTGCTGAAAACCTTTAACCCCCAGACAGCCAATGTCCCATCTGAAGTCCTTTGATGAAGGCATGAGGAATTCAGTCTGTCCTGCTCACTTCTGTGGCCTGGGAATGAAAACACCCCTCTTGAACTATATAGATGCAGTGAAAATTTTCTGGTGATTATTAATTAGTGGTGTTTACAATGGTACATAAAGGATGGAGCTTCCCCCCTCAAAACAGGCACAGAGAGCATGTGTTAGGTACTGTACAAACCCGCACAAAGAAATGCTCACTGAAGTTGTTTAAAAGCCAAGTAATCAAGGCAGCAGAATCTTCCCCATTTCAAAGCTGAGGCACTGAAGCTATGGGAGGTCAAGTAATTTGCCCAAGATCATGACAGACAGATGAGGCACAGCTGAGAATTGAAAACAAGGTGGTGCTTTGGTACGTGAACAACCCGATTTTCCTCTTGTGTGCCATCTCACATGCACTGAAATAGGCTGAATTACAGGATTTTCTCTCTCATATAGTCTGTCAGCTGGTGGTTCTGTTACTTTGGTGGGGGAACTGTCTTAGAAATCTCTCTGATCAGTCATTAAATCTGCATTATCTCACTTTTTTTTAAATGTTCTAGCCAATGAGTTTCTCTCAGAGCCGATCTAATTGGTCCTTAGTGGCAGTCTGAAGGGCAGTCCCTGCAGTGCCCATTCCAAGCACGCAGCCTTCCCACCCAGCCTGCACCAGCAGGGTTATCTGTCAGTCAAACCGATGCTCCTAAATGGCTACATCGCCCAACTGGAAAGCAGTCTATGCAAATCTCATAATGAAGCTGTATTATGAACTGGATCCTGAGTGTTCTCCAAAGCTCTCCCCATCAGTGCATTCAAGTGACTTCTGACTGATGAAATGCTCTTCAGCTAAATGTGCTTTTCATCTCTAAATGTGTTTTCTGTAAATGATTCATAAAAGTGATTCCAACTGGTATTTTTCAGGTTGCCCTGTAGCCCTGCTGCCAACACATACACCTTGCTGACCACACAGTATAGCCCTGGAGGGGACCTGCAGCTGAGCTGCTTGTGAGTTGTGCAGGGCTGAAAACCCCAGAGCCCAGCTGCTCTCATCTCATCTGAACAAGAGAGAAACAGTCCCAGAGTCACTTAGTTCACTAACAGCCAGAGCAGATCTTGCTCTGCTTGCTGAGCAGTTTGAATGAATTGATACTGAAGGGTGAATGCTGAAACCAAAGGAGGAATGCCTCTAGATACATTTCCAGTTTTAATGTTCTCTACTTATCAGAACGTGATGGCACCCGACACTGGGAGATCCAGGCAACTATCTGCTTGTTTCCTTCCTGTTTTATTTCTTGGGGTAGTGCTTACACAGCAAACCACATGCAGAATGCACACAACATTCTTCCTTCTGTGCATCCACATGTGAGCTACTTCTTTGCTGTTACTGATTAACCATTACATAATTGAGATTAGAAATACATGCGTGTGAGGAGGGTGACATGGTTGCCAAAGAAAACTCGTGTCCTGCACCTCAAGTATCAGGTCACCAGAGAACTGAGTGTAAAGAATAATCAAAATGCATATGGCTACTGCTGAAGGTGACTGCATCTCAGTAGGGAATATAGTTCTTTCTCTCTCTGTTATATTTGGCCAGTTGTACTGTATCAGTGCAAAAAACATTACCCAAACTCAAAAGACTAGCTCCAGTCACTCCAGAAGTCTGTACGGAACTGGTAACAATGTGAATCTTTAAGTCCTAGAGCATTGCCCTCAATTTGCTTTCTCAAACTGCCTGATCTGAGAACACCACAAATTCTCTACCTGATTCTGTTACCAACTTTGCTGATTTCTATTTTAAAAAGGTTTTGTTGATTTTTATTTTGTAAATTTTAACCTCTTCAAAAAATATCCCAAGTGCACTGAATATGTCATCTCCTGCCCCAGAACCCATTTGGCTTAATAATTAAGAGATTGATCACCACTGGCAACAGACATAAAAGTTTAAACTGTGTATAACTGTTGTCTGTACTAATGCAATAAAAGTGGGTTTACTTTTACAGTGGTAATTTTAGCAGCAATCTAAATCAACACCCTGTTGATGATCAGACAAATCTTCCTTGAAACAGAAATGCAGTGCAAGTGAGCTAGTTAGTATTATGAGCACATTATTGTCTTTACTTTCCGCAATCAGCTTTTATTCATGCTTTTACAATAGGTGTAAATTTTTATATTTCCTTAGGCAAGCAGAAGAATGAACTGAACTTCTAGAAAATTACTTAAAATAGGCTATAGTGATAAAAAGTAGACAATCCTGTACAATGTGTAAAAGGTCAATGGCTTAGAGTGCCGAGTACTGCAAATGGGCAGCCGTGCTATGCTGGGGCTGGCAGTCAGGCAGCTGAAAAAGAAAAGCTTGGCTGGAGTGGTGTTTGAAGTGTGCTGGGGTGTTTTCTGTATGGATGTGTGTTGGGGAATTTAGGAGGGGAGAGGGAGAATGATGGGGAGAAAATTCTGTGGTATGAGGCACAGCCACTGGGTGAATGACATGGAAGAGGAATCATCTCATGTGAGGATGGAGGACTTGCTCCTGTGACAGACCTGGGCTCCCTCAGCTGTTCCTTGTCCTCATCTCTCAATCCCAGGCTGCCCTCAGCTGTGACCAGGTGTAGGAGAAGTGAGGGAGACCAGGGAAGTGGCTTTGTACCTTTGTGTGATACAGAGACAAGCACACTGTGCAGAGAGAAGAGCAACTCTGGAGAGCTCTGGGCTTGATGCTCTCAAGCAGTTTTATGTTCAAGTTTTATTTTCCCATTCTCTTGACAATGTTGCTTTAAAAAGTTGAAAGAAATCATTGAGATCTTGCTATATTGAAGTCTCAAGGGCACTCATGGCATGGAAAAGCTTGTTGCTCCACATGACTCTGCTCCCAAGCTGCAGTGGCTCAGACAAGCAATGTGATGGCAGCTCACACTCACATTGCTTCCAAGGGTGGAGCTTTTGTTTTTCCTGTTTTCTAGGTCCATCCAAAGGATCCTAGATGAGTCACAGGATGCCCTGCATGCCTCTCACTGGAAACTCTAGATGGATTTATGCTTGTAGTTGATTTGAGGATCACCATTTTACTTTTGTCAGGAGTGCAATTCCTGTTGGCTTCCAGGAGAATCTATTCAGCTGAACATCTAGACAGACACATTATTCTTTCTGCTCCTTTAATGTCTCGGTAGTCCTTTGCCATCCTCTTCCAAAACAAGACCACCCATGAATCAGTTTGAATGCTACATGCAATGTGTTGCTCCCCCCTGACAGGGGACAGCTATTCTGTGTACATGGCTGCACATCAGAAAGTGCTTGGAGCTGAGGTCCTGAGGTTGACCTGCCTCAAATAGGAGTCACTGCCCCATGTTTTCCGTTCTGTAATCTTTCAAACCATTCTCCTGTCTGACTGCTGTTTTGTAAACTCTCATGAAAGTTGGTTGCAAAGTGTTATCATTGCAATTTTCAAGCAAAAGGAGAGACATGGTGGTGGCAGATTCAGTGCAGCATAACTGAAGGGAGTGACAGGCATTACATTATAATTGGCCTTTCTATCTCTGGTCCTTTCTTTATTTTATGAGTAGCAAGATGACAATAAGTCAGCTTAGGTTGACTGTTCCTTGCCTGCAGAGCCATGCTGGTGTATCAAGAGATGGCTATGTGATGGACAAGTTGAATGTTAAGCTTTGTATGGCCACCAGTCTGGATGATTCCTCATTAAAGCAGTTCATGTCAGTGCAAGTTCAGATCCTAACATAGAAACAACCTCCTTTGCAACCAACAGGGATGGGATGGGCCATGGCTGGGTTCTCAAGCCTGTTCCAGTTTGCAGAATAACCCATTTCCCTGGGGAGGAGCAGGCTGCACCTTCTTAAGTTGCTTAGTCAATTTGTTTCACTTAGCAATAGTAGGATGTGTATAGCAGCCTGGTTTGCTTTGTCCTAGAGAGCTGTGTCTCCAGGGACTCTTAAGTCATCTTATCTGCAGTCAATGACAGATGGGGCTGGCTTTGATATCTGCTTGCTTTTTCCCTGGGGACTCAAATGGAATCTGTAGCTTATTCTAGGTGGGCTGCTGGAGAGCTACAGAATGGCAGTGCAATTGTACTTTGATACCAGTGAGGAAATCCAGGGCTGATTACCTTACCATCATGGCTAGAATGAGCATGGAGACTTCCACAGATGATGGAAAGGGAAAAGACCAGGGATGGAGAGTCTGTGGATCAACAGCCATCCACATATTGAAGAACAGAGAGGCAAACCCATCTGTTAGCTGATAGTGATAGCTCATCCATAGTGACTTGGAGGACAAGTACTCTCCAACTGCGTGCTGGAAGCAGAAGGTTCAATGAAGTGAGCTTCTGTTGTGTCCCTGAAGCCAAAGAATATTTATTTCAGGAACAACCCAGTGCTAGCAGTGACCTTTCGTATCCTATCCTTCTTTGGGGCCGGCACTTGGCTCTGGTGCTCTGTGTAAGCCAATCATTTGTCCTGGTTTTGGCTTTCCTTTGCCTTCCCATTTCTGGCTCACCCTGGTTCATCACATGTCAAATTACTTCCATCCTTGCTGCCTGCCAGCGTGGGGCATGGGCCAAAAATACAGTAGAGCAGAAGATACCACATGCATAGCCTGCTTTCACAGGCCAGATACAGCTGTGCAGTCCAAGCCTGTGGCCCCAAAGTTCTTTCCTTAGCTTGTGAGCAAGCAGGGAGCCTGTTGCCTTCAATGACTCTTTTGCCTAAGAAAGCACTTTGTGACTTGTCCTACAGCAAGGTGTTAAGTGATGCAGACTTGCCCTCTCCAGGCCATCTGTCCAACCTCTGATGGAGAAGAGGAGCTGCTCACTGTGCTATCTCAGATGTGTTTGGCCATCCTGCTGTTTGGGCAGACCTGCTGCCCTTCGCTGGCTTGCACATCAATACCAACTGCGTCAGGCAACCACCCAATGCATCTGCCACAGCTTTACAAAGCAGCCACAGCTTTCATTGGCATGGCCAGAGTCATCTGTTCTGCATGAATGGGGCTGACCAGCATCTGGCAAATCTCTGCACCACTGGGATGTGTTGTAAAGAGCAAGGGACTGAGTAGTCCAATAGCATGACTATAGAGCAGGATTTAGTCACTGTAAGCAATGGCTCTGCCCTGACATGGTTGCCTTTGAGCTTTGAGCTAGAATGAGTCAGTCTCCTTCCCCATTTAAAACCACCTGGATCCACAGTGTCTGGTAAAGTCATGATATCTGTCACATAGGCAGTTTTTTGGTGTCCATGGCTTCAGTTTCAGTGGTGGGTGCTCTCTCCATGGAAAAGTTTGCTTTGGCAGCCAGCACATAGCTGAGGTAGCTCTGAGATTCTGCCCCCTCAAGGGAGGGCTGGATGGAGTGGATATGTGGGGCAGATCTGGCCCATGCAGGCAGCAGGTCTCCTCCACCCTGTGCAAGTAGCCATCCTTTTTGCTCTGCCTTTCCCTAACAGCAAACACAACCCCAGAGCTTGTCCTCCTTGGCTGGCTGGTAAATGAGCCATGCTTACTGAAGAGGCAGCTGAGGCAATGTAAACCTGTATTGCCACTCATTGGCAATAACCTGCCTCATTGCATGTGCTTTGTCCACGTCAGTGCACCATTAGCGAGGTGAAGTGGCAGAAGAATGCACTGGCAACGCAGTTGTCTCCGGCTCTAGAAGATCTAGGAATGTAATGGTCTTAGAGACTGAGAGATGCACATTTCCACCCCACTGAAATGTCTGAGATTTAGAAAATCTTCCTATCTTGAAGCAGAACAAGCTGCCTGCATTTTGAAAAACTGAAAAACATGGCTTGAGTCAGTCAAAATGTTTTTGACGTTTCCTTTCAAATGTGAGCTTTTACTATGTGTTTGCAGTTTTTTTAACTATAACAACTAAAAAAATCTTTGAAATGACGTATTTGAATAATTTTGAAACTTTATTCTCTCATTTCTTACATAAAGACAATCTTCTCCATTCCTTTCCCCTGCAAGCCCACATTTTTCACCAGTCTCAGTGAATCCCTACTTCCTGCTTAAAAAAAAAATCAGTTGGTATAATCTAAATCTGCTTGATTCAATTAGAAAGAGCTTTTGTGAAGCTGCAAAGTCAGAGAGTTTATCTCTCAAATGCCAAATGGTGGCAAAGAGGTCATCACTGGACATAAAATTAACCCTAGAACCAGTTTTTCCTAGCTTCTAGCTCAGTTTTAAATGCTGGTAGTTCTGTCTTTGGTTTGAGTCAGGAAATCACAGTAAGAAGCCTCATAAATCACCTAGAAATTATTTGATAGTGAGACATCAAACAGAGATGTGAATCCACATGTTTTACGATCCTAACTGCAAGCAAAGACATTAACTACTCATTCACTGACAGTTGGTTCTGAATCCCTATAACGTGCTTTAAGAAAATGTATGTTTGTGAGATTTACCCTCAGCTAAGTCTCCCCTCATACTAGGTCTTGTAGGTACTTGACTAATAATGTGAGGCATAAGGGTACGAGCCACCTAACAGCTTAGCACCACAGTAGATCCGTTCACTCCTTGCAGCATGTATTGGTTTTTAACTAGACTTTGCTCCAGGTCTGTGTCCCTAGCACACAGAACTGTCTCGTTGGTGACAACCCACTGAAATCAGTGGAGTTACAGTCTTATATCTGTGGAGCTGGTCCTACAGGCTCCTCTTGGTTTTATGCAGCCTTGAATGCCATGCCACAACTTCAGCCCGGTGTGTGACCTGCCATTGGGCGGGACGATGCCTCCTCCAAGGCCAGCATATTAAAATGTCTGAATCTATACATATTCATACGTATTTTGATGATATATGGTGTCTGTAATTTTTTGAACAGGTCAGCCTGAGGAGGATTGAACTGAGGTGCAAAGGAAGCCCCCCTGTCTGGCCAAGATACAGCAGAGGAAATCTTTGCCATAACCAACGATAACAAACCACACCAATTACTCAATTAAAGCTAAACCCAAGACAGTCAATTTAAGAGGCCTTTGGGATTTTTTGAGAAGCATGAACTCCTAATCAGTGCAAAGGGAATTGCTCCTATTTATTCCAGAGTTGAGGTTGCCCCCAAATTTGCAGATGCTAATTTTGAAAAAGAGAATCAATCATTAGTTTTTAATAAAGAACTTGCTTCTTGGGAGGTGGGGGGAGCCACTGAAAGCATTTCCCCAGCCGGTTTGGAGTTCATTAGTGCACTGATCAGGGAAAGTGTGCAAGAAAAGTGCAGTCAGATGAATATTCCTTATTTAACCTCTGAACCAGTAATTCAGAAAAAAAGCAATTTCTTCTAAATCTGAGTTCCAGATGACTGCCTTTTATCTGAGCTCCATTAAATTATTCCCCTGCTAAATTCTTATGAAATAGGCTGTTTGCTCCAGTAGCAGCTGACTCCCTGAGATCATTTTGAAACCAAAACATTCTGTTTTCATTAGTAATGATCCATCTTTCACCCTCGTGATGTGAGGGGCTTGAGGAAGGTGTTTGCGCCTAGGTGTCAACTTTCCGCATTGAATCCCTGTTTCTTCACTGGCGTGGGGACAGGCTGGGTGAGCTGGTTCCTGCTTGTCTCCCTGGCTGTGGGTAGCACTGGGGTACAACAGAAAGACGTGAGAGCATCTGGCAGCGGTGCTACCTCCAACCAAGTCAAGAGGCAGTGTTCTCGGCCTCATGCTCACTGCACCAGCTGGTAGCTTGATCCCTCTCACCCTCATTCCCACTGCAGTGGCTCAGCAAGGTCTCCTCCCTTCAGTCTCAGTTATGATAATTTCTTTCTTCCTTCCTTGGTTGCCCCATGTGATTCATCTCCAGGGTTTATTTCTGTGTGGCAACCACCAGACATAATTTTTCTACAGTCTCCTGTTTATTCTGGACTTACACACTGCATGTTTCCTACACAGCCCTTTTTAAAAACACAGATTTATTTGGTTTTACTGACTCTGGTCAAAGTAGCGGTTCTGAAATCCCATAAGGATGGAGCATTAGGGGAAGACAGATGTGATGAGCTGGGGCTGCTCCACATACCAAGTGCAGCGGGCTGAAAATAGACTTGACCTTTTTATAAACTGAAGTATTGTCCAGCCCTGTTTTCACTGACCTGATGTATTAATGTGCTGAGGGGACTGGGCAGGAGAACTGCCTCAGCATTTCCCAGGTGGTGTTTGCCTGGGGTATGTTTGCCTTGACAGATTTCTTCCCGTACATGAACTCTGAGGCAGAATGAATATTTTATAAAGCTGTTTATATCTCTGTCTATGACTTTTATGGCAAATTGAGCTCCCCTCATGTTGTATTGCTTCTCTTCCTTCCTCTCCTTGGTGACCTCACAGTCATCAGTGCCTGAATTCCTGCCCTTATGTACCTCATTTTCTCTCTCTGCTGTCTCTGAGGAGGGCTCCATATCCATGACCCAGCGTATGTGGCTTTGATGCTACTTGCTAGGGTCTGAAGGGCAGTTCGCATGGCTTGAGCAGACTCAGGCCTATCTAGGTGTGTAGAAGACCCCAGAAGTCTGGAATTCCCTGCCAGGAGCAGCAATGGGAACTGCAAGCTTGTTGCGGGGCTTTCAGGCTCCTGCCTCTGCACTGGGGAGCCTGGAAGCCCCCAGACCCCAAGGGTTTGCAGGGTCCTCGCCGTGGAAATGAGCTGGGTTCCCTGGGCAGCCAGATGGTACTGAGGTCTGGGGACCCAGGTATCCTCACACCAGTGCAGTCCTGCCAACATCCAAGGAGGAGGTTCTTCCTATCAAACCATTTTACCACAGGTTTAGTGCTACAGACAAGGCAGTTCCTCCTGCTTCTCAACAAAATAGGTGAGAGGAGAATCAGGCTCTTAATCTCAAGGGATCCAATGGCATCTTACCATGTCCTCTGAATTATTCTGTCGCAAGCATCTTGAATGTCTGGTTTATCTCCTCTAAAATGATCAGTACACTGCTTATCAATCAGCCTTATTTAACAACTAACATGCCACAGGTGGTTTAGCAACCTGAGCATTGGGGCTGAAATAATTGCATTCGCTGGAGCCCTGTGCCTGAAGCAGGAGGGAGCTGCTGGTGCTTTTGAGATGCTTGGGTGCTGTGGAGATGGGGGCACAGGGTGCCTGGGTGGGCGGCCAGCTGGCCACCAGTGTCGGGCTCTGTCCTGCTGCAGCATACCAACTCTTGGGAGCAGCAAATTTCAGTTTTACAGTGGATTATGAAAGCAAGGCTGAGGAAAGTGAAAACTTATTTTCTCTCTCAGGCAATTAAGGAACCCAGGTTATTTTGCCTTAGGAATACAGCTCTACCTGCCTGGCTTGCTCCTACTTCACTGCAAGCTGCACTTGAATGGCGAAGTGATTCTTGCATGTGTAGAAAGTGGGGGTGCCTGCGAAGTGTTTGGCACTCACAGGAGGACTGGCTTTTTGGAGAAGCTGAGTAGTCAGTACAGAGAATTTCCCTCCTGCTTGCCATTCACCAAAGCCTAAATCTAATTTTAGGCATTAAGCTGAGTATGAACTCTTGAAAACATATGGCATCAATTTTGACTGCTGATCACTTTTGGTAAGTTGGCTTGATACAGCCAAATCCTTTGAGTTGCTTTCCATTCCCCAACAGGCAATGTGAAAAAAGGAGGAAGCTCTGCGAGACCAGGTCTGGCCAAGCTACCTCCAACATGATTCCTGTTTTAGCTGTCTATCCTCCCTGTAGGACCAGCTGTTTCTACAGGAGCCCTGCTCTGGAGCATGTGCAAGTCAGAAAGAGACCCCACCAATAACTCTACACTTACAAAGGCACTGAGTGGTACAGAAAATACAAAAGACTCCCCTGAAGTACATGAATGATGAATTAAAGAGTTAACGAATCCTCAAGAAGCTTTAAGTTTGCATACAGAAATCAGAGAGGGGAGGTTCTCCAGTACATTTCTCTGGCCAAACCCACAGATGAAGATTAACTGAAAGCCTTCAGGGACAACAAACAGAACAATGTTACTGTGAGGCCAAGAGCTTGTTTCGCCATTTTTTCTCTGTATGTCAGCATGGTATACAAGTGCTGCTGTGCGTACAACAAGAAATAACCTTATATTCATTCCCTGCATTCATCTTAGACACATCCTGAAGTGTAAACAGTTCATAGCGCTCTTTTTCTGTCTTGGACCACTTCACTGCTTCCTCCATGGAAATCCTTCCACCTGGGGACACTCCACCGACACGTTTCTTTGAGACTTGCTGCAAATATTTCCGTAAGTAACGTGCTTTGATTGTGTTCCTGTTCTTTCCGCGTTCCCTGGCTGGGAGTGCTTGAGCAGACAGACGTTGTGTGAGGAATGTTTGTGGGAGTGGGCTGTTTTGAGGCAATCATCCAAAATATCCATGAAAGAGCCTCAGAATGGGAGTTGTGCAAATCTGCACTGTGAACCTGTTTCTAAGGTGTATGCTCATCCAGGTGAAAAACTCTGAAGTGTACAATGTAACCTATGTGTCCTGTTGTGCCTGCTTATATTGCAGATCACTAATGCTGGCAAGTACCTGAAATTGTTTGCAGAAATAACTTGACAAAAAGTTCTGAAAAACAAATAAACCTAAGAAAAAAACACCTCTGTTCATAGCGGAGGAAAAAAGCAAAAGGCAGAAATGAGCAAGCTATTATTATTTTTTGTGAATTAATCACCCATCTCCAGATCTGACAAAATAACTCGGAGGAGGCTGGAGTCTCTTTTTGCTTTGTTTTCATCCAGTGCTGGAAGCAAAAGTGCCAGAAATCTCTCTGCAAAGCCTGTTCTGATGAGATTTCCAGCCAGTTTCATGAATCAAGTTAGTTTGGATTAACTGTGAATAAGCCCTTGGGCAGAACTAGCAAATCATGGGTTCATTGATCACACACACTTCTGTGCATGGGGTCTGACCCAACACTCAATAAAGGCAATGAGCAACCCACTGGGGCAGCTTATCTGATACCTGTGGAGCCTCTTCGTGGTTCTCTCCAAGGCAGCTGGAGCCAGCTATTCCCAGACACTGGAAACTGGATATGGGTGATTTTTCTTATGGTCCATTCACCCAATTTATGGGGGTTTGCATCAGGCCCAGGGACAAGTTCTCTCCACCATACATTGCTCATTTAAAAAACTGGTGTAGCAGATGAGACCTAGTAAGAATCAAGCTCGTCTTTTCCTCCTACTGCTCTGATGCCTTGTTTCCCAGCAGTAATTAACAGGGATAGATGCCTACTTCTTCTGGGATTGTTTAACGGTGGGGACAGTTTCAGGGCTGTCCCTGGAGGCTGTCTCCACAAGTAACATGTTTTTTAAGTTATGCCCCTCTATTGATCCCTTGTCTGAACAATTTCCAGCGGTGCTTGCTCTGAGCCCAAGGGTGTCTGCAATCAACCCCGTAATGATATTCGAGGAGAGCACTATTTTAAAAGGCTGCCTCTCCTGAAGCGTGCTGTGTGTTTTAAGTGTGACAGGCTACACGAGATGACCTGAAACAGAGACATTTGAGAAAGCTTGGGAACTTTTAATCCTTGAGCCTGAGCCCAGCCATACTTTCTGACTTTGGTTTGGGAGCCTCTGATTCAAACACACCCTTTTCACCTGGCATCCAAGCCTGGAGCACACCACGTCCCCTCTCCAATCCAGAGGAGGCCAGAAGTCTTAAAAAAATAAAATTCTATCAGAAGCTTTTGCCTCAAAATGAGTTCTTCAAGATGGTAAGAATGACTGATCTTGTGAGATTCCATAACAGTGGAAATTTTGTGAGACTGTCCCCTACCTTGCTTTGAAATGCTCTCCCTTGTGCCTGGGTTCCTCCTGTGCACCCAAATTCCAGCCTCAGTCTAAGATAAGCAGAAAGTTGCAGCTACTGCTTCAAGACACGGATAAAACCTTTCATACCCCTCTATATCTTAAGGATATTTAAAAAATAGAAGGTGAAATATCTACAGAATCAAGCATGGGAAGAACTCTATTTGAGATGAGGAAGAGTGTGAGTTAATGAGGGTTGAGTCTTCGCCAAGTAATTATGGGATAATTAATTTAACAAGTTACATCTGTGGACCCAGCTGAGCTGTACTTGTGTGGTGATGGTGAGTTTAAAAGGCAGCATGTCTCACTAGTCTATTTGGGCAGTGTTACTGAGGGGGTTGGATTTGCTGAATGCTCCTCAGGGGTGAAGCATCAACCTTATGGCATAGGGGTTAGTAGTAATTTCTGAGGTTTGCGTGTAGCACAACAGTGCTGTTGTAGTGTGACTGCAATGTGCGTAAGAGCTGCTTGCTCTCTAGCTGTTTCTTATCATCCTGCTGCCCTCCTGGTTGTTTTTGCTGTGCTGCCCTCAATGTATGCTACCCTTGAATACAAATACTGTGAGTTCTCAGTAGACAGGGAATCCTGAGGTCTTTGCTGGGTTTTTTTGGCTTATGAGCACAACTGGAGCATGTTTGAAGGACTGGTTTGTATCATAAAGAGGAGGAGAATACAGGTTTCTAGGTTCCCCTTGTATCACAGCTTGACAATCTCTCCTTGCCTTGTAGTCCTTCTGAGGAATGAAAGAGTTAATGTATTCTCCAGCATCTTTGGTGTTCCTGCAGAATAATCACTGTTTTAAAGATGCCTGTCTTGATATTACAATGTAATACTCTGCCTCACTAAACCCTAAAAATCTGGTGTCTGGTAGATAAAAATCATTGAGAATGATTGTTTCATCTGAAGTATCAATAACTTCAGCAGAGCTGTTAGGACAACAGCTCAGCTGCTCAGAAAATGGCAAAGAAAAATTTTTTGTGTCAAGTAGCTCACTTTGCTTGCCCTGCAAACTCTAGCTGAGGCTCCTGGGGGTCAGATTTTCTGGAGGCAGAAATCCAGTATTGAGTGTCTGATGGGGCATCAGGGCTACCAATCCTGCTTGTAAGGCTGTGTGAAAAGCTAATATG